>NC_137507.1:3150000-3225000 GCF_041902795.1 Electrophorus electricus
ATCTCAAGTATTAAAAAAAAAAAACCTTCTTTCCTGAAAGTGTACACCTTCTCTCAGTCTCGTGTTTAAAGTGGAAGGACTTGAAATGATGGTGTACTGACAATTTAATATTCGGGGAAGTGTTTCATAAACAGGAACAGAATAAACCCTTTAAGAGAATCCTGTCAAACATGCACAATAAGGTGTGAACAGCTGTTAGTTCACTTGTCATAGTTGTTGTTAATTACATCATGATTGCGTACAGTTTTCTCATATCTATGTGCAGCGATGTTTTAAAGCACTGTTCCATCAGCATTGCTTAATAAAATTATGCTTTGCTCAACCTAACTGTTTATTTGATGCAACACCAATTTGCATGCATATTTATTCAACATTATTTGTCCCCGCAAGATAATTCATACTCACAAATATGTTATGAAACCTAAATACTTTTTGCACAGTTAATTAAACGTGAGTGCATAAAATTCTGATTATGGCCTAAATGTTTTCAATTACCGTTTAATTTAAAAAGAACAATAGCCTTAGACATTAATTTCGGTAATTATTTCGTTGACATATGAAAATCATTTACATGCCTAGATATTTAAATCTAGACCCCCAATAACTGTCAGAGGTCCTGTCCTTCACTGTGTATAACCAGGAGAGGGCGCATAACCCCTAGGGGCCTTTGGCAAATGGTTGCGGAGGGCCTATAATAAGCGTACTTTAGCGTTTAGATGATCGGTCATCATGTAGGTCGTCTGAAGAGCTGTTCTCTTTGCTCGATGTTAATTTATCTTTAGTTGGCTACGTCTTTACTCTCAAGGAGGTCATCGCCGTGTAGCTTTGGCCCAGGAAGTCTAATTCTCTCTGCATGTAGCCTGTTGATAGGGTCTGTGTAAACTGTACAAGAACAATTTTGAGAAAGTCGATTCTCCGCTTGGACCGAACTTTCGATAGCATACGAATATAAAGATTGCACCGGCACCGGCTCATTGGGTACGGACACTTACGCGTGGCTGACATCCACGCTATTCAGGTAACCTATGTTTTCCGCTGCCCTGCAAAATGGGAAATCGTTACAACATTTTGTTAGTCAGGGCAGGATCTGTGAGGTGTTAAGCCTCTAGGCATTTCAGTCATTAGGCTCCGTGCACGGATCACGGCGTTTGCCCGCAGGTGTAACTACAGTGTATAAGGGTGTTAAGCTACAGGCGCTTGGTACACATTGCGCAAGAAAAACGTTTACGTGGCGTTTGGACAACAGTGAATGATCCTAGAATGTCTTTAAACTTTTTAATCAACGTTTTTATAGCCTACCTAAACACGCGCCGTTGTATCGGATGTTATCAGTTCGGTAAGCAATATTATTTTAACCATATTTAAATTGCCTAAGGTATTAACATATGAAATTATTTAGGCCTACCTGGAAATGCTACATTAACAGAAAAGTGAATGACCAGTGCGTAATCCAGTTTCGTATTAAATTGGAGAATCTTAGTTAAATTTGAAAATCCCACGCTCGTTTTGATTAGACTATCTGTGTCTTATCTCCGAGAAAATGAAAGCTGTCTTTAAATCTTTGAATGATCACAAACAATAGGGCTATATAAAATAAAACACTACCCGCTAAATATGAATAATTTAGCCTACAGTCATGCGAGTCTGCCTCAAAGTGTTCTTAATAAACTTTTAACACTTTTAAATCGTTCAGACACCGTGTCGGCTTTTCTTCATCAGCAAGCTACGCTATTTATTCTTACATAGGTATAGTTTAGTAAGACGAATATGGCCAGTGTTATAAAATTGAAATAAGCTTGATTTCGAGACCTGGGCCTACTTCACATCTTGTAAGCAAGGCCTCGATAATTAAACCGATGACTGCCCGATTAAACCAAGTGGTGCTATTCTGTTCCTGAGAGAAAAATTGGTTATAAACAATATTAATAGATGGGTAATTAAGGGCTTTGAAAATGATTTGACTATGCGCAAAAAGGGAGCCAAGTGTAAAGCTGAAGTCATTCGCAGACTGACGCCGGTTTGGTCGAGAACGTGTGCAGCGTATTTACCAATTTAATAAATCGCTAATGAAATGCAACATAACAAATTGATTCGGTAATTTAGATCGGTGCGGAAACCTATACAGACCTATCACAACAGAAGCGTAATATTCGTATAATATTCTGAAATTCGCGGAAGTACGTGAAACATATTTTTGGAATATTGATTTCACTTCCATTTTCCCATAACAGTAATATTAGGCCTATAATATAGCTAATACCTTACGTATTGTCCTTGGTTAATAAACAAGAACAGTCTAAATAGCTAAATGGCCCAGTATCCATAGTTTTGATTCTTCCATAACCGAGGTTCTTCTATAACCGAGGGGAAAGTTTTGGAAGCAACCCCGAAAAGCGTCTAGGCGGTCTCGCTTTGTCATGCATCACATAGCGGCCTAGCCGAAATGGAACACTATTCGACCTTAAAGCCAACGAATACGCCAGGTTCCAACCGTTTAAATAACTGCAAAAGGCTACATTTAGTAATAAAAATGTAAAATGTTTATTTTGATAACTGTTTTATATTGTACAACAAAATGATATATTGGCCTTAAGCAATCGGCCTAAGAATTGTCATGGATATTGGAGAGAGTTGTGGAGCGCAGCGCACATTAACACTCTTTTACACAAAACGACAAAAAACACAAATATCCTGACAAGAGAAATAGATTCAACCAAATATCTGCAATTCTGTAATGTCCAGTGACAAAAAAAATGGAAGCTACAACTTGTAGGTCATATTTCATTAAGCGTACACTAACGACGTTTTTTTGTGTGTGTTGAAGTTAGCATTTGAAGTACAGTGCTCGATGCAAAACTTTGCAGATGTCACAGTTGTCCAGAACCTGTAGCCCTTGATAACATCTGAACAGACTAAATCAACGACCCTCATCACAGCCTTCGGAGCGTAGCTGTTTATGAACCCTGATATGTGTATGTTTTATGCTGTTCTCTATGTAAGGATGGTAACGGTTTCTAAAGATTTATGTTCAAAGCTAAATGAGTGATTTGGAATTTATACAAATCGCACAGTGGAATTCTCCCCTCACTCACGGATTCTCCTTCATCCACAAAATGTCGGCTACTGCAGCCAAGAAAAATTTAGTAATTAACACAAATACCAAATAATTTCCATGTTTCAAATATTCCACATGTGACAAAACATACATACATTATATATATATATATATATATATATATATATATATATACACACACACACACATATATATATATATATATATATATATATGTATATATACATATATATATATATATATATATAAAATGTGTGCATATACATATATGTATATATATATATATACACACACACACACACACACACACACACACACACACACACACACACACACATATATATATATATATATATATAAATAAAATACAAAAACAATGTGGTAGGAAAAGAAATAATCTACAGCACAGCTCTTCTGAATTGGATTGTGATGGCTTCAAGTCCGCAGCTCACCCCAGAGAGCTGGAGCCATTAAGAGTGCCTTTGCTGGCTTTGTTGCTGAAAGGGGCCTGGCCATTGGGTGCGGCTTTGGTGCTGACTCCGTTGACTGGGGACGCATGGGGAAAGCCTGGATGTGGGGGCTTGGCTGGAGTGCTCGGGCTGGCCAGGGAGGAGGAGGAGGAGGAGGCAGAGGAGGAGGAGGTGGTGGGGGTGTGGGTGTGCGCGGAGACAGGGGCAGGGGTGGCCGGGCTGCCGGGCTTCTCACTACCGGAGTCGCTTTCTGTCTCTGGCTTTGTGCTTCCGGTCACAGCGCTCCCTGGGCTGTTCAGCTTCAACTTCTTGCAGGCGGGACGAACTCTGTACTTCAGCGGCAGTGGACCATTCTGTAAAACATCGGTCAGCCCGTTACTCTCTCTCAGCAGGGAGGGGTGCACAGCATCACCGTTGTGGGGCAGTGATAGGGGCCTAGCCATGGACTAAAGTAAACAGTGAGCTGGATTTTCAATTAGACTACTGTGTGGTGTAAAAGTAATTTGCATTCAGCACAGTGGCACTAAGCACTGATGTACCTCTGATGTAAAGTAAAAAAAAAACAAACAAAAAAAAGTGAATGAGAGCAAATGAAGGAATGAAGCACATCCTTACCCTCCTCCAAGTGTATATGTAAGCAATATCCATTAGCGTGTAGTAATCCTTCAGCGGCTCGTCTTCATACATAACCTCAATCTGAAAAAACAGGGAGAAAACACATCTCAGTTCCCAAGTGCTAGTAGAGTTGTTGTTCACCCACCCACACCACACACACATAATCTGTGTGATTAGAATTCATCCATAGGCAGTGAGTAAAAACATGATTCTTACAAACCGTACCAATTCCATTAACAAGTTAGTAAAACACAACCTCAAGATGTCCAAATATTCATTTAGACTGAAAGTTGAGTGTGCCAAAGTTAGAGATTGTAAATTCTTACCTGAAAGGTACATGGAATATCCATTTTACTTCGGAGAAATTTTCTGAGATGCATCACCGTCATAGCAGCAGGACATTGTAAATATCGTTTCACATTTGCCTGTGCAAATTAAATAATTACCAGTTGAAAGATTCTCAGTTTCAGCACACACTGTAGCAAATGGTTGCCACTTTTATAACCATTTCTTTAAAACAGAAAACTTGAACTAGTGAAATAGTAACCTCTTTTGTGGTTTCTTTGTCTTCCCCATGACCAGTTTCAAATCTGAAAAATAAATATTAAAAATTTGAAATTATACATAAAAGCGAAAAAGAAAAATAAGTCTTAATAAATTCAATAAATGGCTTCTTAGTATCTAAAAGAGTCAATTCTACCTGAATAATTCCACTAACAAAAGAAAGAACTAATATGCACAGTGATATAAGATGATACTGCTAAACCCGACAACAGCACTAGGGGGGAGGTGTGAACACCCGCGTCCTGGTCACAACCTGACCGCAGGAGGACGACGCAGGTGTGGGCGCACCTGTTCTGATCAAAAAACTCAATAGACAGGCTGATGATCTCATCATCAGCAATGATTCTCTTATCCTCATCCGCCACCTCTCCTCTGTCCTCGTTCGAGCCGTTGGCAGCTGTGTTCCAAAGAGGGAAAAAAACATATGATAGCTGCTTAATTTGCATGTACTTCCCACTGGATTCACTCACATACCACAGATAATAAATAAAAAGGTAGTATTAAGTAGGCATAATAAATAATAATAACAACACTAATAATACATTTACCATCAACTGATGGATGTTCTGCGTAGAAATCTCGTCTTCGTTTCATCTCATCTAAGAACCAAAGGTATGATCAGTACATCAACAAACCTGCATACGTTAATAGCTGCAATAGCCCCCCCCCCCCCCCCCCCAACACTATATGGAAGCAATGCAAAATAAATTAACACCCAACATATAAAAAGTAGTTTTTTTTCCCCCCCTCATGCACAGATGTTCTCTTGGGATACACTCAATATATTTAAGATGCATTAGTAGTCTTGTGATTTTTGTCCATACAAAACACCAAAATACTAAACACTTACTTTTGAACAGACCAGGCACCAGTTTGTATACAATGTCTTGAAGAGTTTTATCTGATCTGGAACGCACAATAATTACAGGTTAAACGCAGTCCTTGGTTTCTGTGAACACTTCTGAGTCAAATAATGAATGGTTCTAATCCTTCACATAACATTTGAGGCTCTGCTGTGATATTTTTAAAAGGCAAGTAGAAATAGATAGGTTTCAAGAATAATTAACACGCATCGGTCCGCGCGTAATACGAGCAAGAGCGCTCGAGTTTCAGTTCAGTTGTTGCATGTATTTAAGTTAAATACGTTTATCCGGAAAGAATGTTACCTGATATTCAACAACGGTTTGGTTTTGTGAACTTGGACGTCACATATCGGACAGTATTTGCTGGTCTCTAGGTACCGCACTATGCACATTTTACAGACTGCGGAGAAAATTGCAAGCGACAAAAACGTATCAGACGACGGCTGCACAGCGATAAACGTATTTAAGACGTACCTGTAGCCTAATTATATGGACGATGTAGGAACTTACATGAATGCAAGCATTCCACAATAGTGGTTGCGTCGATGAAGTACCCTCCACATAAAACGCACATCAAATGCGGATTTAACTCCGTGATCTTTATCCTTGTTGTTCGATGCATCGTCATGAGGGTTGAGAAGCTGAGGAGTAAACAAACATGAGTAATGGGAAATATGAGACATTTAATTAATAACTACTGAAGAGTCGGATTACGCTTTAAAATCAAATTCCTGTAACCACGCCAATATCCAATTAATTAGACCACTTTAAATAGTTTATATTATAAATCGGTTTACTTATATGCTGCGTTTAAATAGGTGTGCGGGTCCCTGTATTCTTTGACAACTTGACCTTTCGACGTTGGGTAAATCAAAATTAATAGAAATAATGTCAGTTGTTTTTCCTTCTCTGACCATCGTAAGCCTGCCATAAAAACATAAATAGGGTAATAAAATAAAGCATACATCCTAACCTATATAACGTATAATAATTTATAAAGGTCTTTGGGAGAGTATGGCCATTAAAAAGCTCAGCTGAAATAGGGAACACAAAAGCCTCTTCGGGGAGACAGAAACAATCATTAGACACCCTGAGATTTGTTTTCTTTGAATAATTAGACCAGTTTGAATCAGCAAGGACTCTGTTCTGCAGTCGGATGATACGGCCGGTGGTGAAATTTTGGGACGTTTTGGAAAATAAATAAACCTCGGGTTTTTTTTTTTGTTTTGTTTTTTTGGGGGGAGGGGGGTTGTTTTTGTTTTTTCGCACCAAACACGAAAACCACAAAATGAAAAACCCGCACAACAGAGGATAAGCTAATAGAAATGGTCTGGGGCAGTAAGACTCGCAGCACACGCGTCGCTCCATTCATCATTCGCCAAGGATGAGGATAGGTGAGAGAGAGAGAGAGAGAGAGGAGAGAGGAGAGAGAGAGAGAGAGAGAGAGAGAGAGAGAGAGAGAGAGAGAGAGAGAGAGAGAGAGAGAGAGAGAGAGAGAGAGAGAGCGCTGAAATACCAATGCTCACTGTTGCTATGGCGACGGCTTATATTTGGCATTGTGCCAGTCAGCACAGAGCCGCATGGTCTAATAAATGCACGGGTCTACCGGTTTATGACATATGACCATTAACGGAGCATTGATGGAAGCGTTCCTCTATATTCGCATGCGAGGTCTCCCGACTAAAAGGCATGCAGGCGTTAACTTGGCTGCCATTTTGCCAGACAGTCTCCACTCACGTCCGAGTTGGCCGAGGCTGCGACCTGAGAAACGCGCTCCATTGTTTATCTCGCACGCTGGTGGGAAGGCGCGTCGAGCGCTTAGGCATCCCGGACGGGCATCTGCTTACATGCAACGCCGATCACAATCGTTTTAGAGGAAACAAAAAACACAGATAAGGCGGCGGTGTCTGCCTGCCCACCGTTTCCCCCCAGAAGTAGT
Organism: Electrophorus electricus; assembly: GCF_041902795.1. Taxonomy (NCBI): domain Eukaryota; kingdom Metazoa; phylum Chordata; class Actinopteri; order Gymnotiformes; family Gymnotidae; genus Electrophorus; species Electrophorus electricus. The sequence goes on from NC_137507.1 coordinate 3,157,528, forward strand.
CTAACCAAGTAAACGGAAGTCCAAGAGCTCGTGTCGGCGATTACGCCGACTTTCAGCAGCGATGTCGGAATCTGAAGGCGGCACAGTATTTTGGGAACGCCATGAAACTGCAAGAAGAAAACTAGTTTGCGCTCCCATCTCCGACAGCGATAAGTAGAAGTTGTCCCTGTGGTTCCTATGAAAAGCTCATAAAAATGTCAGAGCATTCTCGTAGTCCGTCAAATCTGCAAGTCTGTTAACACTCTCCAGGTTCTAGGAGTAACTTGGATCAAAGTAGCTGAAAATAATAGCATATGCTTTGTTGCAGCCTATAACACATGAGCCAGCCTAATTCTGTAGTTTTTTAATTTTTTTATTTTATTTAAATTTAAAAAAAATAATAATTCTCAATATCCTAACATGAGAGGTTTTATTCACCCGACATAAGAACTTTCAGTGTCAATGTCTTCATAGAGTTTATTATCATTCTGAGACATTTTGTTTCTCGTTCTGACATATAACTGATGGGTTACTGTTCACGCATTTACTGGCAACTTCACCTCCATGCAAAGACAGCGGATATTCTGAAATTGGGCCTGGGGACGTTAGCAACACCCGCTGCTGTCGGCTACCTTTTCAGTGCCTTGTTGTGCAATTTGCTGAATCAGATATATTTCATTTGAAAATTCAGGTGAATTTCGAAACAGCTAAGATAGAACAGGTGACGCTTGCCGAAAAATTGTGTCAGATGTCGTAATAAGGAGAAGGTAGATGATGTATTGAACAGGTCACCGCTATTCAGAGCTGGATGGCCATTATGTTTTTAAGGGAGACCTTTCTATAATTTGCTTTCCCAGTGCATATGATTATCCATGATAAGGATACAGTGAGGTTCCAAGTAGCAATTCACTTTTACGTGGACATCCAGAACGTCCATATTTCGGCACATCTCACTGAGATATGAGGGAAAATTAGGATACATTTTAGTCGCCGTTTTCTTTCTCGAATGGAACTTATTTCTTGCTTATTGTGTGTGTGTGTGTGTGTGTGTGTGTGTGTGTGTGTGTGTGAGAGAGAGAGAGAGAGAGAGATGGGGGGAGAGAAGTTTCATATAGATAACTGTTTGCCAAATTTCTGCCTATTTACAATTTTACTGATTCAAAAATGTTGCTCACGACACACCAACTTCAAGCCCACCACTCTTTCTCTTACTTTATAAAGGCTTTTCAGCGCGTAATCTACTCAAATTATTTTGGATTTTGGATCATATCGTGTAATCATTAAAGAGTTTAAAAAATCTTTTGGAGGCCAAATAAGATAAGACAGTATAGCTGAACAACAATAAGTCACAGTTCATAATAGCGAATATTTGAGTTAGCTGGTTGCAGAAACCAGACAACCTTAAGAAGACAAGTTAACAAAATTAAATGGCTAGGACAAAACACAGTTATGCCAATTTTCCCCAAACCTGCACTGTCTAGAGAACAGTGTTGTATTAAATAAGACAACGATTCTTTGAAATTTTACCGAGAACAAATGTAAGAAACTGAGTAGACGTGAATATTTCACCACCTCTCTTCTGGTTTTGTGTGCGCGCTGATTTCTAAGTCAGTTCACAACACGTGAAAAGCATGAACGAATACGTGATCGTAATAATGTAATTGTTTCTAACGCAAACCTTTTGCTTGCAGATCGCAAAACCGTGTATTTAGCATACAGTCTAACAAATTTAAATACATTCTGCACGCAAGTACACGGAACCATAAGGACGAGGCAACATTGTTATAGAGTGCATAGGCTTCAGGCAGAGATAACACACATTTAGGGCTACCGAGCCCGTACTCTTGTACATTCAAGCATAAGCTACATACCCGTTTTATTTCGCGACGGTCTTTGTCCAGCGTTTTTGGCAGACAATGAAACTTGAGAGTCGATCAGTAAAAAATGAATGCTACCCAAGCGGCCATCTTGGAATGAACTGCAGACGCTGTCAATTGCAATGGCTCTACCACCACCACCACCGTGCTTATTGTAGCGTTCTTGCGCAACTGCAAACACGGCACACGGAGACAAAACACCGTTCGATTCGCAGAGCCGACGAGTGGGCAGACTCCTAACACGAGGAACGCAAAAACAAACCGCTAGACAAAATCCCGTAGCTCGCTCCTGTTTGTGTTCGCTTTGGGAAAAAAACGCCGCGTCTGGTGGTTCTTCGGAAACTGACACCGTCCCCAAAATGGCTTAGTTCGACCGCCCCGCTCCATCACGTGGTCTCATTCCTTACTGGTAGCCTGGGAATTAGTGTTGGGGGGTATCATCAATAGGGCACCCCATTCGCTGCATGTCTTTGTTAAGACTTCACTTATAATATCAATTGCACACAAAACGTAGCAAACCCCTTAGCTGATGAATATTAGTTTGCCTGCTGTGATGATTTGAGGACTATGCTAAAAAGTTATTTGTTTTTGATAACCGTTTTTTTTCTTCTTTTTAAAAAATCTTTCTTTCTTTTTATGACAGAGAATGGCTTCGTGGTAATATGCTATGGATTCTAACATATAAATGCATAAATAGCCCAAATAAATAAATAAATATGGCGTAATCTGTAGTTTCAGTTTTAACGCGGACAGTGCACTATGTTAAAATGTAAAGTCTAGGACAAAAAAGTCCTACACCAGGACGAGATTATGGTCAGGTGTATTTTAAGTCGTTTTTTTAATAGACAGAGAAACTAATTAAATTATTTATTATTAGTTATTACCGTTTAACATTAGCAGTCATTAAACTGTAACTGAATGTTCGAACAAACACCCTTATTTAATGAGAGATCCAATGTGTGGTTTAAGTAACCTCGAAGTGATGACAGGACGTTGTATTGAGTAAAAACTGATACATGTTTGTCAGAAAAGCTTTGAATGTCTCCCAATTTATTCCGTTCTCATAACTGACGACTATCAGAAAAACGGCCATTTAAAATAAAGAAAGAAAAGACGAAAGAAATAGTTGTCTTATTGACATAAGCCTTATGAACCACTAACTAAAAGACGGCAAATTATAGCTCAAACGGCGCCTTGTGAAGACTTAAAGGCTGCTAACGCACGTTTACTCAAGTTAACTGCGTCGGTTATAAGGCTCCCAGACGTCGTATCGGTCACGTCAAGTTGTTTGATAACCGCTGCACGTTACTGACCGGCAACATCATTCTCAGTCCATCTCGAGGCACGGATTAAAAGTGAAAGAAGCAGCTCCTATAAAACTCTCGCATTTAGACCAAAGCCTCATTCGGTTGAAATCTTCATTAGCGGTTTGGACGTGGAGGCACAGACAATAGTTTCCGATTTTTTACCTTTAGGTGTGTATAGGCTTGCATGCTGCTATCATTCTTTTTTTTTTTTTTTTTTTTAGGACAGGTTATATGCTTCTCACAATGCGTCGAGGCCATGCCACTCAAATTTTATTTTCAAAATAGTCCAAATAGTCATAGTTGCTGCTCGCATGATCTCCTACGGCAGCCTAACATATGTCTTACTTGAGATGAAATTTATAAGCGTACATTTTATTCATCGGTTTAAGGAAATTATACATGAGTTGGTATCTAGCAAAATTTTGGATGGTTTGAGCCTGTGTTTATGGTGTGTGTGAAATAATCTGTGAACTCTTATATTAATAGCAGTTTTCGCCACATAATTTCCGACGTTGAAATGTATCGAACACTGTTAATAGGCTGTTAGTTTGTGTCTAGATATGATCATTGTAGATGGTAATTCATTACTGCAGTCGTGATTAATTAAACAATACATGTCTGGCAGGTCTGCACATGTTAATTGGTATACTGGGATTTTCCCCAGGATAATGGCGCTGCTTTTGTGAGGATGCAGCGTTGGTGTGTGATTACGCCCATCATAGTTCTAATATTTAAAAAAAAAATAAAAAAATAAACATTCTTTCTGAACCTCTTTAATAGCCATTACCTGCCTTTTACCTTTTGAACAAGAACGCGCTTGCGACAGGTTTATCGCACCTGATTTACTGCGTGAAACACAGTCGATCACCGCATGGATTCTGAAGGTGGTCGGTAACTGGCCGGTGGACTGCTCGGCCGGTCGACGGTCCGAGGGCCTTTTCGCAAACACGACGGCCTTCCTCCGAGACCGACGGCGTGCCGTGACGTCACGCGCGCTAGCTTCGCTCAGCGAGAACAAAGAAAGCAGTTGTACGGGCAGAAATACGAAAACTCGAAGGTTAACGGGGTTTTTATTTCGTTCTGCACGGCACCCATACAGCGGACCCGACTTCGCAAATAGGGCGCATTTTGTCCTCACTTTAGCTTGCTGTCGTTTTCAGCACTCTTAACAAACACAGGGGTTGCCTGGTGTATGCCAAATGAATAGATGGCTTTTGCGTTTCGTTTTTCACTTTTCTAACATCACCGCGAATGTCAGAAACAGATGGTCTTTCTACATACTCGTTACATAGACAGACTATAGCCAACTAATCAGAATGACCCGACGGTCCGTGCTCGTTTGGTAGACTAACGCACAAAGAGAACTTTCCTCTAGCAAATTCTAAATAGAAATGCCAGTTAATATAATCCTATCCTGCAACGGGCAAGACAGGATTATATTAATGGTCACCTTCGATGTATTTCTTTATTTTTTTGGTGCTATATGTATTGTTGGCTGTATGTTTTCTTTACTCACCAAGGGTTTCAGCGATCGATTGACTGATTGATTTGTGGCCTAAATGATAGATGGAGGTCAGGACTTCTGCCGCTGACTTTGCTTTGTAATTTTCAGATCTCAGAAACACTGGCACGTGAAACAGATGGAATGCCAATCACTTTGCATGCGTAGTCCCTTTAGCCTACACTTTTACACATAAACAAATCCCCAAATAAACATTAACAAGAAGAACACTATGGTCTTTTATCACTAACGAATTATTTATACTCTGAAATGATTTATGTTAACTTACCTATAACCAGTTATGAGACATATGAAGGAGACCTTTTTTCACACTTCTTTCATGCTGCAAGCGCCTTCTAATTTTATAAAATCAAATATTTAGTTATTTGTTTTATTTTGTTTGCTTATTTATGTTAAGCTTCATCTCTTAAAACAAACAAATAAAATCCTTAGTACAAATATGAAAAGGAGCTAAACTGGAAATCTGTAACTCATTTTTGGTCTACATGTTCAGATATTTGAACGCAGTGCGCAGCAGTCTATAAAGGCCACACTGCATCGCTTAAAGATAAAAATCACAAAGCGGCTCACGTCCTGTATCAGTGTTTCCTGATGGTAAAACGGTGCAGTTCTTAAAACCCTTTTACATTAGATTACTTTTCCTGAGTTCTGTATACGACATTCAAGGTGCATATACACGGGAGCTAATTTTTACTCGCAGTATGAACCTTTTTTTAGATTATTTTTCAGAACACTGTCGCGCAGCTTGGAACACACAAATCGATTACGGTGAACAGTGAACAATTATTAATAATATTTTTAATTAATTAAATGCTTAATTGTCCATTCATCGTAATTGGGTAATGGTGAGTGTTAGGATTAATATTCATAGTAAGAATATTGCTGTTAGTATTGTTATAATTATTTTAACCACAACTGTTTATTAAATGCAGAAATAAAAACAATGAACAAAAGTCGTTACGGGGTGGAAAAATACAGAAAAAAACCGTCTACAATATAAGCAACGTTCTTGTGGATTCGTCTTGTTTTACTGTGTTAACATAAATTTTATAAACCGAACATGTACTATAGGTGTGGGAAATAATGTAGGTTAATAGGCTGCATTGTGAAACAACCTTTAATAATATTTTTAAAATACCATTAGGCCTACTGCCTTAAAATAAATATCCCCATGTTCTTACTCAAATATGGACGTGCGATTTAAATAACAATTGTTTTCTTTAAATGTTATATGAAAGGTTCTGTGCCATAGCATTATTGATTGGAAGTATTATTAAGACGTGCATACAGAATACACAGGATAACTTACAGGAAATGAAAAAAATTCTGTACGTGCAACTTATTAAAGGTGAAACAGTCCGTCGGACGGATAAGGCGAAACTGATTCAATCTATTTCATCCCTGCTTCTCAGAGTAGATCTGTCAGATAATGTTTTATTATGCTCAGTTTGGATAATCTAGCTGTCCGCACTGACTTTCTTCCTTAGAAGGGAAGACGTGGCTGTCTACTAGACGGTCAACCCTTGGGCCTTAATCACAAAGCACTATTTGACTCCAGCGTCATGCCACGAAAATATATGTAGGCTACACAACAAACAAATACCACATTTGTGAGTATAAGTGGAGTTATTAAGAGGAGTTATTAAAATGACTGGCTTCATTCCTACATGACTACGATTTAACCTCCTCTTCATGTAAGCAGCGAATCTGACAATTCAACCTCAGAAAATGTAAATTCCACCGTCAGCGATGCACAGCAAACATCATTTTCCATCTCACGTTAGTGATCCGGATAGTCAGTCTGTGACAGGATTATCTGTCGATGCTCATAATTAATTTTGGCACTCCTAACAGGTCAGGAATGTCCTGAGCTCTGAGTCCAGATGTAACTAAAAGTTTACTGTGCGATCTGTTATTTGGCAATTCCCTAGCTATTTGGAAAGTGTCTTCGTGATTAAAAACCAAAACGAAAAAAGAGAGAAACAACACACAAACAAAAAGCAAACAAACAAACAAAAATACTTCTTGGCTTTGTAAATGAAGCAAACAGCATTCTAAGTCTATATATTCTGCTGACAGTATCAGTGATATCAGCTCAGAATATAGACTGCACGTCAAAATGTCCAGTGAATGGCGCAAAAGAGGTTTTCCAGTTTGCGAGTTGACAGTTGCAGGCCTAAAGTACTTGGAGAGGTGCCGGTCGATTGGGTGCATGGCATGAGCGACAAACGGGAACAAGGGGGGGACGGACGGACGTCGCCAGACCCATGGATAGTTCATTCACAAAGAAAATGAAAAACCAATGAACACACAAGACCGCCCCTCTGCTAGACAGACCGACTGACCGACCCTGGAGGAAGACTTCTGTCTTGCCTGTGCCATTTTGTTCGGGCTTGGGGTTAAATCCACCAGATTTCACAGGTCCAAATGGACTGCGCATGAGTGCACCCAGGCTAGAATTGTTTGGCTCTTTTCCCAAATTGTGATTCTTGATTCCGAGATGAATGCTACGGCCTTGGGGAATAGCTCGGTGACTCTTGCAACTCATCCCTGGATGTTCTTCGCACAACGACGAAGCTTGCACGACTCAGCCTTGATTGGGTGTCGTGGTGGCGGCCGTGTGTGAAACGTGGACGTCAGCAGTCCGACACAGCTGGTCCACGTCTGCGGCGGATCCAGGGAGAGGAGAAGGCACGCAAGGCTAACCCACAGATGGCCTACCGACTATCCGGGAACGGACCGTTCATTTGAAGGCTTCAGCAGTAGCCTACGTTAGAAGAAGAAGAAGAAGAAGAAGAAGAAATAGAAATAACGATGACTTTTACAGCGGTCGTTACGCTTGTTTTGGTTGCCGGCCTTTTCAGTAGTCGGCCCATGCCGACAGCAGCGTGGGATATGGACTTGGAGCTGTTCGACCTGGTTGAGGAGATCCCGCAAAGCTTCTACGAGTTCATGTCTATTAACCAAGTAAGTTTACCTTGTTTATTTGCTGATCGTTTCCCAACAAAAACCCGTCGATGGCCTACGTTAGTGCAGAACCGGAGAATCTCGGCTTGTCCAGCATATTAAACGAAGTGAGTAACTTTGTATCTGCCCATCTGATCGGAAGTTTACGTTTCAGTGGTGCAAATTTGCACGAACACTTTGATTTGGTCGTACTGTAAAGAAGCAGGTTGACCTAAGCTACACTGTATAGCTCATTTCTGCTTGTCGCAGTGGCTCCGGAGCTGGGGACCGCCCGCATGTCCGCCTGCCTAGCGCTAGCAGCCCTAAGAAACGTCGAGGCTGTAGGCCTACACCAAACGCGCTAGGGCAGATGACAAAAACCAAGTCTTTCTGTAGCTTAGTGTAGAGGCACCAGGTACAATAAGCGCTGCTTCTGTAGCCAAGTGCATTTTGACGGCTTTCAGTAGTCCGTTTTATTTTAGTTTGTACTAGATGTTCTGCTTTGTCCAGATGTTCTGCTTTGATTATTAATCTGGCAAATGTGGATTTTTGTAGTACCATATTGTCATTCATCCTCAAGACCGTATATTGGTCTTAGGTATGCTAAAGGGTGGTTGTTGTTGTTTTAAACACATAAACGCTTTAGAAATCATGGAAAAGTAGTCCATATACACTAACGTTTTTATTTAAACAAAAATATACCACTAGATGGCGAGGTTATAATACACTATTGAGGTACGTGCTACAACAAGCAGTCTTGTGTCCTTTACATTTAAAGTGTTGTCACATACATCCCATGTCACATTAGTTAATCTGAGTCTCTGCTTACTCACCACGTCATCCTAATCGGAACCCCAATCTAAGATTGCTCTGTCATAGGATGCGTCATCATCTGAGATCAAGAAAGCATACAGGAGACTCTCTCTCGTACTACACCCTGATAAAAACAAAGACGAAAATGCAGAAACCCAGTTTCGACAGGTAAGCAGACATCACCTGGTTGAGCACACTGTGCACCGTGATGCGTTGGCTTTTGCACAAAATGTACTGTACACATATAGAGCTGCATGTTATATTTACATGTCTAACGGTTGTTGTCATAGTACACATGTGATGTCGTAATAAATAACTAATTTAAATAACTATTGCACTTTTCCAGCTAGTTGCCATCTATGAGGTTCTTAAGGATGAAGAAAGAAGACAAAGGTAGAGTAACAGTTATTATCTCCATTATCACCTAATATCTATATCTCTGTCTCAGGCATGTTTCATTCCATCTTTAATTCAGCATGCAGTATCTAGATATTGCAGAATGTGTGTGTTTCACAGGATGGGATAGATTAGAGAGCTGAACTGGGTACTGCAGTAGATCCCTAAGTGTAGCATGGGCCTCTAATGAATACGGTCTGCCTTGTGTGCTACCTTTAATTTCCATATGTATAGAGCATGCCGTGTAAAGGGTTTGGCTGTGTTATATCTACTGGCATCTCCCTGGCAGGTATGATGACATCCTGGTGAATGGGCTCCCAGACTGGAGACAGCCTGTGTTTTATTACCGGCGCGTAAGGAAGATGAGCAATGGAGAACTGGGCTTCCTCCTCTTCCTCATCCTCACTGTGGGCCACTATGCTGTCATCTGGTCCATTTACCTCGAGAAGCAACTGGTGAGCAGTAAGCCCCTCTGTTGTGCACGTGCGTCATTTTGAACTAAATCCGGCAGACGGTCCTTCCGGATGAGCAGAGCGGCGGAGTAACAGCAGTGCGATGATCGCTGCACCTGTGCAGGCGTAGCCCTGACCCTAACCCTCTCCTGCACCTCAGGATGAGCTCCTCAGCAAGAAGAAGAAGGAGAAGAAGAAGAAACAAAGCAGCAAGCTCATTGAGGAGCTGAAAGTCACCGGGCCGGAGAAAAATGAGAGGTTCGAAGTTAAGAAATATGAGCTACTGTTTGTGGATCGCCTGGTTTTGCTATACTGCAATCAGGTTTCTACACTTTAGTGATCACAATAACTCATGCTAGATATGCGCTCCTAACGTGGAATCCTTTGTGAATTCATAGAATTTTGTTCCCTTCCGTCACTTCTCTTTTAGATCAGACAAACCGCACTGGCATGATATTTTGCCCCTCAAACTCAGCATCTGGCTCTTCCACTCTTTGAAGTCTCTTCCTCATGTCATACAGGTACCTGCCTGCCACAACAAAGCTTCAGTTGTGTTGCGATCGTGCCGCACGGCGCAATTTTGCTGCAGCTCGCCGTAACCTGTGGAGAAAGGCGGAGTACAGGTCACTTGTTTTTTCAGAGTTCAGGATTGCTTACTTTTTTGCCGTGTTTGTTTTTTTGTTTGTTTGTTTGTTTTAGGATGTGAAGCAGTACTACAAGGAGTACAAAGAAATGAAGGCGAAGGAGCAGGAGCAAGCGGAAGCGCTCGCAGAGCAGGAAATGCAGCAAAGTAAAGCCGAGCCGCTCACGTTGTTCTGGAGGGATCCGCGCTGTTGATAATGAGAAGCAGACCGCCACACTTTTGCATAGCGGGCTCCCTCCAGCTTTCATTCATCACTAGCGTCATCAACATGGATTTCTGCATGTACGGCCATCCTAACTACAGATTAATGGGGTCCATGCCCGTAGCGCCGCCCTCCTGGCTAATTTATTCCATGCTGGCTGCTCTCTCTGGAGGAATAACCTGCTTCCTCCGTGTTCCTCTGTGACTCCATCTGGAGCTCCAGTTCCAGCCTTTCAAGCTCTTTCCTGTTTTATACATTTTTGCGTTCACTCCGCAAGTCATAATTGATCAATTTGGAGACATGATCTGCACATGGGAAATGAATTAGCTGTTATTTGTTAGAGGTGATTGGAAAATGGGTGATGTTTGTGGTCCTGTGCAGGAGAGAAACGTCCCAGGGTGAAAAAACCCAAAATGGAGTTTCCCGTGTACGAGCCCAGCGAGGCAGCGTACATGCCGGCGTATGACCAGGGGACGTCCATCGAGGACATCGAGGAACAAATGGATGATTGGCTGGAGGACAGGAAACAGCAGAAAAAGAAAGTGAGTCTATAGTTAGTGAGTCAGACTTGAAGTTGGCATGGACGGGGCTCTTGGCTTGGAGCTTTTTGAACCAATTAACTTTTTTTCTTCCTCCTTCTTTCTATTTCAGACACCTGATTGGTCAGAGGAGGACCTCAGTCTGCTGACACGTAGTATGGCGAAGTTCCCTGGAGGCACACCAGGGCGCTGGGAGAAGATCGCTCACGAGCTGGGTCGATCCGTTGCTGATGTATGTGTTTGAGCCATGCAAACAATATTTAAGCAATGTGGCTTTGTTTATAATTAGGGTGATGTTAAAAGATGAGCGGTTATTAGGGTAACATAACTGAAGTAGAAACTCTCCAAAGCATAATTGAGAAAATAAGATGCTGTCATAAATTGCTCTTAAAGCAAACTGGGAATAAAATGTAACATACCGTTTTATGAACTTTTTTTTCATAGGTTACAGCAAAAGTAAAACAAATCAAAGACAATGTCTCTAACACATCAGGTAGGCCTGTAAAGCATTTATCCTGCTAAGCGACTTTACCGGGAAGGATATCCTAATAACTGATAACGGGGCTTTACCACGATCTCTGTCCCCACTCCTTGTCAGGGCTGGTGAAGCTTTCCGAGCTAAAGGGCTCAGCTGCTGTTGGAAAGAGCTCCAGGGTGGCCGTGGTTCCCGACAGCCTCATGACCCAGCGGGAGGAGCTGGGGCCATTGCCCCCTGCGGAGGAACCTGACATGCCTGAGGAGCAGGACGGCAGGAGCCTGAGGAGGCGAACCAGGAAGCCTGTGACCGGGACATCCGGCACAGGTGCCAAGGAGGACGGGGTCAAGGGGCGGCGGCAGAGAGACTTTGACCCCTCGGTTGCGGACGAGGATAGCGAGGAGGAGAGAAGAACCGCGACTGCCCCTGTGACACCCAGGGAGAAGCCCGGTGTTGCTGACGATGTTTGGACCCAGAGCCAGCAGAGACTCCTGGAGCTCGCGCTGCAGCAGTACCCGCGAGGTACGGCCGAGCGCTGGGACAGAATCGCTAAAGTGGTCCCTGGGAAAAGCAAGGTGAGCTATTGGTAAGCGAGGTGAGGTACTGTCAGTAAATGATCAGGCTAGATATCACTGTCCAAATGCACTCCAACCACTGGACTGTGGGTGCAGTTATCAAGACTGAGCGCAGGGCATCGTCTGATGACCTTTTTAATTTACAGCAGATTTCACTTCGTTGCAAAGTCTTTGAGAGTGTAATTCACCAGTGGATCTAAAGATTTATGTTCTATAATAAAGTACAGTGTGTGAGTGTATAGTGTTGTGATTTATATATTGATAAAATGAAAATGTTATTGTACAGAAGAGACGAGTTTGGAAGGCTAGGGTGAACCTCATCTCTGTCTGTTGCATTCGTACCCTATGCTTGTCATGGTTGTTCTTGATTGTGTTTATTCATAATACACAAGGGTCAGTTGTTGGGCTAGTAAATTAATAGATCTTTTTGTAGTTGACAGTTATAATTTTTTTTATAATGTTGCTACTTGTTGGCCCTGTGCTCTCTTCAGGAGGAGTGTATGATCCGTTACAAGCTGCTTGCAGAGCTGATTCAGAGGCGCAAGCAAGCAAAGAGCTGACGGCCTGCTCCCACCGTCATCTCCGTCACGTGCCTTAGCTTTGTACACGAGGTGCTGGACGTGCACCAGGTCTGCCGTCTGGACGTCTGCTGTGTTTCACGGCACCTGGAAACTACAGTATTGGAGAGACCTGCTGTGACCTGTGTTAATCGAAACTGCAACTGTGCTAAAAATCGTTTTTTTAATTTATTTGAAAACTTTCTGCGCTCCAGTGTCCTTGGGCAGTGTTCCTCTGTGCAATTTAAAGTGTGAGGAACAGGAAGCCCATGTTTCTTTTTTGAAGATGTTCATCATCTTGCAATCTCTGTTTTCAGAGACCAGAGGTGTAGTTCTTTTATCTGTTTGTTACATGTTAATGAAGCATAAAGCTGAGTTATATACTGATTTGCTGTGTGTGTGTGTTTTTTCTGGTTCTCATCATGGGGATTTTTATTTACTTTATATTATTGGTTTTATGGCAGACAGAACACCATGACAATGACCAATATTTGCAACCTAATTTAAGATTAAGCAATATTACAGCTGTGTTTGCCATACATGGGTCTAAACAAATAGCACATGCTTAGTAAATGCCTGTGCCTTTGTAATAAACCTTTTTATACATAGACCATGTTCAGAATTATACAAATGATATTTTCTCTGATTTTCCTGAATGGTTAATTCAAATGACAGTATAATTTAAGTCATCAGCTGTTAGAGTGTAAGTTGAATTTTATTGAACAAACCTTACATTGATAACTATTTTTTCAAAAATAAATTCAATATGCATAACAATTTCAAAACTGAAAGTGGTCATTTGTTGAATTTGCAGCATTAAGAGGTCAAGTGGCCATCCACCAACGATCCACTACTCCATCTGGACCATCCAGGGTTGCATGGCACTCATCAGTAAACGACTGAAAATTAGTCTTCATGCATGTCTGGGCCCACTGCAAGCGTTGCTGCTTGTGAACACTGGTTAAGGGTGGCCGAATGGTAGGTTTATGTACAACTGCAAGCCTCTGGAGGATTCTACACGTTGAGGTTTGTGGGACTCCAGAGGCACCAGCAGCTCCGAATACCTGCTTGCTGCTTTGTAATGACGTTTTAGCAGCTGCTTTCTTAATCCGATGAATTTGTCTGGCAGAAATCTTCCTCATTATGCCTTTATCTGCACAAACCCATCTGTGCTCTGAATCAGCTATAAATCTCTTTACAGAATAATGATCATGCTTAAGTTTTTCATGAAATATCTAATGTTTTCTTACCTTGTCCAAGGCACTGCACTATTTGACACTTTTCAGCAGCAGGGAGATTCTTTTTCTTTCCCATATTGCTTGAAACCTATGGCCTGCTTAATAATGTGGAACGTCCTTCTTAAGTAGTTTTCCTTTAATTGGGCTCACCTGGTAAACTAATTATCACAGGTGTCTGAGATTGATTTCAGTGATCCAAAGAACCCTGAGACACAATACCATCCATGAGTTTAATTGAAAAACAAAAAATGACACTTAAATCCAGTTTGCATAATTATGTGGAATGCGGTGTAAAGAGACTGTATCAATGTATAACTGATTTGGTACAAATGTGCTTGTTTCTGATAGGAAGCATCACTTATAAAATGGACTTCACGTCTTTATGCTTTAAAACCCGGAAACCAAAGCCACATCCTGTGCTGCTGATTCTAAAAATAATATGAAGTACAGCGGTTCAAATGACAGCACATAAGAATGCGTTGAATTATAACTATGAGTATTTCCTTCTTTGAAAGAGCAGCCAAATTGGATAAAAAAAATGATTTTCATTATTTTTTTTAACTTACAAATTAATTCATTCAAGTACAACAATGTTTACATTATGGGGTATAATTTATTCTTTTATCTCTTTGAAATGTGAAAAAAACAAAAAACAAATAGGAAAACCACACCAGCTGTTTTTGATTCAGCATCATTTCAAAAGCATGTGCAGTTTCTCTCATATCTGCTCGTACTCCGCATGGCTATCTCTGGCTTCAAATCTGCTTCTGGGAGCATTGCTCTTGGCTTGCTTGCATTGCATTTGTATCACCATCACCTGTTTTTCCAGGTGTGTTAGCAGGAACAGCATTGCGACATTCATCACCCAGACTGTGAACAAAAAGTACCGAAACCATCCTTGGAAAGACCCTTAAGGTGAAAATAAATACAGTTTAATCAAATCCATTTGCAGAAACATCAGAAGGGACAAACATACCTTATACAAACCCCCCCGTATATCACAAGATACTCCAGCTCATAGGGTTTATAATTTTAGTGTTTTGTCGGTTTGACTTGCACCCTGGTGATTGAATGACACAAAACTGTAAAGTTTAGCACTTTCCTTAATTTACCCCCCTTGTTTTTCTTTTAACTCGCACCCCATTCGTCTAACGACTTGACCTTTCCTGACCTGAATAGGCGCATCAGGACAAGACACGAAGGCGCTAAACTGTACAGTGCTCTGTCCGTCTGTCCTTCAGTGTTTGCTATGAGACTCTCTCCATTACAGCTTACTTACAACACCGCAAACGTATTTATCATCTCACTGACAAGTAAAACAAAATACACTACCAATGGTGTCCACTGCAGTGTTATATGTTATAGGAACATACGGGTCCTTTGATTTATATTGAACAATATGAGCATATATGCCATTTAACTTACCAATTGTCTCCATGCCCATATGCCCCTAAGACAATCATAAATTAAAACAAGGGATAACAATCTTTAAATATATCCTAATTATTATTGTTATATTGATTTGTGGTTAACCTTTATTTTTATAATTTATAACTGTTTTATAATTTTACTTACAAGTTTCTCTAGTAGACTGCAGGGTAGAGACTAGCAGTTCATGTGGCTCAAAGTGTGATCTGCACCACTGTAACTTCTCCTCCAGAAGCTGCTGTTTCCTCTTTCCTCCCAACCAGGCTGCACGGTCAGGAGGAAATGAATGGTGGAGCTGGCTGAGCTCACATCTTAAGAGGGTATAAGCTTTTTTATATGCGTGGAGGCATCGGTCTGTGCTATTACATTATTTTTCTATTTATTGTAGTGCTGTAGTTGTGGTAGATAAGACAAATAAATAGAATAATACTTCATATTTTTATTCATTGTGAATATTTATTATTAATAATACAAAGAATAATTTCATAGAGAGATGGATGGAGTATTCCACAGTATAGATGCTATGGTACTGAAGGAATGAAGGGTTGTAGGGATGGATGAGTTCCCCAAGTTAATATGTGGCTTGCAAATTAAGGTAATTGAAGGTAATGAGGAGAATTTTATACTGAATATGTGAGCCATCTGGTAACCAGTGCAACTCACAACGAATATGGATAATGTGGGCAGCTGAGTTTTTAATCAGTTGAAGTTTTCTAATGGTTTTGGCTAGAAGCCCAATAAAAAGGAAACTATAATAATTCATTTGAGAAAATAGGAAGGCATGAACCAGAGCACCAATGGCAGCAGTAATGGCTGGAGGTGTGCCACTTTATGAAGATGAAAAAGAGTGAGTTAATGACATTACGTGTTCCTCAAAACTGAATGAAGAATCAAACTGCATGCCATCATTTCTAGCAGTTTAATTAGATATTTCAGCAACAGGTTTTCTGGGCACAACTAATAGTACCTCAGTTTGTTTCTGTATTTAATTGTAGGAAGTTTTCATTCATCCAGTTATAAGTCATGGATGTATGCTATTGGGGACTGTAATGGAAACTCAGAGATGATTTTTTGATAAAATAAATCTGGATGTCATCAGCATACCAGTGGAAATTTATATTATGGCTATGGATAAACTGACCAAGAGGTATCATATAAATAATGAAAAGGAGTGGACCAAGAACAGGTCCTTGAGGAACCTTTTGAGCAACAGGTGCGGTGGACTAGTTGTGTTTACCAATAATAACATATTCTTATATAGATGTGAGGTAGGAATAAAACCAAGCTAATGCTGTTCATTATATGCTGATGAAGGAAATGAAAGAGATAATGATAGAGGAATACATTGTAATTTATTTTACCAAAAGCAGCACTTGGATCAAGAGTAAGAATTATACTAATATGACCAATATCTGCAGTGAGCAGAAGGTTGTTTACAGGGCTCATAAAAACTGTACTGTGAGAAATGTTTGAAGTTGGGCAGAAACCACTGTTTCCATCTCTTTAAATAAAAAAGGTTTGAAATGTGTGTATAATTTGCCAGGCAGGTTGAGTCACTGCCAGTTTTCTTGAGAATGGGAGTAACTGTCTTAAGGGCCATGGGGACACGATCTGATGACAGATCGGAATTTGTTCAATGGGATTTATGACATTTATTGAGTGGAATATAAGAGAAGGGATGACAGACGCGCAAACCTTAAGAAGGGAACTTGGAGCAGGGTCAAGCAGACAAAAGGTGGGGTGGACTTTTTAATTATTTCAGAGACATGAAGGAGATTGTTCACGGTAAAGCTAGTGAGCATCTCATGGGGAGCTAGGGCAGGTATCTGATGAAAAAAGGTGTTAGACTTGGGGACTGTTGGGAAATGTTGAAATAGGTTACTAAATTTGCCCTGAAAGAAGTGTTGAAAAGCTTGGCATTGTTCCGGGCTGTTGATGGTGTCTGGTGAAGAGGGTTGAAGGAGTTTATTTATAATCCTAAAAAGAGCTTAATGCTATTAATGCTATTATTTATGACAGCAGAGTAGTAAGAGGAGTGGTCTGAATTAAGAGAGTTTCAGGATATTTCAGGGTGTGCAGAGTGTAGAGCTCTGGACAGTAGAGTGTACAATGGACAGTAAGATCTGTTTTCCAGATGTCTGCCAGTGACTTTTTTTCTGTCTATGTTCAGGTGTGTGCCATGAGTGAGGGGTGAAGTCAGGTACCACCCTGTTTTTGTAAAATGTGTAAAATAATCAAGGGCCTCTGAAATTATGCTGCTTTAATGAGAAACCAAGACGTGGGGAA
This sequence comes from Electrophorus electricus, assembly GCF_041902795.1. NCBI lineage: Eukaryota > Metazoa > Chordata > Actinopteri > Gymnotiformes > Gymnotidae > Electrophorus > Electrophorus electricus. The sequence continues at coordinate 3,174,763 of NC_137507.1, forward strand.
AGGGGAATTTACAAAAGCCAGTGTGAAATAAAGTCTGAAGACCGAGAGAAAAGAGATAAGGATCAATGGATATAATGCTACAGAAAGACATTTGCGTGCATTTTCACAGCGATTATAGGGAAAATGCAGAGCTTGTGATCTGAAATGCCAACAGGAGCGCCAGATACAGAGAACATAACAGATCCAAAATATATGACCGTGTGAGTGAGTCGGAAAACCAGCACGCTGTGTGAGATTAAAATAATCCAATACAGACTTCAGTTCTGAATGAACAGTCAGTGTCGACGTTTATTAAATGGATTTTCTTATTTTTGGCAACAGGAGAGTGCAGACCATCCATTTACATTTTTTTTTTCAATGCCGTATCCAAGTTATCAAGGGACGCAAACGTTCCGTGATGTTAAATGGGGAGACCGGCAGATGTCTCCCGTGCTCCTTGCTGGGCCACAGTAACGTAAACGGAGATTGTTAGCTAATGTAACTTTTGAAAAGAGTCAATAAACAAATTTGTGATATAGATTTTTTTAATAAGTAGTATAGTCCACGCCAATATAAATTACGTGGAATAATAATGAATTATTGTGTCGCAGGTTTTGGTAAATATCTAAGCACAGGTATTTCATTATTGGCTTTAGGTTGCAAACGGTATTTCGTGTAGCTCGTTGTGGCTTTGGCAATGAACGCGCTGCCTGGCTCAGGTAAAGTAAGTATAGCAAGTATAGCAAGCTGGTACCGCACGTCCTGGTTAAGGGGCAAACTGCATTACACGGGACGTTGTGTAGGTCCATTTTGACGAAGTAGGCCGTATGAGTCGGAAATCACCCTTGCTGCACGGACCTTCTCCATATGGGGATTTATCTACACCTGGCTTTTCTTGATGAACATATAAAATGTTACTTGAATCTGCAGAAGGTATGTCCCATACAAATACGTACACAAGCCTGTTTATTTACAGCGATTGCCTGTTGGACTTTCCCCACTTTATCAAACCATTGCCTGGCCCGTACCTAAAGAAATTTGGGATAAGATTGCCTGTGCGTTCTACCAATGGAGGATTTCTTGCAGCCTGATCCTGACGCACACGGTGCAGTTCGCGAGTAATTGCACAGTGACGCGTTTCCGGTTGTTGCTTTGGAAGCAAAGACTGCTGGAGCCAAAGGTACTGCATGGCCAGGCGAGTTCACCCTCCGCCGCCATCTCGGAATTAAATCTGGCATTCTCTTAAATATCAAAGTTTTATTTTCATGTCAAATCCAATCTGATGGGTTGCAGAGACAAGAAGCACTATATATAGCACTATATAGCACAGTATATATATATATATATATATATATATATATATATATATATATATATATATATATATATATATATATATATATATATATAAAGGAATAACTGCTTGCTGTAAATAATCTGATGTATGCGCCCCCGTCGTGTAGTTCTGCCTAATGGTTTTTCCTCTTCTGGGCGGGTAACGTGGTTCTGAACTATGTTTGGCTCATTTTGTGGGACCGTGAGTGAGTTTAGGTCTGCATGGAGAACCTGCTGGAATACAAACACTTGGTCATATTCTTATTGTGATAGATGAGCACTCTAAGACAGACATGGCTTTTTTTTCAGTGCAAAGTTACAGGAATACTTCAAAAAACAAACTAAAAAGGAGTTGAATGGCTTGATATGAATGACAACCTACATTCATGCTAACAGGTCCCTACTGAAGGTCATTTATTGTTGGGGCACTTTAGTGTTGTTGGGTAAAGTATTCATTTCAGTAATATCAGGTTATTGGTGATCTGATATGTTGTTTTTTTGTCTCCTTCCCAGAGGATTAAACATGCCAGCTCCAATAGTTCTTTCTCTGCTTGCGTTCACCAGCTATCTTCACCATCATCTTCTCCTGTGCAGGGCTGTGGGAGCACAGGGCCCTGCTTCAGGAATCGCCATCCCGCAGACCTCTGGTTCATCCGTGTGCTTGTGCATGTGGGCAGCAGCCTATGTCCAGCTAAAGACGATCCGTGTAGTGTACACTGGAACAGGGCCCCTTGTTGTTATCATGCATGGCTCATAAGAGGATTGAAACCAAAAGTGTTGAAGCATCTGATGGAGAGCCTTAGTTTTGGCTTTTGGTGTGCAGGTTTGAATAGTGGCGCCAGCCAGGTGATCTCGGCTGCCATTGGAACTGAATGCCATGTGCGTTTCGTGTCCAGAATGGCACTTATGTCTGTGTGACGTGGATGACATTACCTACACTCCTCAACTTCATCGTGTTGAATATAGCATCAGTGTTGCAAACCCACACTGCCACGGCTTCTCTTTGCCGCCACCTTTTGGAAATGATGGAAGTATGGTAGGATCCTTTTATTGTGGTGTGTTACCTGTCAGATCAGTACATTCCGATACATGTATAATCTTTTTGTAATGTCCGTTTTGACTGCAAAGACATGTATTATTTTTTTTTGAATTTGTGTAGCATGTAATTTCATTTCAAACTTTTGTGTGTGCAGATTCACTGTTGAGAACTTTGTGACGGAGAAGCACCAGCACTGCGTTTGGGTCATATGGCCAATCATCTATGCTCTCTCTGGATGAAGGCATGCACTAGGACCCTGCAGGTGCAAGTAGGAATGCCATCTTTACAGGTGTACCTACAGCAGATTGTGGGTAGGCCTCACTGGCAGAACACCTGGAGGGTGTGGCCACACTGGGTTCACCTGAGCAGCAGGATTACCGTATAGTAATCATGATGTCATGAGTTTTATTTGTGTATATGAGTCCTGAATTAGGCAACAAAGACTGAAAATGTTAAACAAAACTGTCTGCTAGATGAGCGGTTTTATTTGCTGTGCACACAATGCAGTCATATGATGAGTGAGTCAAATGAAAGTTGGGCAAAACATGCTGCGCTAGAAACAGCAAATTGCGCACAGCAGTCTTGTCATAAAAACATGTGGTTCAGTCATTTTCAAGCAGCCAGTAGTTACAACTGTATGTGGTGGAAGGAGAGAGGCCTGCATAGCTTCAAAAACTAGATGTTGCTTCTTCTTTTTTTGCTTTTCTTTTTTTTTTCTTTCACTTTTTAATAGTTTCGTTTTTATGTAACCTACATGATATCTGCCTAATTTCTGGAACACGTGCATACTGATCACATATTATGCATGCATACTTGATGCTGTTTTGTATGTTTGGCACCAAAGCCCACAACTCAGGCTGCTGTTGCCCTCTCGAGGACCTGGGGATGGGGCCAGTTTGTTTTACACCTACAGCAGACTAGGAATGGACCCCAGCTAGCCTGATTACAGGGCACTGGAGGAAGAGGCTCTACTCTCTCCCCTTCACACAGAGTACACTCATTCATCTCTCACTTATCCGTGTGTGCGTGCGTGTGTGTGCATGTGTGTGCCATCCAAAGCTCTTCTGGCATTGGTCTGTGCCCTGTTTGTGGTGCGAGTGGTGCTGGTCAGTTGGACACGCTGTACACAGCTTCTCTTGCAAGGTGAGGGATGCTGAGGGTCTGGTGATACCTGTAAGCGCCACAGAGAAGTAGCAGCTCAGCTCTTACACTGCTGTAAAACACTGTAAACAAGAGCCTAGACATTGAATTCAGTCAGAGACACACAGATCATCTTTAAAGCAGCGACAAGTCATTTTTACTACCAAGAAGTAGGAAACAATATTTATGAAAGCAGTTTATCTATTATTTTTAAATGTTTTCATGATGTGCCGCTCACATGGGATGAAGAATCTCTGAAACATCCAGGCCACTAGGTGTCAATATAATGTATGTTTCATGATGTGAAGAAGGTTCAGTGAAAAAATGATTTATTGCTCCTTTTTCTATACTAAATCTATTTTAAATATGGCTGCCTCCATGTATGGAACATGCCCAATTGAACATAAACTCATTCCTTTGAGGACTACATGGAATTCTTCATCTCATATGAGCTGCACTTTATAGACAAAATGAAAAACACTTTCACTTTCATAAATATTTTATGCTACTTTTTGGTGGCAAAAATGACTTATTGCACCTTTTAAGCATTTTGTAAACAAAAACACTTGAGACTTTGAAAAGTCAAGTGGCCACAGAAGACTTCATACATCATGGTCCCTGTATATGTGTGAGATACATGGTTCACCAGCCTTATACCACGCTGATAGTTTGTCAAAGTCCTGACAAGATTCTGCTCAGATTCTAAAGTGCCATGAGAAAATATGTACCCAGTCTGGTTTTCTACATTCTTGCATATTATTCCCACGCTTATTATTTTTTCTTGAATTTGTTAGCTGCTGTCACTAGCAAAAACAAGAACAGAAAAAATAAGAAACAAAGTCTTCTGACTTCTTTGGTTTTAATACATTTGAATATGAAACCGACTGGGGAAAACTGGTCTTCTTTGGGGAATCATCAGCTGACTTTTTAGAAACGTTTATTGACTATAAACACCTTTTATGTGTGCACTTACAAACTGTAGCTCACCTGCTGCCATGCACAGTCTGAGTTAGCTATCCTACAACTCCATCAGTACCTGTGCCACCATATCGGTGTCATTGCTTTGTTGAAAATGGTCCACTCACCAAATGGGAACAGATGGGCTACATCCTTGAAATACCCCTGAAAGATATGGGTACCCAATAAATTGTGAGTGTGTGTGCATGATATATGTCTCTAGAAAAGTGACTGTTAATTAACTGTGACGCTTGGGAGCTGTAAGTGTAACCTTGGGTTAGCCATCAATAACAGCTGCATTAAAAACTACCCTCACTACTAAAGTGAATTCTGCCCTGAGTTACGGATAATGCAGATCTATCCAGCCATAATGGGAAATAAAAGTTTGGCTGGGTCCTTTGCCAAGGCACTAATAGGTGTCCGAGTGTTTGACTGAGATTAATTTTGAAGTTGTAAAATGCCCGTCTAAGTGACCAGCTTTAAACCTAGTTCAGAAACAGTGGAAGGGCCTGGCACAAGCAGTTCTTTCCCAAAATGTTGCACAGACGAAACTGTTATGAGCAGAGGAGTTGGCGAGAATTCCTCCACAGCTGTGCGAGGTACAAATTAGTAACTCCCAGAAGATGTTGGACGCCGTTGGGAGTGGATTTTAAGACGGTGAACCAACTCTGGCTAACAGCTTGCAGTCCTGCCTTTTTTGTACACGCCAATGAAATAAATATAGAAACTCCTGAATGTTATTGCATGTAGGAGTTAATAGATTAGAAATCATGAAAAAATGGGAAGCTATAGCAACATTTGTGGCATACATGCATTTAATGATGCTTTTATTCGTAAAAACTCCAGCTGAAGAAAGGCTGCATGGAGGGAAAGATATCACAATATTCCAGTTGAAGTAATGTGTAATCTGTGCACATTGATTATCTTATTTTAAATTTTCATTTACATTTTTAAATGACAAATAGATTCATTATGCTAACTATGATGTATTCTACCATTTATTATTGATAATTGTTAGCACCACAATATGAAAATTATGTATTTTTATATTGAATACAATTAATTAAAGTATTATTACAATTGTTAATATTACCTTTTTATAAGATAATACTGAATCATGTGCATTATGTTTACTTTAAATTTGGTAAACCTTTGTTTTAAAAAAAGCACACTGTGTTAGAGTGAAAGTTTTTGTGTGTGTGCCAGCTTCCTATGTGTCCCACACCTACACAATACTGCTTCACAGCATGCTAGTGGGTGCCACCAGTGTGGTGGCTACAGAGACAAACGTGTCAGGAAGCAATTTGTCTTGTTTCAGAATGAGTTTCTGGAACACTACTTTGGTGTGATCTGCATGCTTTGTAGGCCTACTGTATAGGGTTATTTAAGGTGCACTCGGCATCACCACCAATTCCCCGTGTTTTCAGATTACAGCCTTTGGCTAGGGCCTTCAGTCTCACATAGAGAGCAAGTGAGGCATCTCGTCATGCATGCTGCAAGCGTGCTCATCCGAGGCAATGGCTTGGCTGCCTGTGCTCCGCATAGTTTGGCTCCCATCCACAAGAATCTCCCAGGACCGCGTCCCTCCCCTTTAGCAGAGCCCAGAGCTCAGCTCTTAACAGCAGCTCTGCATGCTACCGTGAAGCTTCTTCTTTTTTTTTTTAGCTAGTCTGATTTGTCGTAGTGGACTGGTTTGCTTTTTCCTCTCCTGGTATTGTCTCATTGCCATAAAAAAAAAAAAAAAAATCTGTATCGTTTGTCATCATAAACTATAAACTAAGCACTTTAAGAGTTTGGAACCAAAAAGAAAATTATCTAAACAAAAGATTATATGTTGATGGTCATGATATTTCATAAGGCAACAAGCTCATCACTCCTGCATAGAACAGATGTTAAAGGAACACTGAGAGTGGTGAGGAGGTCAGTGGATCATATTACATCACAGTTTTAGGGACAATGATTGTGATTCTCACTTTCCTGAAGCCACTGATATAGTGTTTGTGCAAAGTACAGCATGTTTTTCCTTTGCAGAGTGTGTGCAGTCCCTAGGAAAAATATATTTTCTTGTCTAATAGACATGAATGTGTTGATTCAACCCCAGTGTTAAACACAGGATGTGTCTTCCTGGTGAAATCAACACCTGTGTCAGTGGAAATACTTGATGGTGTGTTTAGGAGCCCTGCTATCGACAGACTGCACAATGTGTGGACGGTTCTTGTGTTTTTTAGTAAACATAGCCTTTTGTAAGTGCATGTGGCTTATCCCACAAGCGTGTAGTCACTGTGGAATGACATCAATATGTCAAGTGTAATGCAACGAGATTTTGGTTGAAATCACCGTGTTACTTCCTAAAAGACGGTTGGGGTTGCACCCGAAACTGCACTGCTTTTCACTCTTATCAGGAGTTTCTTGGCAGAGACCTGAGCAATGGCTCTCGAACAGAGTACTAATGATAAGATCATCCTGAAATGTTAGACGACAATGACCTTTGAATGCTTTTACTAACAAGAAAAGTTGTTTTCAGCATTACAGAAATTCCAGGTTGAGTAATGGAACATCTCATCAGGTGATATGTTGTGATGTGTGGATAAAAGGTTACTGAGTTTCCCAGCATGCAAATATCAAGTCATCCTGTTACTATTTTTGTCAGGTTCTGTAATAGAATATGTTGATTTTTTTTTAATCGATACATTCATTAAGCAAAACCTTTTATGTTTTTACCATCTAGGCTTTGCCTTACTGTGATGTGAAAAATGGCTATATTGAGTACAATAAGGCTTATCAACTAATCCAGTTCTTTTTCTCACAATTGTCATTACTCTGTCTTACAACACTTCCGACTTCACAATCTGATTGGTTGCGAAGCATTCTGACAGTGCTAAGAGACATTAAGGGCATTGGTCATAGTAAAGTACCATGTGTTCTATGTTTTGGTTTGTGTCTCCACCCTCATCCTATTGTGTGAATCCTTCCCTATTATTGGATCCAGCTGTGTTTTGTTTCCTGCCTTTGACCTGTGTGTGTGTGTGTGTGTGTGTGTGCGTGTATGTATGTGTGTGTGTATATGTATGTATGTGTGTGTGTGTGTGTGTGTGTGTGTGTATGTGTGTGTGTATATGTATGTATATGTGTGTGTGTGTGTGTGTGTGTGTGTGTGTGTGTGTGTGTGTGTGTGTGTGTGTGTGTGTGTGTATTTTGGGCTTTAAGCCTTGTATTTGATTTCAGTTTCTTTTCAGTTTGTTCATTTTCCATTTGTTGTTTCTTTGTTCTTTTGTTTCCTAAAATGTTCAGTTGCACTCACATTCTGCCTTTTGCTTTGCCTGCATCTACATGCTGTAGAATATCCGACCGAAAGAACACGGATGCAGCAAGTGCAGATCTTGAAAATATGCACCCGAAAGGGCCTGATGTCTGTAAACATTGTTTTGCTAGCTAGCTTTTTAGCAGTTCTAAGATCAAGAATGTAAATAGCCTACTTTTTATGTTTGTAACAGCACTTTATTGTAAATTATTCCTCAGGGTAGACACCACTTGTTGTCATACTTGTTGAAATCACGTGCCTTAAATTTGGTTCAGGCCCTTGTCGTTTTCTCCCGTCCTGTCCCCTGTACAACTTGCCTTCTAGAACCTCAGTTCAGTTTCTGTTGGATGACCAGTTCCAAGTCCAGTCCTGTGTCCTGTCTTCCCTACCAGATCCTAGTCTGGCACTCACCTCCTCTCAGTGTCTGCCCCTGCCCTTGCCTCAGCTTACGTTTCTATTCCTGTCTTGAGTCCTAATTTTGGCCCTGTTGTTTTTTTCTCTTTGGATTGTATTGTCGCGTGTTATCTGGGGGTGGGGTTAACTGGGGATGGTTTTATCAGGGTTTTCCACTCTGGCGTTGTGGTTCCCATGGCAGTGAGCTCAATGTGCTCTTTGTTATGTTTCAGTTTCTGTCTCCATCTTCATCCTGTGGTTTGAATCCCGCCTATATTTGAATCCAGCTTTGTCTTGTTTCTTCTCATTAATGTTTATTTATACCCTGTGTTTCATTGTCTGTTTTTGTTTGTCTTGTCTGGTGGTTTAGTGTTCTTGTTAGTTCCTTGTGCTACTCTGTATTTCGTGTCTAGCTTTAAGTATCGTCTTTGGTTTCAGTTTGTTTCCTCTTGCTTTATTACCTTTGTATTCCTTGTTCCTTTGTTTCCTTTGGTTTTAAATAAAATATCCAGTTGTGCCTGCAATGTCCTGCCTTGTGCTTTGCCTGCATCTACACACTACACTTACGAGGAGTTAGGGTGGTTACTCGAAGAGAAAAGCAACAAACATGGGGGACTATGGGGCAATGTTGATGTATTTTCCTATATTTGTCCTGAAGAACTGTCTTTGTACTACTGGATATGCTCAACAGCCACTGTTTACCCTCCTCTGCCGCACTCTGAGATTAGATTTTTAACAGAACGCACTGGTGAAGAAATGGACGGCCATAACCCTGTTGGCACTGCCTTCCGGCACACTCTTAATTCTTAACCCAATATGACACTTCCAATCAACTGACTCGTGTAGTTACTTGAACGAGGACACTCCGAACGAGACTTCGCCTCTATGGAAATCAATCTGCCGCGTGCTAAGCCTGCTGGGACGTGGCACCTTCCACGACGCCCCGTTTTTGAATAGTCAAAAAGCTCTGTGACATTTTTCAAGACTGGATTCTAATGAGACTTGTCTGCTGTGCTGAGATCCCTTTCCCATGAATAAAATATGGACAATGCCTCAGTCAAAGCGTGCCCTTCTCCGCTATCAGACTAAACGCTGTTGTACTGCGATCCAGGGGCCTTCAAATCAGCAACATTTACTTTAGATAGAATGCCTGGGTGAGGTCAAGGCTTTGATGTGTAACTACAAAAGGTCATTGTTTAAAGCCTAAACACTTCTCCTGATGAAATGTCTGCGTAAATATGAAAGCGGCCACAAAATTATTCTAAGTTTCAAGTTAGTAAAATTATCCCTTGAGTTGAGGCCTGTGTGGTTCAGTGTATAACCTCATGCAGTCTGCCCCAGATAAACAATCCAGAAACAGAAACTGTTTTCAGCTATTGGTCATAGTAAAGTGGTTTACTTCCTTGAGCAGCATGGACAGCCATTGGAGAATTTAGAGTTTTGCAGTGCATTACACCACTCTCGCCCCCTTTTTAAAAATTCTGACAAATAATCTAACACATTGCTAGGGTGATTATCCATTGGACCAACCTTGTGGTTTTTAACAATTAAGGTTGTATGAATGGTTTTGGTCAAACTAACTCAACACCTCATTTTTACCTACACTAACTGATTTTTAAGTGTTTATAATGTAGTGTTTAGAAATACACTAATTCTCTCTCTCTTTAAAAAAAACCATTTTGTTTTCTACATCAGAATCCTGTTTTTTCCAGGTTTCTCTATTCTTTCCCTTGTGGTCTCTTAGTGTTCTGCATGTACAGACAGGGCAGCCTTGTCATGACGTTGATGTAAGAGGATTTTAGTGAGCGAATGCTTTAGGGAAGCTGCTGCTTGATGGCTGAACCTGGCTGAATGGCCTGCTCCGTCCCACCTGCCTACCTCGCTCTAGGCTGAATCACCTCTGGCTGCCAGCCGCGTGTACGTGCCTCGCCTCGCTTCCTCTGGTTGAAGCCCCCCGCAACTCTCAGGACCTGAGAATGGGTTTAGATTCTCCGTCCTTGCCAGAGGTGGACAAGTTCTGCTTGTGAAAATAAATGTGGCGCGATGATGTCCGTCTCCGAGCTCATTTCACTCATTTATTCTACGTGCTTGTTTGAGCTAACTGAAAAATCATTAGTGCTGATGTAGCTGCTGCATGATTTAAAGCTGTTACTGAATAATGTGCTTTAAGGTTAGTAACTAAATAATAAGTTAGGAGTTTTTAATATTTTAATCCCGATACCTTTGAGAAGATTACAGAGCGTCTCTCTTCAACCGCTTCCTACTCTGCCTGGTGAGAAAGGAGCTTTTCTCTTTTGTATTTTGCTTCACCAATACTGGTTGTCTACCAGACTATGTAACAAACTGTAGGCACATTAGTTGTATATATACAGCTGTATATACCAACTCTATATTTTTGTTATTTAGGGTGCACACAAAGTCTCTTTTCATTTTGACCCTTTCTAAGCCATTGCAAACACACTCCTCAGCTTTTTTTTTGTTTTTGCCACCTGCTCAGTTGAGTCTTTGAAGGGAGCCCGAAACACAAGCAGTGTGTGCATTGTGGTTAGACCCAAGGTCTCTAACCTATAATATAAAGCCTCCCATTGCTACAAACTTCACGTTGACTAAACACAGCAGTGTTATACTGACCACCAAAATATAATTGTCTGTACATGTCAGGATGAGGAGCTAGAGCAGGAAGCGGAGACGAGCCACGTAAAACTGAAACACGTTTGTTTTCACACAAAACCACGGAGACATAGCATGCAGGCTATCAGAGTTAAACATCGACCACATTCACAGAGACAAAAGACTTATATACACGCACACAAACGATACATGAGGAGCAGGTGTGAGACACAAGGAGGGCGTGGCCATAGAGTCAAACACACACACACACACGAGACGTTTGGGAGGAGGAGCCGTATTGTGACAGTACAATTATAGACTGTAGCACATTTGTGTTAATATACACTGCTCAGCCATGCACTACCCCAGTCGCCAGTGCTCGGATTTAAATAGAAGAACAATGCCAACTGGCAGCATTAACCTTGGCACGGTGGTGGCAGTAAGATAGCACAGCAGTGTTGATAGGGTGGCAGTGGTCCCTCACCCAAAAGCAGCAGCCCTGTGGCATCAGTGCTGATGAAGGTCTGCAGTAAGGGTGTCCAACTCTGGCCCCGGAGTGCAGAGGGCAGCGTGGTTTTTCTAATTCGGCATCATGGATTACTCAATTACCCATGATGCCTTTGGTTAACCCTCTTTAACTTGCATAGTTTACCACTAAGAAACTGCAACAAAACAACCCACCAGAATATAAATGCCAGTGGTAAAGTCGGACAAGGCTGATATTATCCTTGTTTATGAGTTGTATCACCAGCCAGTACTCTGATATCATGTAAACACAGAAGATATGCATGTACCAAATTGATGGTTCTATATCAATGATGCTTCTGTTTCTGTATTACAATAAGTGTAATCTAAATTACATCACAAGCTTACAAACACTGTCTGAATGCAATATATACCTGATAGTAAAACTGATGGGTTGAGTTCGGTTTGTGTTTGATCAGGGAAATCACCAAATTGCACTGAACTTTCACTCTCCCGGACCTTAGATGTGTGCAAGAGGCTGTCTAGAATCACATTGGCTTTAAACTCTGTACACCTACAAGGTATTTATAACAATGTGGTGTTTCTAATAAAGTGATGTATATATAAGGTGGATGTATAATTAACGTCGAATTAAGATGAATTAAGCATACTTCCTCTCAGATTCACATGAGTATTGTCTTGAATTAGGCTCAGTAGTATTCAACGTGTTCAAAGAGTTGTAGCCAAATCTTCATCCATTTTGTTTGTAATAACTCTCCTTTAGAATGGATGTCAGTGACTTGATTCTAAGAAACCAGCACACTGTAACATGTCACTGTAAATTTCATTCGGACACCTTGTGGGCGTGTTATATTTCTGCTTTCATTTCAAAGACAGCAGTGCATTCTTTTGCTTTCTTTTTTCCACATGCTGGTAATATTGTCATTGGCACTGACTAAAGTATAACTTTCAGCACTAAGAGTTCGATTTGACAGCCACCTTCTTTTGCTGCTCAGACGTAATGCCAAGACTAAAAATGTGTACGAGTGGAGTTTCTCTGTAATGCTTTCCTCCTGCACTGGTCAGGACCTTGTTGATGTCCCTTTTATGGCAATCAGCCTCCGACTGCTCTGCAGCTGTGTTGTCTGAGGGAGAAACAAATATTACATTCACTCACTTAGGGCGCTCTGTAACTCTAGGCCACACAGGCCAGGCCTGACCTTCCCTTTGGTAGTGTTCAAACTGACACTTAACCAGATCTAATGCTCACTTGACCGAGACTGGAAGGGCCAGCAGCGTAAATTGCTTGGTCATTGTGGCTGAACAAGGGAACCAAGAGCACGGACACGGAGCCGATTAGACGGAGGCTTGGGAAGTCGTTTCCCTGAAGAAGTTGTCTCACCATTCAGTTGGCCACACAGAAGCATTCATTTGCTGCATATTCTTGCTCGGAAAACATGGTCAAAGGTTTTTCCAATACCGGTTTTCTGTTAGTGATTCCATTAAATTTGCAATTAGTGGGTTTTTGCGAAGAGTAATTGTTAGCAAAGTTTTTTTTCCTGATAAAAAACCCAGTGCACTCTCAGTGTACCAGTTTCTGTCAAATAAAGCTCGATGGCACTGGCATAGTCAGCTGGCATCACTGAAACTTCTTCAGACTTTGTGTTTCAGGCAGTGCAAACGCAATCTTGTGCTTTGTCCTTGTTTCCAACATATTTGAGGGTAGTGATTAGTTTCTCTACCTGAAGCCAGCCACCGAGCGACTGAGATTTCTTTCAATACTGCAACAACTTTAATGGACCTCAGCCATGTCTCCGCCACTTCTATGTCCTCATTTTCTTTTGAAGCACATGCACGAGCAACAATGATCGTATTCCATAGACCTATAAATTACAAATTCTTTCTGGGCTTGTCATGGTGTAGTGAAGACCTGAAGCACAATGAACTCAGGCCTTCTGGAATGCTAACAATGACCTATACTGATATATCTCATAGTATGTGATTATACAGAAGTAAGTATACAGTAAGTAAGTATACAAAACATATACAGTATTATATCATAATTCCATGGACCCAAGTCAGTTGTGTAGAAGACAATTTCCAGTAATAATTTTTATGCCACATGATTATATTTACAATGGTGTGTTTTGTATTGCGCATAGTTGGTGAGCTTATGACCTTTATTGAGCAAGTGTACATGTGTTTAGCACAAGAAGTTCAGTAGCATCATTGTTTCATAGCAAAACAGATGGGGCTAAACATGTCATCATATTAAAATGTTGTACCAACTGATCCAGTATTCCATATATGGGAATAGGTAGGGCTAGTGTTAGATATGTATTCACACTTTCACTTTCAGACCAGTTCAAATGTGTGGTATGAGCCTTGTGAGTAAAGAGAAAGGGTTTTCTTGCATTGTGGATGGGATTTTCTCCCCTAGACTGCAGTAAGAGGAATAGTTGGGGTATATCTTTAAGACAAAAAAAATTATAAGATCTAAACAACTTCGGTGTGCTAACTGGACATAAGCACTGGAGCTGAGGCTAAATTGTTTTTTTGCTCAGGACCTTCTGGCAAGATCAAGAGAATAAATGAAGAGACAGCCACCAACCTTTTGTTAGACTCCACTAATCTGACAATTGTCTCGAATTTGACACACTTTAAAATGGTCCAGGTTAAAGTACTGAATGTTGCATCTCACTTTTTAGCTGTACAAGGAAGGGATGTGGGGATTTTGGTAGATTCCACTTGATTTTAACCATCACAGAGGCGTGAGATACCATTTGAAAGGAAGCTGCATTTACACATCTTTGCCCCTTATGCAAATGTATTCAGCTCATCATCTAGAAGATGCTGTTCTAAAGAAAAATGTACTAGATCTTGAAGAAATACTGGGCTACCCACCACACACTTGATAAGATCTGACCTGCACTGGGCTGTAAACAGATGCATGCCATGAGCACATAGTATTGATTTTTCCAGATGAATATAGACCCTCTTTTAGGCCTATTGATGACATAATTAAAGCATGCCTTTTAGCTTGCCATTTAGAGATTTTTAGTGGCAAATGTCCAGGGTTCAGGGGTGGCAGCCAAGCAAGAGCCGATGTTAGCGCTTTGCGACGATATATAAACCCCTTGATTTTCCGTCTGTCAGGTTTTCACTCAACGCACAAGTTTGGTGGCCGTTTTTTTTAAATCAGTTTAATATTCTGTTCTACTTTACATTAGATTTGCACATTATTTTGCAAAGAGGAAACGAGTATAAAGTCAAAGCATTGTCAGAGCTTTTATTACCTGTTTAACTAAAGAAGGTGCTCCTAATGACATTGTATTTATAATGTTTCCACTACAGTACACCCTTAAGCATCCTTAAGTACTCTTGTATTACATCGTATCTACATATGTATTACAGCCACTCTATTTAGACAACTTGCTGGATGCAGTGACTCAAATATTAAATAATTGCACTGCGCTATCATCATGTGAATACAATGGTACTCAGATCGAGATAAAATCGTGCCTGTTCAGAAGAGGGAAGTGTTAGAGATTCTCGTACAGAGAACCACCCACAGTCACTTACTGCAGAGACAAATTACTCCAGCGCGTCAGGAGTGAAATGTTTGCTTTGGTGTGTTGGTTTGCATATTGTTTTACCCTTCGAAGGACATCTGGGAAAAATGTGACATTTTTATGAATATAGCACTAGGTCATTATCTCGGCAGACTGAGTCCTTGTTTGCATCAACACTTATTGTGCTGTCCAGGAAATAAATGATCATGTGAGACGAAGAAAGGGAGTCATTTACAAGTGGCCACAAGTTCAGAGACGGCTTGTGTACACACTGCTCGAGTATGAGTAAATTGCGTTAGATGGCCGTTTCCACACTGTCACTTCTAACATTAAGCCCTACGATTACAGTGTAAACTCTTGCTGGCTGGTGTCCAACGCATTCGGAACACTTAAGGAGCGGGTATGAATGGGGTGCCGTTCTGGTTGCGAAAGGGGGGCACTGAATTATGCATGGTCAGGATTCATACCTAGACGACAGATTCTGCATCGACGGCCGTGCCCACAATTACTTTGCGGAGCGTAGCAAAGTTGCTTAATGTCACCTACTCCTACGAAGTTTTTATATGCGCAGAAAAACGGAAGAAGTGAAAGAACAGCTGGCATCCGAGGCGCGCTCAAAATAACCTAAAGCCTTACGGATATGTCCAAATCTGTGCTCATTTTTTGTTTAACTTGTTTGCTTGGACCGGTGAGTACTCTGCAAACAGAACGGATATTTTAGAAAGTATACTATTATTCATTTTAGAAAGGATACAAAGAAGTAGTGTCGATATTTGCAGTTTTACATAACGTGTATGTAGTTAAGATATTTCCAGTGTTACGTTCGGCGCATGACATGTCTGACAGCAGGCATTTTCTGAAGGAGCCTTCGCTAGAAATTAATTGTACGAATTTTTCAATTCGGCACTGACTTTTCCTTTGTCAGCGTTTTGTTGGCGGCATAACATCATAAAATACCGCGACTAGCCTACTAATGATTAGAAGTTTGAATGAAATGTTGCATGAATTACGTGAACTTTCAGTTGTCCTTACACTGCGTTTACGTTTCATGCTTAAGGTGAGTTCAGGAACTGTTTATGATGTAGACTAGTGCACTGTCGCAGGTCTGGCTGCCCGCTAGGAGTGGCACTGCGTACAGACTGGTACTGAGGACATAATCCATCTTAAAAGAGTTCATGTTTTATCCACTGTAGGGAATTTCCGAGTAATAGCGCAGTTTTAAGACGACAGCGGAAAAATCCAGAATTAATTTTATATAACCCGATCGAATGTTTTTATTAACTAGAAAGGTATATTTTAGATACAACATGTCATAATAATAATTGAAACGAATAAGTGAAGTTTAACAGTAATTAACTAATTAAGTGTGAGAGTATTTCACAGATGTGTAATCAGTAGGATTTCAGGATGTCAGTGGGGTGCACATGGAGCAGTCCATGACACATATGACCTCATGAAGATGTTTGTATTCTGGGAAAGGCAGGTGACATTTTACTGGATGTTACTGAGAACTGTTATATCATGTTCCATAAAACCTGTAACGCCACATGTCAGTGATTGATACATGTTGGTAGAGATGCCATAGGGGAATTCCTCCATGTCCATATACGTGGGTCGCGTTCTGAGATTCAAAGGTTGGCTTTCCCTTGTTGCAATCTTAATTCAAGATAGCAATGCATTGACTTTCTCTGCTAGATGCGACACCATGGCAACCGCTTTCATTGTTGGTTGGTTAGGTCCAAAGGCAGACGTGTCCTTGGTCACAATGTTTTACCTTCATTCCACCACTTAAAAAGCTATGACGCGTTTCTTTACATGCCCCTCTGACGTATATCTACCTGTGAAGGAGTGTTACTGTCTTGTGCGTGTTTCTGTCTTTGCTGATAACTGTTAACATTTGACTGGGCCAGATAACAGAAAAATGGTAAAACCTTTGCCTTTTTCCCAACTGATGTGTGGACACATATGTGCTATATGTTAATGAGATTCACACAGGATGCTCACACCATGGTGCTTCTGCTTCATTAGTCATGTGGGCTGTAGAGCTCTGTTTCAGCTCAGCATCCCAAACTGTACCTGATATCAAAGCTCTGGACTAAGAATGACCATTCTGCAGCCATATGGGTCTGGTTTGAGGCTATCACTGGCATTCGGAGTAAAGATTTATAGACCTATGGAGTGGCTCTGATTGCCAAAATAACCACACTAAATCTCACTGTCCTCTGTTGATGTTTGGAGGAATCCAGGGGCGCATGCTATCAAATAATGAAAATGACTCCTTAAGGAAAATTGGACACAGTCATGGAAAGGTGGTGGAGACAGTGATTCATGTCATCTTGTCTTCAGGAGGTTTTCAAGCAATGCAAAGATGTCCGATTATTTTTGAACTAGCAAAGGAAAACTTGCGAGTGAAGAAAAGAATGGCTAAAATGGGAATTTCAGTTAAATTAGGAGGTGCATAATACACATTTGATTTGTGCCACCTGTAAATGAACCTCTCTGCTTGCCATTGGAACCACAGAGTAAGGGAAGAACAACATGGGTTGTCTGCTCTTTGTGTGGTGTCACTCAACAATGAAAGGAACAGCATTCCAGAAGCAGCAGGGCTTGCTCTGTGCAGTAATTGTGACCATTTCTTTGCTTGCCATCGAGCCTCAGTCAGCCCTATTCAGCACTCAGATGGGAATTCTTCCTTTCAGTCATCCACAATAGCGTCGCCTATAACCTTTTGTGTAAATGTCAAAACTGTGGTAAAATGAAATGCAGCTTACTCCTGAGTAAGTGCTGAGTAAATAAACAAAGATATAAACATTGACTTTATTTGTCCTGCCAGATGTTATCTATCCAGATGTGTGACATTATGATAGACCTGGAGATGGAGAAAGATGAGTGTCTGGCACAGTTGGAAAATATCACATCAGGTTTGTTTGCATTCCATGTATAATAGTAACTGCTGTGAATGCTGGATACAGTCAATGTGTTTGCCTGTGATTGTCAGTGGTGCAATGTTCCTATAGTGATGTTAGCAGTGTGATTGTAAGGGTAAGCCCTGGCTTCGCTAATAATCACAATGATCCATTTAGTGTATTATGTTAAATTAAGTTAGAGTTATTTTACAGTAGATATATTATAAAATAGTTGCCAATAAAAACATGATAAAGTCTCAGGACTCATTACTGTCGCTATCTTTTAAAGATAGTAAGAGGACAGTTTATTGTCATTGTAAATGGATGGGGCAAGCTACTGAGTTATGTTATAGCATTATGTTATAGCATCTTTGCTCTAAGCAATTATTGAGAAAAGTGCCAAAAATCGCGTGTTTCCACAGCAACATTGCCAAAGTGCTGCAAATTGCTTGTTGCAATTGCAACAATTGAATAGTTACACTGAAGCTATTTTGAAGTATCAGCATGCTACTTCAAACTGGCCAATGACTCTGAAGCAACTTTATAACTTTTTTTTTTATTTTTATTGTTAGCAATGAATCATATGGCTCTTCATCAACACATGCTGTACAGAGCTGCTCACCAAAATATAACATAACACAACAATACAGAGCATCTCTGATTATTAGGAACTGTCTGAATTTACTTGATAAAAGTTGGTTCTAAAGATTCTCTATTAATCTTGGTAAAAATTAGGATATTATTTTTAGAAGTGTAAAATAACAATACATTTGTTTGAATTCGTATAGCAATTATCAGATCCAATTAAAATCGCATGTTTTTGGGCAAAACCAATATAATTAAGCAAAACAGTTTATATTTTACTTGGACAATAAGAAGAGTCAGGACCTTAGCACTAGTCAGTCTTATCTCACGAATGAGTGGATTTAGGAGATCCTTTTATAAGTGGATAATGTGTGTTTGTATAAATGAGCCTTTAGAAGAACCTGCTTTTTAATTAGGATGAGTGACAAAAATAGAAGCACATTCATGCTATCCTGCCCTATATATATTTTAGACATATTATCATTACTATTATTATTATTATTATTATTATTATTATTATTATTATTGTTTTTTTTTTTTTTTTTCTAACTCCATTACCACCAGGCAATATTTCCTGAAATACAAGAAATGTCCTGTGGTGGCATGAACAGGCATTATGTGAGGAGAGTGTATTTCTTGTTTCTGCTTTTATTTTATCACACCCAGACCAGTCTGTGACACAGTTGGAAACCGCACGTGGGTGTCACCCAGAACCTTATATTGAGAATCGATATTATGTCATGTTCAAAAGGCCTATACATGTGAAGAAATGGCCTATTCAGGGAGGATAAGAGTGAAATCCACAGTTATTAGTGGACGAAATATAATCTTATTATTGATTTATTATAGATTTTGTACTTCTCTGAATAGGTTTATGGACCCTTTGCTTGTAATCTCAAGCAGACATAGTGTCAGAATGTACCAGTGTCTCCTAAATGATGCAAACATCTGTGTGTGTTTTACGACCTCACCCCTGCACATGCAACTAATCAGAGTGAAGTGCAGACTATTCCCTCGTCCAGACAAAGCTAATCTACTTTAATTACATTTTTAATAAACAATGCAATGACAGGTGGCGGCAGTCTGAAGGTGGAGCTTCTTAGAAATTTGGGTTTCAGTGATGTCATTTGTGTGCCATGTGATATAAAGCAAAACATAAATAACAACAAGACAAAAACAAAAACATAGAACCTCCCTAGAGTAATGTGCAACAGTTGAGACTGCGTACAATTAGGCGCAATGTGAATGTGTGTGTTCCCAAGTGATAACATGCTCGGTTGGGGTTTCTTTGTCATATGCTGTTCCAGAGTAATGTAACAAGAATGACAGTGAATTACCAACAGCTTGTTAAACTTTCATGCAGAGTCAGTAACAAGATGGGTGAGGGAAGATGACAATCCTTTATGAATGTTGCTCTATGTCAAATAAAAGCTGCTATGGTGATCAGAGTCACCAGTTTTCAGAAAGGCCAGCATCAGCATAGGATGCAATGAAAAGTCAAGCATATATTTCAACAAGAACAATAAAATATTAAATGCCTGAATTATTATGGAATTAGCAATCTAACAATCTGTTTAGATAGACTTATCACAGTTGCTATATTGGAATAATTTGTGAATCTCTCAGCATGTTTATTTTGGATACCTGCTGCTGGTTTGGTAGGATTATGACACTGTAACATATTTTCTCCCAGTAAACTGGATTTGTGCATGCAGTAACATGTAACGTTACATTTTTCTTTACTTCTACGTCACAAAACCCATTTTCACCCAATGTTTCTTGTGTTAGTCAAGATGATAACTATAAGAGTACATTTAACACTTTTACTGCAAACTGGCATTTCTGCTGTGTGCTGACCCCATATGTGATGATTATCATATAGGTTATCATAATAAAATCATTCATTTACTCGAAAAGCCTAATGCGGATAATGGGCGCAGTACATATGCAGTTGCCATCATGCTGACTAAACCTTGCTAGCCGGTTGTGTTAGCAACATGAGCGGTTTTCGAGTGAAAATGTTGTACCGTTTGGTAAACCTCTGCACACAGAGACCAACCTGCTGTCCTCTTTCTACAGACTGCGACGGCGAATGGAACTTTGCGTGCTGGCCATCGGCTAGCGCTGGAGAGTTGGTCACTATCCCCTGTCCCAATTATTTCAGTCACGTCAGCGATCAAAAAGGTAAACCCAACACCGGTCTGTGTGCTTTCCCAACTCTCGTTCCCCCTTGCGATCCCGGAGACTCCTTTTTCGTCCGTTCGCATTTTTTATTTTTTGTTTGTTTCTTTAGATTTTGCCTCGGTTCGTCCCTTTTGTTACGTTCTTCGTTAAAGCCATTTTATTATACTTCCCCCACTCGCGTTTTGCTCCTTCATCAAATGTATTTGTAAGTGTGCTGAACGATCTGTGCTTAAAGGTCTGGTGGGGGGGAATTAAGAGAGAGAAGATGAAACGATATGATGTTTGGTGCCCTGTCCTGGTTTTAACCTCTTTCCCTTTCCCTGCACCCTGTGCGTTCTGACCGAGAGTACGCTGTCGCTTCTCATCAGGTGTGTGAGTTGGGGGAAAAAACGATATTTGTAAAAGCGACCTTGAGTTTGAGAAATGGGCTATATAAATGCAAATAATAATAATACTTGACACTCTGGGAGAATGCACAGTACTTTGGTGGCACCGTTGACGCTGGTAACGGATTAATCTCTAGAGAAACCCCGGTGGGACACGTGTCCCCTGATGTGAGCATCTCACGTGTTTGGATGAAGAGCATGGATGCCAGAGCTTGTCTGTGAGTTACAGCGGGCTGTAGGCTTTGTTCATGAGGGCTAGCAAACCCCCTGCGCGTATTGGGATCGTACCATAAAACATTTTTTATGCATGCAGAGAATTTTCTACCTTTGTCCTCTTTGATAAGATGTGTCTGTCATTGATAAGATGTCAGAGAATGAGAGTATATTGTTGGAAGGCGTGTGCGCCGGACTGTAGAGACACACTATGGCCATGTCTCGCAGGGCAAAGAATCATTTGACCATTTCCAGAGAGGTGATATGAGGTGGTTGACGTGTTTCCATACTGGAGCTACACAATATGGAGTTATGAAGTATCTGAAGTTTTTTGGGAGGGTTATTCCTTAAACTCCTGAAACCATTCCCTTTTAAGCTCCTATTCACACCGAGGAATTATTTTCCCTCTTCTCTGACAGCCTGCCGCCTCCTCGCGGTACAGATGTGGCCGAAGTCTGCTGTATGCAAACAAGAACTATTTTTCTGAGTTTGACATTGAGACATTTTAGATTGTTTTTATATTGGCAAAAAGTATTCACAAGTTTGTTTGAAATATAAACAGGGACATACATAATAAATGACATGTATGATACTTTTCTCATGTAGTTCCTCTAGTTCAGGAATTCTTCATGAATGGAATAGCCAGTAAGGTAATAAAATTTGCAAGAATTTTCATTTATTTCATTGCATTTGCATATTACAATGGAAGTGTTCTTGGCTTTGGACTGTGATGGTGTCTTTATTTGAATTTACAATTCATTTAAATCTCCAGTAAGATCCAGTACATGATACAATTGTATTATATCATATCATGATGCAATTATATAATAATAATAATAATAATAATAATAGTATATTTTGACTAGTACTTTTAAAAAAATGTTTAACAGTTTCTTTACAAAAAAAGTTTTTCTTTGACAAATATCTTATGCAACCTGTACACTGAGACGGATAATATAGGAGACATGTTAATGAGACAAGTATTGGAGAATATAGTGAATAAAAATGATATGAGATGACATCAGGCATCATTTAAGACCGCTATTTTGATTTTGATTTTAAGTTATCCACACATAATGGGACTGGAACATGTGTTGTGATGCATTTTGGTGATGAGGGGTTTTGGAAGCCCATGCGGCCTCTCTTATCCACTACTGAGCCATTTCCACAGTACAGATTTAGTTTCATAACCCACTATAACACAAATCT
This sequence comes from Electrophorus electricus, assembly GCF_041902795.1. NCBI lineage: Eukaryota > Metazoa > Chordata > Actinopteri > Gymnotiformes > Gymnotidae > Electrophorus > Electrophorus electricus. The sequence continues at coordinate 3,197,037 of NC_137507.1, forward strand.
GCCCAGTGTTTGTTGTACAGGTCTGAGAGATTTTCAGAATTTATTTTGCACAGCATCCATCATTTTTTATTTTTTTTTGTGCATGCACAAATGACTTCAGAGTAGTGTAGAAGTGAATGCAGGGAGTGATATGTTCAGCAGCAGAGTTCAATGCTGTGTGAGTTATTAGACTGCAACAATAACATTTCAGGTAAAACCGATTTTTTACATGAAACCTTCTGGCAGCGATAAGCTTCCTTTAAAGTAACTCCAAAACGTTTCACTCAAAAACCTGACTATTTAATTCTCATAAGAGGGAAATTAGTTTTATGTGATGCAACAGTGACAAATCTCTGGATCAACATGGAATGTGCGGTTAATTTTTTAAAGGTCAAAAGTTAGCCAGATGTATATGGAAAATAACTTGATCCATTTGATGATGAGTCATATGAATGACCTATGCTATGAATCACACACCTTTTTTTACTCAGATGTTATCATTTAATTATTAGTATGACAGTTTCGTGTGAGTATTCTTTTGTCATTTGGTCCTCTGACAGAAATATAGCTTTGATATACAGGCAGTGTGATATCCCTATAAACCCTGTTTAGATATATCTAATGGCTTCCAGGTCATAGTTCCATCTTGATGAAGGAGACAAGCTTTGCCTGTAAAAAAAGCCCCCTGAGGCCCTTGAGAGAGTTCTTTCTGGTGCACATTCAAAACATGGATTGAAGGATTTAGGCTTGTCAGGGTGAAGTGTTGAAGATTTATCTCCCTCGCCTGTCCGTGGGATTCACCGTTGAACAAACCTCCTGAGACCGGTGATACTGGCCAGATGAGTCGGGGAGAAACCTCGTGTGAGCGTGGGGGTGGACTGGCCTGGCAGCTAGCTTCAACCCCAGTGGCTTGGATGGGAAAAGCAGATAACGGATCGAAGGAATGCTGAGCTGTGATCCACAGAGAACGGTGGCGTAAATCCTTCACGGGCATGACGATCTCGGCGTCACAATAGAAGAGGAACAAAAAGAAGCCGAGGTGTAACACCGGCACGTGTAGAAGAGCGAGAGGATTTACGACGAGCAGTCTGAGTCTTTCTGAGCAGGGAGGAATGTCTTTCCCAGAATCCTGCCTGCTGTTGTTGACCCCCTGGCACTGCACTGCTAAAATATTACCTACTAATACTTTTTTGACATATAAGCTTTTATTATTAATTTACAATGTCTGCTGGGAAAAAGTTCAGATAAGTCAAAGAGTGGAAAGTATGCGTAAAAAACGTATCCGGCGTCTTCATGCTCAGACAAATGGATCTGCAGTGCCATGTCTGTGCTGTGCGGTTTCTATACGAGGGGTGACATGCTTTGGCCCAGCTGTCAGTGAGGCTATAGGCCCTGGTGTCGTTCAGAAGGAGAGCTTGCTCCATGTTGTAGTGTAGCTGGGAAGAAAACAAATGCTATGAAACACGGAGCCACGTGGCTCCAGGAACGTCATAAATCGGGTGGGGCCCCCTGTCCCTGTGGAGCTAGATTTTTTCCATGGGTGCTCTGGAGTAGACGCAACCAAAGGAGTTTTCTCTGCTCATCGCTCAGGTGGTGGAAACAGGTTGCTCTGCCATAGCCCAGAAGGGACCGGCAACCTGATCAGGTCACAAGAAAAGGTGTCTGCTTTGTGGACTGAACTTTGGTTCCTCATGTTTTTTTTATGCTTCTTTAAATATTTTACGCTAGAGCAACTTTAAGTTGACCTAACAAATTGAGCTACGTCTTAAGGCAGGCACATTCATGCACCTTGATCTACAAAGAGTAGGAGCTGTTTATTTATTTGTTTAGTTGTTTGTTTCTTATATTGTCAACAGGTGCTTAGCAGTTGTTCCCTAGATTGGGACTCCTGCTTGTAAATTGTGCTTTTGTACCTATTAGAGTTAAACATGTGAGAAACTGAGCTCCCTGTCGTGCATTGTTCTATTTCAACCCATGGCTTTGTTCAGGATGCCTGAATCGTGCTGATTTGACGACTTGCTCTGTCTAACCAGGCCTCCCTTCAGGACTCGTCCCTGCAGTGACCGAGGCTCTTAATAGAATCAATGTACCATGTTTTACCAGCAGGGGCCAGCGTGACGTATGTCCAACGTGGAACCACACACGCTCACCTGCACCAGCCAGAGCGTTGCCTCCACTGCACCCCTGCAGCGTCGCCCATGGCCCCAACTGCACCGAAGCAACCCTGCTCCCATGCGAATCACTCCTGCCCTCAAGAGAATCCCTGGCCCTTGCACCTCGGCATGATAAAAGCATTCCTCCAAACGGACCCTGCCCGCTGGGCTGACCCGAACAGTGGTAGTTTACCTCCTTCTGTCTAGTCCTTAATCTCCACGAGAGTGTCCTGTGCGTCCGTGATGCACGCCATATCTGGATGAGTAGATTAGCCAAGGAACTAGCAAATATATTTATATGAAATTAAATATTAAATATTTATATGTCATGATTTTATTGACATTTGAAATTCTGTGGCTAAATGATTGGGTATGTGTATGTGAAAATTGCTGTCGCCGGAGAGCCTAATAGGGCTGTTATTTGATTGTGTCACTGCTCTCTACAGAAAATGAACCACCTCCAACAAATGACAAGAACATGTGTAATGAGATGATAATAACCAATTTAAATCCACTCAAACCATATGTGCTACAAACATGTTGTTTGCTTAAATATTCAAGCATCTTTCTCTACTTTGTTTTCTATTTCACTCTGTCTTCTGGAACTATGATTCATGGACAAAGTGCATGTATAAGTGCTCCTTGAAGTCCCCCCCCCCAACCTTCATTAGTCGCTGCCTGTTTCTTAGGAGTAATGAGTGCTCTGCAAATTAGAGGCATATTTTCTGACGTGGAGATGGCGATAATTTATTCATGGAGCCTTTCTCTAATTGGAGCAGCTAAAGAGGGAGTATGAACCAATCAGCCTCCTGGGGAAACCGCTGTGGATAACAATACTAGTTGCCAAGCAGCTCCCAAACTGAAGTAACACTTTAAAACAACATATCAGTTTTTAATTGGATGTAAAACTGTTTTCACATCATCCCTGCCATTTTTGCTATACATGTTGTAATCCGTGATTTTTAAGTAACCTAATTCAACACTTTGGATAAATTAGGTTATAAATTAAATGTAGGTATATGTTAAAGTGGAAAGGTACATGGGGTAGGGTATATAGGGTAGAGTTGCAAGGCCGCATTAAAACACAGAGCGTCCCAGAGCGACGTCCGTTTCCATGTTGAAAGTGGCTTAATGAACCCTTGCGGCCTTCCTGTATGATTTCCCTGCGGGCAGAAGTGTGACGGGTCAAACTTCATGTTTTGGGGTGGGATGATGATGATGAGGAGGGTGTGTGTGTGTGTGGGGGGGGGGGGGGGGGGTATGAAAAGAAGATACCCAGGAGATGATGAGCCCTTCATCTCCTCGACTTCCCCAAAGACGGAGATAAATCAGGCCCAATTCAATCAGGCACTCTTTCCTTAGTCTGTCTCCCATTCTTTATTCCTCTCTCTGTCTTTCTGTCTCTTTTTAATCTGACCCAATTACACTTGGGAATTGGCATGAGACGCAGGAACATTGAACAGGATGTAAATCCAAAGCTGTCCATTTTCCCTGTGTGACACCTCCTTCAGGCAGACATAGCTCACTCCAGTGCAACAAGGGAAAGGCGCTCACTGATGTTTTGTTTACAACCCGGGGGAGGGCGGGGTGGCATGTGGAAAGACGAGGAAAAGGTGTTCTGAGCCTCTCAGCAAGCCTTAATGGTGGAGACGGTTGCTCAGAGCTAAGGGAGGTGCAATGGACTATTAAAAATGTATTAAAGACATTTTCCTTGACTGTGACTGTGGAGAGATCCTTCAGTTGCCGGGGTAATAATTCACTTGCCAATAGACTCGTAGGTCTTTTTTGTTTCTTTGCTTGGTGGAGACCCATCTCAGAAGGATATGAGTTTGTGTGCTCCTGACACGTACACATGGCAGAGTGAGGGGAGCATTATATCTATTCCTTAATTTAAGTTTTCCCACAGAAACTTGGGGGCATGAGCAAGTGTAGTTCAGCGGGGCCATTTTTGTGTTTTACAACTTCAAAGATGGCCATAATCTATCCTGCCTTTTCTCTGTAGGTAACATATCAAAGACCTGTACTGAGGACGGCTGGACCGATATTGACCCCAGTGTTTTGGCACAGAACTGTGGCTATAGTCTCAATTTCACAGAGGGTGAAGATGTGGTACGTATGACTGCCTTTGATGGTCTTAATGGGTAAGAAGGATTCTCTGTGTTTGTCAAGCTTTTAACAGCTTTTTGGAAAGGGGCTGAAATCAGCTGTCAGCTGATCACGTCAACAGTTCTGAGCTAATAAGGTTTTAAAGTTACCGTATCTTAAAAACTATATGCAGACCATATAATTAAGACACATAGTCTATGTACATATACAAGTACAATATACAGTATAAGTGACAAATTGTAGGTTGATGGGAACCGTGGTTGCCAGCTTATCCGTGTGTGTGCTGTTACTTCAGGGTGAATTCCTGGTCTCTGTGAGGATCGGATACACCATTGGCCACACCATGTCTCTGATATCCCTTATCGTCGCCGTCTTTATTTTGTGCTTTTTCAGGTAAGTCCCTCCCAGCGCCATATCGCACTTCACAAGAACATAGAAACTAGCTCTGATTGCGTTTAGAAAGGAAGTAATGCTGAGAGAGGCCTAAACCTTTTATTGTTACGGTCAAGTGTTGACGCCACTGCAATGCCACTGTGAGTTTACCGTCTGTTTAAGGCTGTACATCACCATAAACACCGCAATGAGAGAGGCCCAGAGTGACTCATGTCATTAAAGTCTGTGTTAAAGTCTGGTGGACAATGTCCAGTAAGAGTATTAAGCCAGATGCGATGTCTCAGAGTGCGACGGACAGAACATCACAGAGGGAGGAGCAGCACAATAGCGCACCTCAGTTTGCAGGTCACGTCTTTAGAAGCTTCCCGTTGTGGCTTTCAAAGAATCACGCGGCCAATTAAACACGAAGACAAGCCCACCGAGTAGCATGCTGTCCTCTCATAACAGAAAACAACATGTACCAGACGCTCCCCGACCTGGACCCACTCTGAAGGGGTTATGTAACTAGCTGAATACACGTCACAGAAAACAAAGTTGTGTGTGAGTGTTAAGCTTAACATTTGCCCATGCGGAAAACCCCGTAGAGCTCCGCGGGAAGACTGACATTTTTATGCCATGCGGCCTTTGCAGGAAACTCCACTGCACAAGGAACTACATCCACGTCCACCTGTTCCTGGCCTTCATCGTCAAGGCCGTCTCGGTCATCATGAAGGACGTGGTGCTGTACGTGGTGGTGGAGCCGGATGAGTGTGACTCAGGATCCGTAAGTTCCTCCGTCTCAACGCGCCTGCTTTTCAACATCTAAAACACATTTTTATTTTTAAAAAATCAATCAAAAAGATGTTTTAAAAATGCTTTACGTTAGCTCATTGAAGATAATGGCTTTGGATATGGCATTTTATAATGAGTGCTTTGAACAGTTTTAGATGTGATAGACTGGGGATCGGTTTTCACTCACAGTTTGTATTTTAAAGGCCGTTTGTTTACATCGGCTTTACTGTACTCAAACAGACACGTCCGCAGAAATGCCTCAAGAGCTTGAAGGACATTTATACTCTATTAGGATCCAAAACTCAGGGCTGTATGGGTCCATTATGTACAATAACCCCATAAACAAAGCGGACAAAGGTCGGAGACCCAGGTCTTCTGGTTCTTTTCCACAAGCCTTGCAGTAAGAGCTGTTTCCAGATTTGTTTCCTGTCTTGCGGGAGATGTTTGACCCTTAGTCTTGTGCTGCTCAGTGGGTCTGAAAGCTCATTGTCTAACTCACAAACAGTTCTAAGCTCCCCATCGTTTAGCTTGCATCATTTATAGCCTACTGACCCGTTCGTGAAGAGTAACTGTGCAGATGTAGATCAACTTTAGCTTTCACAGACACCTTGCTAGTGTGATTGGCCTGCAGGTTACATGCTGGGTGATTCTGATTCATTGGAGGTGTTGCATCTGAGGCTGAAATCCTTCCTTTCACAGACCCATGCATGCGGTTTGCTTTTGCTACCTAGAACAGGAAACCAGCTGACTGCTGGCTTGTAGTCCACGCTGACTGCCTTGCTTAGGTTTATTCATTCAGAAAATATACATTTCTGGTACTACTACTGCTTAAATACTGAAATACTACTATCGATGAAATACTACTGCTACCATATTAAATACTACTGCTGCTGAAAAACTGCTGTAGAACAACCTCCTATCTCCACTAAGGATTTTTAATCTGTGTTTAAATACAAAATTGGGACTTTATTATATAAACACAGATATGGCATGGCAAGTCTATAACCATAGCTCCTATTCTATTGTGTGTTTACTTTATAATCATTTGTGCTCATTTTTTAAAACCGCTGATAACTACTGAAACTCCATTGATAACAACTGAATTTAGTCTAGAGCAGTTCGTACCGCAGCTGCTAATGCAGCAAAGTGATTTCTTAATATATGTGTCTTTATAACTTTATATCTTTATAACATCTTTATAATTTTATATCTTTATAACATCTTTGTATTACATTTGGGAATTTTAAAATTGAGAAGTTAAGAACAAATCCACATGCTCTTACAGAACGATATTAGTGGTTTATCAGTGGTGCTGATGTTTTGGTGAAGGCAACAGAGAGCAGTACCTTGCAGAGCTTAATGCTCTGAAAACATGTTTCTTGAGTGGGGTTTTATTTTAGCCAAGACCCGTAGTGAAGTCTTTTAGTGTTCACACCCATGACTCCACAGGCCCATTTCTCATCTGGAATCAATGAAGGCGCATTGAAAGCTTTACTTTTCCCTAGTGTTCCCTGAGCCCTGTAGAATATGAGGAATGAGTCTGACACAGTATAAAAAGAAATCGGCACACAAAGCCTGTGACGGAGGTGACGGACTGCACCCGCAGGGGCCCACTGTAGCTCAGTGTTTCCCCTTAAGGGAAGAGGTAACAACAATTACGCAGAAAAAAAAAACATATAAGCTTGCCTTTAGATTGTTAGTATAGGACACATTTCTCAATGTGGTACTTGTCAAAACTGCCCATTAGTATGGCTGCAGGAACTCCCTGCCTTGTACATGTCTGTGTGTCCCTCTGCTTGATATTTTAAGGGGTTCTGTAATGTAAGAGTACTATTAGCAAAATGACAGCAATGCTGACCAATGAAATTTCTGATTTTCACTATAGGGGCCGGCCTATAGCCGCCTGGCTATGGCATTATTAGTAAAACATTACTGTCTGACTACAAGTGAGGCAGATATTGTGGCTTATACAATTTAGAAGTTTACAGTACTGCCACCAGTGAACTTCCAATAGGGGCTAGAGACAGGAGTCAGGTGAGGTGTATGGCAAGGAGCTAGAGCATAGGAGGAGCAAAGAAAAAAACCCAAAGCACATGACAAATGAAGCATGTGGAAACAAAGACAGATTAAAGCAAGACACAGGGCACAGGCAAAGCCAGAGAATGACTGTGTCAATATCATATTTTAAAACCAGTTTATGCAGAAATGCAGATCATTCCAAATGTTTGACGTGGCATATGATGTCACAAATTATCTAATAAGACGTTTATGATGCATGCTTTCCCTCATGTGTTTCTAATGAATCCTACTAATAGAAATACTTTCAACCCAAATACCTTTTCCTCCAGTGCACGTTGTTCACCTAACCCCAAAAAACCTGTATGACATGTACCTGGGGTAAACTCTGACGACAGCGCAGCTCAAGCATGCGTAGCTCTCCCCTGAAGCAAACAGTGCCCCATCACGTGCTGGAGCTGTCTTGCATTAAGTTAGCTTTACTTTCTCCAAACGGTGCCTGATCAAATGTTCCTTGATCTGGAGGCACCGTGAGGCAGTGTCGTGTTTGTCAAAGCCTTCAGAGGCTTTGGACAGGCTGCTAATGGTATCCTTCTCCGGGTGTGGAGAGAGCCTGTGTTTACTCTGCATTACACAGCGGAACTCAGCGAAGCCTTTCCTTGGTCAGGCCACTTCGGATCCCATGAATCGATCAAGTAAACTGCTTATAGTGGGTAGCAGTTTAACAACAGAAAGTATTTTTGGTCACTAAAAGGACTAATGCTTGGGAGGCCTATGTCCGTGTGTGTTATATGAAGTGGTTTTAGGTGCATGTTAGTCTCCTTTATAAACACTCTATGCGTAGCTGTAATGAGTCGGCTGGATGCAGCTGGTGGCCTGAAGAATATGTCAGGTCTGTCACGCCACTTTCAGATGCTCCAGCTTCCCCGCTGCCAAACTACTGAGCTCTCGTCAGCACACCAGGCAAGGTCAAACAGCTCCATGAATGTTTCATACAGAACTTGGCTTTTATAGAGCTCTTTCGCAAGCCCTGTGAAAACCCAAGTATTGATCAGTGTTAAGTGATCAATATTTGTCCTCTCAATGTAACAATGGTTAAAAAAAAAAAAATTGAAACAAATGGAGCAGATCCTTTATCAGTCAATATGAGCTAAGCCACTGAATAAATATGGTTGTGGATTTTTGTGAAATATAAACATCAAAAAATGCAAAACCTGTAACAACTGTGATTTAGTTATAAACCATCAAATTTTTCAGTTGTTGCTTTGACGATAGGAACACCTGGTACACCTTGATGCAATGAGAAACAAATAACTTTAATTCAAATACACCTCACCTCAATTTTTTTTCAAAAATGCAAGCGTAATCTTTTTACAGAAAGACATCACATCCAAACATCAAGCCAATAGGCAGCTGTCCCTTAAAGTTTACATTTCCCATTACGCAAGATCTCTTGTGGCTGCCTACATGCAGCTGCCAAGCTATGCTAGCAAACGCTAATACCTTTCTCTGTGTATAAACATGTAGTTAACACACAATGCCCCAGCCTTGGCTGTGTACACAGGGGTGGAGGGGCAGTAAATACCATCCACCCAAAGCCTCGTTAATTACAGGTGGGGTGCAAGGCAGCGATGGTCTTCTTCCAGTACGGGGTCATGGCCAGCTTCTTTTGGCTGCTAGTGGAGGGCCTCTTCCTGCACGCCCTCCTCGCTGTCTCCTTCTTCTCACATAGGAAGTACTTCTGGTGGTACATTCTAATTGGCTGGGGTGAGTATGCTCATGGATCAACAGTAAATGCCAGATTTATGGTTGTTGTGACTTCCACGACATCAGCGGCGTGTTAGCGATGAAGGACGGTAGTCACGAAGGGCTCATCATTTTGAGAAGTTCAGGAAACACGCACATCCCTTTGGGAGGCCCATTCTTATATCAGATAACACTGAGGAATGTGAAACAGAAATTAAGATGTTATTTTGATGGTATCAGGAAAGAATAGCCCATCTAATTAATCTGTGATTGTGAATCTGATACCAAATTTTGACTGTTGATTCATCTGTATTATACACTGTATCCTACTGAATGAACAAGTGTATTTGAAAGAAAGGTATTAGTTATCTATTTTCTGTTACAGTAATGCCAGAAGAAAAAGTGGATTGATAAAAGACTATTTTAGTGTAGTATTCATTTAAGGCCAAAATGAACTCTATGCTACTCTGGGGTTATTTTTTATACTGGAAACTGTATGTAGTATAGTGTATCTAATTTGCTGAAAGATGATTTGTTGAATTTACTCAAGTGGCATTTGGAAACCACGGCCTGCATGTATTCCTTCACACATACTAGTAAAGTTGTTTAGCAAAATTAAAATAATGAAGCTGAAAATGAACACTGCTGAGCTGCTAATTTTTAGCTTCATTATTTTAATTTTGTGTGTGTGTGTGTCTACAGGAGTTCCAGCAGTCTTCATTACAGCATGGAGCATTACAAAAGCATACTTAAACAATGTCGGGTAAGTTATTGGTGTTCTACTGCCTTTTCTATGTCAAAGCTTTTATTACCACCCTAGTTTTTTAGCGCTGAATTGTTTACATCAGTGTTATTGTGTACACGTACTTATTCTTGAAAACGGTTCCCTTCAAGTGTCTCAGGAAAACGTGATGCCATCCTGAGTATATGAGTATATGCATTACAGTGGTTTGCTGTGAACAAAACAAATACAGTGACAGCCACTTTCTGCAGATGCTGGCTCTGGCATTGAGGTCTTTTGAAAGAGAAGAGAAACCATTTAGCTCAGCTTTACAGCTTTACAGTTCCCTCTGTTCTAGAACCCAGTAAAGAATCCTATAGTCAGAAACAGAAAGGTCAGAAATAGTCTATTTTAGAATAGTGCATGTAGGCAGTGAATACTTGTGAAAAAGCCAGAGTAGATTTTGAAGGAACTGAAAGTTGTTGTTTTTTTTAAGTAATACATTTACTTGAGCTTGATATTACATCCTGTGTTTAGACGTGTGAATTCTTGGCAATGATCGTACAGATCTGCAGGGGCGCACTCAAAGCCAGATAGACAGTCGCCCAGGATGCCTTTCAAAAACAAGTCAGCCATATTCATCTTCATAAATAACTGCAAAGATGTAATAGAGGTGGAATTTATTGCCTTAGTGTGGCACACGTGGAGTGCAGATCAGTTCTGCGAAAACTGTATCAGACCTGAGTTTCAGTGAGTGACTAATGTGGAATAGATCTGACCTGAGCGTTTAGAGTGTCTCAACTAAAGTGACTGTCACTTGGCAACAGTGCCACTGATTCAAACTTCAGGGACATTAATGTCCATGCTTTGATCTTCCTATTTGGAAATGGACTATACCACTTCTCTGTGTAAGCTGTGTTTATTTTTTTACTCTTACAGATGCTGGGATATTATTGATGATAATCTCTGGTGGATTATAAAAACGCCTATTTTGGTAATAATTCTGGTCAGTATGTGCAGCCTTGCAGGCTAACTGCAGTACCTTGCAGTTGCTTTCACTCAGTTTTACTGTTACGGTAAGGAGGATTCAAGTGTGTTATAGCTGGGCTCGGATCTGTCTGCTTCCAGATGAATTTTGTTCTCTTCATATGCATCATCCGGATCCTTCGACAGAAAATCAATTGCAGAGACATCGGCAGGAGTGAATCGAACCAGCACTCGTGAGTGTCTCTTACACTCATCAGTATACTTGGAGCTAAAAATCACAGAAGGTTTTATGAACATCAAAAAATACCAGATGTTTTAATTAACATTTAATCCTTTATATATTGTGTTTGGGAATGGAGTGGATAGAGGTACATGTATAATATTTCTCATAAACATGTACATATGCTTTGCAGGAAATTGGCAAAATCAACTCTGCTCTTGATTCCGCTATTTGGAATAAACTACATCATTTTTGCCTTTATTCCTCACGACATACAGTCATACATGCGCCTGGTGTTTGACGTTATCTTGGGTTCTTTTCAGGTATGCAGCAGTGAACTTTAACTCTCTCTCATGCCCGCACACACAAACACGAACATGCTTTATTTTCCTCTCATGGTTGTTTATCTGTCCTGGATTCTCTATATGCCAGGAGAATCCAGGAAATGGCAGCGGTAGTGATAAACACGTCCTGGGATTTTCAGAGCCCCTCCTTTCATCTAGAGTGACCTAATTTGTTTTTTTGTGCCAAAAATGTCTATATCAGGATAGAACCATCCTCACACATCTTTGTACCAATGATTTTCCCTCTAGGGTCCAGTAAACTCAATGCACAGAATGAAATATCACCCTGCCATTAAGAATAAATATAGTTGTTTCAAATCTTGTTGATTGGTAGAGCAAGGAACATCCCCCAAAGCATTGGAACTTAAAGGTCATCATGAATTTATATAGAGTGCAACTCATGAGTCTCTACAGCTGTTTATCTTCCCACTGCGATGCGTTTGAGAAATGGACCACTAGGGGGCATGTCACCCGGATGGCGATCATTCCAGATGAATTTGCGAACAAGGGTAATCGATAGCATAGAACCGTATCTTCTAAATAACAGGCAACCCTGTGCATTAGGGATGATGCTAAAGGCATCTAGTGTGTGGGTTGGGGTCTTTCACAGTGCTGCATGTTCTCATTATCCAGGTGTAATGTAACCATCTTCTGACTGGTCTTCCTCCCTTAGGGCTTCTGTGTTGCTGTCTTGTACTGTTTCCTGAATGGAGAGGTAATACAAACAGCATTTCACATACGAATCAAAGCCTTAATTAACTGGTGAGAGAGTCAAGATCATGTGACCAAGCACATGCATTAGAAGAGTGTCTTCCTTTGCTGAGTGGTAGAAAATGTCATGTTTGATTCATTGTGCATTTGTTTGGCTACACAATATTGTGTACCACAAGATATGTTTACTGATATTTTATAGACATTTGGATGACATTTTAAGTTGTTTTGTTCCTAATCCATAATTTCCAGTGCTTTTTGAAAATGCTAACTTGAAGCTAGCTGCTGTAAACTGATAAGACATGAAAGTGAACAAAAGAAATGTGACCTTAACTCTCTTGAAAGTGACTTATTTGTGTAGGAGTGTTCTTATTCACTTCCTTCATCTCTATTGCTCTCTCCTCTAGCCATAAAATCCATCTCTCTTGTGCTCTCTCTCTCTCTCTGTTTCTCTGTATCTTTCCATCATATAGGTGCAGTCTGAGATCAAGCGTAAATGGAGGAGGTGGCACATGCAGAGGTTCTTGGACACTGACATCAGGTACCAGCAGCCATCTTTGGTGAGCAACGGTAACGCTACCCAGATCACCATGCTGACCAAGTGCAGCCCTAGCACCCAACGCGCTTCCAGCTGCCCGGACAACTTCTCTACCATCTGAGCCTGGCTGACAGACGGAGTCCCATGGCTCTGGCTGCGGAGTCCGCAGCTCTTCCCAATGGTCCCAGGACGCTCCGGCCAGAAGTCCGATTCTGCTCACCACTGCCCTAGCAGCTCTGCTTTTCACCGGGAGTATGTTGTCTCATGACTGGGGGTTTTTGACCGTTGGTGTTAGATAAGCGCCATGCATGGTCTCCAGCGCGTCCATGCGTTGATGTTTGTGGTCTTTCTCGTTCATCAGTCAGTGGAGGAGAAGTATCAAAGGGGAAGTAGGAAAGGAAGCACCTCCCCCTTTTTTGGCACAGAGAAAACCTCATTATCAAGCTTCCTCGACATGTGAATGTTTATAACCACTCAGCTAGCTCTTCTCTGTGTGCAAGGCCAGCGTCTGTTGTGCCAAGGCAGAGTGGGATGCCACGCTCTGCTTTCAAACGTCTCTCTAGTGAAGTGGCTGCTGGCAAACCCTTCTGGGTGAGGTGAGGCCTGTGGAAGACAGTCATCCCCAGTCCTCCCACCACAGACACATGCGGCTCTTTGCCGTTACTGGCTTGACATTTCACGGTCACCTCCCACTCCTCCTTGGCCTCATTAAGCTGTTCATGTTGCCATAAGGATGCATTTCCCCAGCACCTAATTACCTGTAAAATTACTAATGACATAAAACCTCAGAGATGTGCACTGGGCCCCATCATGGTGGCCCCTCCTCTGGCGTCGTGGTTCCCACGGCACGACCTCTGCCATGTGTTCTATGTTTTGGTTTTATTTATTTCCACTTTTGTTTCTAGTCTTTTGCTTTGTTTATTTGTTAGTGTTTCCATCTGTCTTGTTAACATTTGTTTGTGTATTTATACCCCTTGTTCAAGTTTCTCCTTTTTGGCAATTGTTGTAAATCCACCTAGTTTCATGCTTAGCCTGGTTACATTTACTGTTCTGTTTGCTTGGTGCTTCGCGTTCTGTATCATTTTCGGTATTGTTGCCCTTTGTTTTGTTAAAAGACCCTTTCAGCTGCACTTGCATCCTGTCAACCCCCTGTGTGAGCTGTTACGTGACATAATGACTGACAACCAAAGGATGCAGCAGAAGGACCTCACTGAGCTCATGGAGGAGACATCCGCGTACTCTTCGATACCTGACTGTACTGAAGCCGAACGATGGATCAAGCGGCAGGTGGTGCATCGGTTGGCAGGACTTGGTGTTTTGAATGGGATACCTCTGGGCTGGGGGAGATTGCCAGATTGCCTGCATTCCTGCAGACGCAGCTGCCCTGTTCGAAATGTCCGGGGCAGGCCCGTACTAGGTCAATCCAACTCTGCCCTGAGGCCCGCATCTGTTGTGGAAAACCCGGCCCAGTTTCCCGTTCCCACGTGGAAAAAGCCATTCTGCCTTCTATCTCCTGCTCTCCAGTGGTCACCTCCTCTGACGCTGCACCCTGTTCCTGGGGGGGGGGGGGGGGGGGGGGTTGCATTGTCCCTGCTGTGCCTTGCCCGCAGATGGCGCACCTTACGTCCAGGATGACTCTGGCCTTTCCGGAGCTGCTAGCTGCAGGCAGCTGCCACCATGGCTCTAGAGGTCCTGTTCCTGTTACGGGGTCCCTGATCCTGCCGTCGCCTCTCTGCCGCTCTTGCCCCCGTTTCTGCCCCCTTTGTTTAGGTCGTTTGTGTTTTCGTTTGGTTTCTTGTTGGTTTTGTTTTACTGCGCCACGCCTAGCATCGTGGTTTCCATGGCGATGCCTTTTGTTCTGTTTTCTTTTTTTTTTGGTTTCGTTTAGTTCTGTTTTCGTTTCTGCTTTGTTAGGTCGTTAGTGTTTGTCCCCTTTTTCTCGTTAGCGTTCATCTCTCTGTGTATTTGTATATCTGTGCTTCGTTATCGCTTAAGTCGCGTTTTCGGTTTTGTTGCCTCTCGCGCGCGTTCGTCGTTCGTCCCCTTTGTTGAAAGACCCTTGCACGTGCATGCTGCCTACGCCACGTGTGAGCCGTTATGTGACAGGCTCGAGCTTGTTTTTGCTCTCGTTAGTACTCGTAGGCAACTAAATGTGACCAACACGAACAGTGTCCTCCACCTCAACATTTCTATCTCCTGCTCGTAATTGTTAATGTGGAAAGTAGGCTCTTACACCGAAGGTTAGAAAGAATGTTTTTTTGTTTTGTTTTGTTTTTTAATGAAATGACCGCATACGTATCGTTCCTTTTATTTTTATTGCCTTTTAAGCCTGTGATTTATGGTTCTGTTTTATAGTAGTCTGAAAAGTTTGACTTTCGTTCTGTGCAAAGTGTATATTTATTTTCCTCAGAGGGGACAAAATAGAATTATAAATACTAATTCGGGACCAGAGGGTCTGTGGCAAAACAAACAAACAAAAACGTTGGTAGAATTCTATATGTCTATATGTTTACATGCACAACTCTGTACCTGTACAGAAGAGCAAGCAGAACCACAAAATTTATTTATGTATGTAAAATATGTGTTAAATGGAGATTATCTTATGTTGGTCAATTAAAGTTACTTGCAGATGCTGTGTGCTACATGTTCATATTCAGTCATACTGCATATCACTTTTCATATAAAGGCTTGTTTGAATATTCACAATCTCCAGTTAGAACAGAAAAACAATTATCATGTTACATATGAGAGGCTATGTAATCCACAGCCAGAAATGTCTTATTATAATAATGTTTTGCAGGAGTGTGTGCGTGCGTGCGTGCGTGCGTGCGTGTTTGTGTGTGTGTGTGTGTGTGTGAGAGAGAGAGAGATAGAAAGTGGGAGAGGAAGAGACAGAGAGAGAGGGAGAGAGAGATGAGAGGAAATATACAAATATACAGAATACGGTAGATTGTACAAAAATGTATGAGCACAAATCGAATTTTATAAGACCTCACCTGACGTAGTCGCCAACTGTTGTTTATGCATCCGCTAAATCCCGTGTTAATCCCGTGCTAAATCCCATCCTGCTTCTGGGACAATGTGCTGGGCAGCCACGATGTCAGTCTAGCAGCGTCACCGCCATCCCGCCTGAGCGTTCTTTGGCTTGAGCTCCAGTTAGATAACGGATCCTGAATGTCCCAGCTGTTATAATAACCTCGCCAGGAGGCACTGTTGCTGTTTTTAGAGAATATTGCGGACCTCAACAGAATTCCATGGTCTCCACACCCCAAAATCCAGTGTTAATTACTGCAACAGTAAATGTGTCATCTATGTGTGTAATATAGTTTACAGTATGTATACACACTGTAACCGTGCTTATGAAGTACTAACAGCCAAGTTTATTGGGCATTTATGATTGACCTGGCAAATTATCCCCCCGTGTAATGTTCTCTGAATGTTACACAAAACTAGAAAATAAATTCGCACTGACCCCAAATCCTCAGAGGTGTCCTGAAATTCAAAGAAATCAACCAGCGACAGGTTCACTGATTTGGCACATCAGAAAATACTATAACAATATTTTCGTCTACTATTATAACAACTCGTTTTAAGTTTTCAGGTACAGCAGTGGGTTTCCTATAAGCGTACGTAAATATGCATGCAAATAACACAGAAATGAATAGCTTGGCTACATGAATTTAAAATACATTACTAACGGCTTTTACAATTGCATCTGTGCAGAAATGTCACAGGTGCATGAAATATAGGTTTAAGAGCAATTTTGCTTTGTAATGAAAAGGTTGCGGTGAGAACTGCCTTAGGAATGAAGCGCAGAAAATCTTATATTCACGTACAGTCTTCTACTGCCACTAAGTGGACAGGAGCGTGTTTTGCATTTAGATGACCGACGGCGTTGAACCTGTTAACTTCTGCTGGTGGACTCGTTGACCCTGGCCGCCTTGTCCGTATTACACGTTATGACTGCGCAGCATATGCCGAGTGCTGTGGCTATCCTGACCGTTCAAAGCAATTAAGGAATCCTTTTTTTTTTTCAACCAAAGACTAGGCCCGCGTTTTAAACCAAACCGACATTGCGATCTAAGCACATTTAATAAGCCACCGGGGCGAAATATCCGTGGATTACCGCATCCCTGTCGCTTTAACACTCCAGACAAAGCACCCCATATGATTTTGGAGCTCCAATCACCACTTCCCTCCGCGAAAGGGAGACGCTGCGCCGCACGGATCACTCTGCATGCAAACATGGCGAAAAAGCGCAGCTGTCTAAATAAACGAACGCCGTTTAAATATAAAGAGTAGCTCTTTTCATGGAGAGGAACAGCACAATTCCCAAGGAGGGGAATCACAACTCCTTCGCAGCAAAGACCACGGGATCACAATGGTAGCGCGTCCTCTTCTCTGAATGCCTGCTCGGTGTTGTTCTGGGTATTCTGCAAATTTGGAAATTCCGTTTAGGCCGCTGTGTTTTTGCAAATGTTTTGTCGCCTGCGTTTCACATTGTCAGCGTGTGGTTGTATCGGGCCTATAGACCATAGCTCGCCTTACGTGTTTTCCAATTTTTACAGCCTTAAGTGCTGTTGAACTTTTGTTTGGCAATGCTACGGTCTGCGCAGTGTGCATGCCAACAGGACGCTTGGTGTTCAGCCTATACTTGGATCGTTTGGCTTAAAAAAAAAAAAAGAAAGAAAAAGTATTTTTAAGACTTCAGTCTAGAATCTACACACTTCTCATAACCCCTCAGCACCCTTCAGAAGTCCTTATTTTGCACCGATATCACGAGCGGCATTATTCAACTTTAGATTTCAAATTGTTCCCAATTGTCTTGCACGGTCCCAATGTGACAGCGGTCTGGATTGAAACGCACAGCGAGAAAACATTTGGAAGTGCGGGTTAGAAGCCTGTTTATGTAATCGGGTCGCAAAACAAATCTTTATTTCAAAATGTAAAGTTAGAGATTTGTCTGTGGCGATGCCGGCTCCTGCTGAAGGGTAATTACCCCTGCTACTGTCTGTTGAGCGTCACTAAAATCAACAGGAAGGTTATTTAATTGTTTATCCTCACTAGCTAATAAACTAAAAATGAACTGTTTTGGGGATGTTCATTATTGTCTAAGAGATTTAAGACTCTTTTGAGACCAGAGATCCATTTGTATGAAGTCTCTGCAACACAATAAATTAGACTACAAAAAGTAGCTAGAAAACTATAAATGTTTTATTAAATGTAAACAAAGTCAGCATTGTACAAAATACAAGCACCAAATAGAAGACAGATGTATGCCATACTGTATAGTTCGGTAAGACACACATTTTCCATCGTCTGACTAACCACGATTCGAAGGCCTTGTGGGTACCAGTGTACCAGTAAGAAGCCTTTGCATCCAGCTCTCTAAAGAAACACCATAGCAGGGCAAGTTCTGCTGAACTTTATAAATAAAGTGTGTTGCTTTGTACACCAAGCCAGGGATAGTCAGTCCAGTTTGTGCATGCAGTGTAATAAGGAGAGAAACAGTAATCACAAGTCTACTGTGAAGTGGTAGGCAGTGTACAGTCGGCAGTGTGTGTGTATAAACTATGCTCACTGTGAGTCACATGGGCAGGACAATTATGAGGTCATTTGTATGTCGGAAGAGAAAGGCAGGTTGTGAGGATGAAAAGGAGACCTGGTTTAGGTCTCCTCTCCTCGTGTACAGTGAGTTCAGTATTAAATGTCTTTGTCGGCGCAAACAGCAAGATATTGAGAAGTTGCACATTGCTCATTAACATGCATTTAGCGAATGCAGAGTGAAATGATCATGGTTAACTAAATAAAGAGTGTTGGAAAGCAATATGTAGTTGACATTCCTTCTTAAATCAAACATATTTTAATTTGGCTTTAATTAAACACATTTCTTGCATGGCTAGGGAAGAGTATGCTTTCTAGCAATAATTAATAGTTTAATTAAAAGTAAATCTAGACAGCATATATGCCAGATGTATTACACAATGGGTTACCAGCATATAGTATAATCATTGCACAGCCTGTTTTTTGCTAAAACCGACCCACCGCACTGGCAACCAGTTTGTGCCATTTTTAAAATCCGCACTCTCACCTGCTCTTTTCTAGCTGATAGTGGAGAAGACTGCAGACCGCCCGTCTGACGAGTACTCGCTAGTCGAGGACGTGACCCTCCACAGCACCTTCCTGATGGACCGTCTGAACGAGCAGCGTCTTCTGCAGCCAGACCTGTGCGACGTGGACATCGTGCTGCTGCGCCACCAGGCCACCTTCCAGGCTCACAAGGGCGTGCTGGCTGCCTGGAGCCCCTTTTTCCACTCGCTGTTCACCGCCGGTAAGGAGCTGCGCCGTGTGGAGCTCTCGCTGGAGGCACTCCGGCCACAGGGCCTCCTGCAGATCCTTGACTTCATCTACACGTCCAAGCTGCTGGTGAACGGCGATAATGCGCGTGACGTGCTGCGTGCTGCCACTGTGCTGCAGATGGGTGACGTGGTGTCATCCTGCCGCGAGCTGATCGCACGCGGGACACTGCGGGAAGCTCAGGGCAAGCGCGACACCGCCACCCAGGCCTGGAGCAACGCTGGCGGCCCCGGAGGTGCCGGATCCCGCGTGGAGATCAAGCAGGAGCGGGACGCGGCTGGTGGCAAGGCATTCGGGGGGGAGGGCACGCAGCAGAGCCTGTATGTGGCGCGCATCGGGGATGGGTCAGCGCCGGCGTGTAAGTTGGAGGGTGAGGCAGAGGGGGCGAGGGAGCCGGAAGACCTCGGGGCGTTCAACCGGGAGCAGATCATTGTGGAGCTGAACTTGAACAATCAGACGCTCAACTTATCCAAAGGAGCAGAGGGAAACTCACCCCCAGCCGCGACTCCTCCCGGCTTCGAGGCAGAGAGGGACAACGGGGAGTCGGAGGAGGAGGAGGAGGAGGATCCAAGCGAAGGGGAAGACGAGGTGCTTGGAGGCTCCACGGGGGATGAGGCCGGAGAGGCGGCGCCTCACGACACCAACCTGCCCAAGTTCCTCCCTCAGAGACCTCGCAGGCAGACGGGGGTCTTGGCAGACACCATGGCGACGGTTACCTTGAGAACGGGCATGAGAGTGAGGCAGGGCGGAGGCAGGAGTGGACATGGCGAGGAAGAGGAAGAGGAGAGGTTCGAACCAGAGACGAGATTGCAGGAGGGGCGGAGCGTCCCTTGTTCAACGTGCCCGCAGGTCTTCACCAATGGCTGGGACATGCAAAAACATGCAAACGTCACACATAATCGCATGCAGGCCTGCGACAAGTGCGGCAAACGCTTTCTCCTGGACAGTGAGCTGGTACTGCATCAGCAGACTGACTGTGAAAGGAGCATACAGGTAACACATACAGGAATGTACAGGTGAACACATACACACCTGCTCAACTTACAGGACAAACAAGTACACATGTACACACATGCGTACCTGCTTAACTCACAGTGACATACAAGTACGCACATACACCCGCTCAATTCACACATCTGAACAAGACATTGTTTAATTTGGTCAGAATTTTTGATCGGTTTTTAATTATTTCACATTAAAGGTTCCTTTAAGAGTTTTAGTATATTGTAAGGTATTTAACAGTCAGAGTGTAATAACGTATTTACACTAAAATATTTTGTCCATATTTTAAAGACCAAATATATACACACACAACAAGCACATATAACATGAATGAAGTATTACAAAGGTATGAAATATTACAATATAGGAGTTTAAGTACCACATGCACACTCATTATGTTTGCATTGGTCTTCAGTGTCTTACATGTGGAAAAGACTTCAAGAAGCTTTGGTCCCTCCATGAGCACAATAAAATTGTGCACGGCTACGCAGAGAAGAAGTTCACATGTGAGATCTGTGAGAAGAAGTTCTTTACCATGGCTCACGTACGCAAACACATGGTTGGTGAGTTGCACCAGTGGCTCTGATATTGGGTTTCATCATTTAACACATGGGCCCAACTTCACGCTGAACATCTCCTTACCGGCTCATCGTGTTTTCAGCGCACACCAAGGAGATGCCCTTCACCTGCGAGACCTGCGGCAAGTCCTTCAAGAGGAGCATGTCTCTCAAAGTCCATTTCCTCCAGCATTCAGGAGAGAAACCCTTCAGATGTGAGGTACACACGTACACGTACACACACACACACACACACACACACACACACACACACACACACACACACACACACACACACACACACACACACACACACACACACACACACACACACTCCAGATCCTTCAAACAGCATCCCGACTTGTTCACGCTTAACCCTACTCAACTTGATTCCGGGTTCTCCCGACTCCCAGAGCATCATGGGAAAACTCAAATGTAAAGAACGAAAAAAAATGTCAGGGGGCATAACTGGGGTGGGGAGGGGAAGCCGATCAATAACTGGTGTCTCTGTTGTCTGTCTTCCAGAACTGCAGTGAGCGTTTCCAGTACAAGTACCAGTTACGCTCCCACATGAGCATCCACATCGGCCACAAGCAGTTCATGTGTCAGTGGTGCGGCAAGGACTTCAACATGAAGCAGTACTTCGACGAGCACATGAAGACACACACAGGTGAGAGATCTGCTGCCTTCCTCGAGGACACTGTATGGGCTTTCAAGGAGCAAATGTGTCGATGGTAATAGTCCACCTCAGGGCAGCAAAAAAAGGCACGTCTTGTACCAGCAGCTGGTCGAGGCAACCGGCTCTTGACAGTTCAGTGGTTCAGCACTTTAGCGCTCAGCAGTGGTTGTCTTGGAAACAGGCACTCAGTGGTCATACTATGTCCCTACAGAAAAGAGTGAGATTTAAATGTGAAAGCCATTTTGTATCAAATGATTGGAGATAGCTTGATAACTGGATAAAATCTAAAAATTCCCTAAATTCCATGATTTAACAGGCTAATGAGTTTTTATTGTACGTGTGTTTGTATTTGTCTGTCTGTGTGTGCTTGTGTGTTGCATTGCTGGTGGTCCTCCATCAATGCCTGCTAGGAGAGAAGCCGTACATATGCGAGATCTGTGGGAAGAGCTTCACCAGCCGGCCCAACATGAAGCGGCACCGGCGCACCCACACGGGCGAGAAACCGTACCCATGTGAGACGTGCGGCCAGCGGTTCCGTTTCTCCAACATGCTGAAGGCTCACAGAGAGAAGTGCTTTCAGCTCAGGGACACACCCACCACTGAAGCCCTGCCCACTGACTACAACCCCTCCCCAGGGGCAAGTCAAGCTGTAGCCAATCAGGTGCCTCTATTTTTGGCTGGGGAGCCATGTAAAGACACAGGCTTGTCTACTCACCCAGCCACCATGGTGCCATCAGCAGTGCTCCACTCTGCGAGTGGCTACACCTCACACCTACACCCTCTACCACCCCTATTCTCCACAGCAAGGACAGAGTCGAGTAGGGATGCCTAACTGCCGTTCTGTGTTTCAGTCCAAGCTAGAGGTACTTCATGTATAGACTGTATGACTTTATATGTACAAACCCAGTATAGCTCCCACCGTTTCCCTCATGTAATCTAGAAAAACTAATTATAATGCTCCTTTTCTATGTTGAAAATCACCTGAAGAGGCAATTTATGGTTTTAACATTTTTGGTATTACAGTATATAGTAACTATAGAGTGGAGCAAAGTACATGCTAAAAGTAATGAAAAAGGTTTATGTAATTATGGTGCTATATATATATATATATATATATATATATATATATATATATATATATATATATATATATATATATAAATATGGAATATACTGAAAAGTTATAGCTATAGTTACTGCAATCACTAATTTTATGATAATCCAATATGAAATCTCATGAAAAATTTTACAGGCCTTTTGGTATTTCACAGAAATTCTAAAGGAGTTCTCGTTCTGCGTACAGGCTACGAAGGCAGTGTGACCTGTGTGGTCTTTTGGCCTGATCTGGTTAGTCACTATCACAAAGCCATCTTGTCTCAAAAGCCATTGTTAAAGAACCATAAATACTGTTTTGATTTTTTTTTTTTTTCACCACGGGCTTAAGTCCTGTGTATTTCCAACTCTTTGCGTAATTCACTATAAACTCCCAAACAGCAGTTGTCTTTGGTGTTTTCAATATTGGCTATTTAGATTTTTTTCAGTTTTCTTTGACAAATGACAAAGTTATATGGACCAACCTGGCCAACGTGTACAGAATTGAATCTGTTTCTCGGTTGTGATTAAATAATATTGGTCTCTCTTTAATTTTACTGTAAAAAAATAGTGCACTAGCCCATGTCATTTCCAACCTTGCAACTTTATATGCGATGCTACTTTTTGTAGTATGTCCAAGGTGTACTGCATGTTATAATAAGAATAACAGTGTTTCCCTCTTGGTAGGGTTGGATGTTTGTCCAAGAATGTGAAAGACGATCCAAGACCCTAACACCAAGGCATGAGTCCACGTCCCTTAGAGCAGACCGAGATTAAAATATTATTCAATAGTGTCATTTTTATTTGGAGTTTTCTTGGTGGAGGTTAAATGGATATAGCTACATAGTACTGCATGTCCATAATGTTTCTGGTGTATACGATAAAAGGCATAGCGGTAGTCTAGGAGACTGCGTATTGTTTTGTCCAGGTCAAGCATTATGTCAAAAGCCCTATTTCTTTTTAACATTCTTTGTCCTAAAATAACTACAAAAAGAAATGAATCCAAAGATGATTGAGTATGTTAGCGGTGTGTAGATTGGGTTCACCTTTACGTTGTGTGGTTTAGCGGTTTCCCCTTTCTCCAATACAGCTGGTTTGTGCTAAAAAGGCCTTGGCAATTAGGTGAGTTCAGTCAGGTGTTTTTTAACTAAGCTGTCTTGACTGTGCGAACTGGTCAAACACTAAACTGTGGTAGTGCAGGACTCTATCCCCAGGACTGAAATGGACAGGAATGGTTGCAGGCACTTTAAAGTAGCTGTTTTGTGTTGTACGGTGTGCAGTTTTGTGTCAGATTGGTCCAAATACTGGAGTTTTTTAGCCCAAATACAAATGATCTATGCCCAGGTCTTACTGTTGAAAATAAAGACTTGAATATTTTGTTCTTGGGGAATTATAAGGTGAAGGCAGAAAGCACTACATATCCTGTCTAATGCAGAAAGGTTTTTTTTTTTCTTCATATAGCTCTTTTTCATGTTTTGATGTTTTGACTTTTATTTTGCTTGTATAACTAAATTGGAGGAGTTCTAACTTGACAAAATGAGAGTGAGGAGGTGTAGTTTAACTGCAGGTGCTTTTATTTTGTAGCAGGAATGCGTGAAGCTTTGCAGCCCAGTTCTAGATCATTTATGAATGGGGGAACATCATTGGCTGCCAAAGATTTATTTTTAAAATCAAAGAAGAAGGTTAGTCACTTTGTAAAGCGTTGGTTGGTTTGTTACTCATGCCCTCCTGAGCCCCTAATCACACTCTAAGATATGGTCATTAAATAGACAGTATTTTAACCTATCTCAGTGTCTGTATTGACACTTGTGTGTCTGACGTAAATATTATTGTGTGGTTACACAAAAAGAATCCTTTATAGATACGTATAGAGACTAAAGGTGATGTTTATGTTGCTCTATATTCTGTCCTCTAGTGTACTGGCTATTGTAGCTGTAAAAGCCTAAAGAATCATCCTTATTAATCCCAGACATAAATCTATTTTGTTTGTGTCCTACTGTCTCACTGAACACTAATTGCTTTTTTTTAATATCATTCTGTGGTATCTTATTTGTTGTTGTTAAAACATATTACACTTGTTTAGTAACATGCATGACATGATTGTCATTCAAGTTACATGTCATGCATTCATTTGTTTTATGGATGACATAGAAACCTTTTTTTCAGCCACCTTGTTTCGGTCTGCTGTGTTGTCTGCACATGCATTGTAACCGCTATATCAGTTGTCATTTTCCACAAGAAAATGACAGGCCGAATATTATTCAAACCCAGTATAACAAATAAAGATGTGAATTATACAAATGCATATATGAACACAATACTTCACTTCAAACTTCAGTACAGTCCACCTTTTGTAGACACCAGAGTTCACCATGAGTTCACGTTTGCATGCATTGCTCTGAAGACTTCTGGTGTGTCCGTTGCCTCCTCCTGCTGTCTGTCTTTCGCAGTGAGGCGCATTTAGCAGCATTCGTTAGGCTCGGAACGCTAATGTACTTAATCGCAACATTCCAGTGCTCTCCACGAAGGTTGGCTCACATCTGCCGACGCTCACATCTTGGTGAGCCGTATGACATTGAGGCGCACTGCCAACACTGTGGCTCCAGCAGCGTAGCGAATCTCCCTCAACATTCCGCTCCAACAGTGTTCCTCTTCATCAAACCTGGGAGAAGCGTGAGATGCCGATGATGACACATCTTTAAAAGTCAGGTGTATGCAAGATGGACTCTTGGACCTCCTTTTAATGAGTGTATATCTGAGAGCACACAGTTAAGTCCTGGTATATAATTAACCTCAAAAGCAATTGTTTTTTCTTATCACCAACACGATGCATCACTGCATCACAATTTCCCTTGAAAGACTCAGTGACTCACCTCCAGATGTCATTCATCTCTGTGGGTTCCAGCTTCTCAGTGGCATCATCGGGCATCATGGCAAATCCCCCCACGGCGTACAAACACCCACCCAGCTCCATCAGGTTCAGGGAGCTTCTCTCCTGAGGGAACTCCACGAAGTCGGACCACCTGGGAGATTGGGCATGAGCAGGAGAACTTCTTGATGCTCTCCCACAGAAAGGATTTGTCATGTTGTAAGGAAACAAATTGGAGTATTATATCAAGAACAGCATTTCTCAAATCCAGCCCAGGTGGGGCACATCACTGCACAGTCTGGTATTCCTGCTTTCACCCAACTGATTAAAGGTCCTTAACGGATTTGACAATTATGTGATATGCTGGAAAAGGTTAGAGAAGGAAAAATCATTACAGTCATACTGGGTCCTTCTCTATCTTATTTGAGTATCACTGGGATACAATATGAAAGCATATGGAATGTTCGGTGGCTCAAGTGTGAAGGTTTCTGGAGTGTTACCACATTTAGGCTCTAGAACAATGGAAAAGAAATGGAGAAGAATAGACAGATGGTTGTTTCAAGGCAACGCAAGGTTGCTTGAGCTGAGTGACTCACGTATTGCTGGCGATGTCGTAGACCTCCACGCTGCTGGTGAGGCCATTGTCTGTCACTCCCGTCACCACGTAGATCTTGTTTTCCTGAATGGCAACGCCGAACAGGGAGCGAGCCAATTTCATTGGGGCCAACTCCTTCCACTCGAACTTAGTGGGGTTGTAGACACAAACTCTCCGTAGGCACTTCCTGATGTATAGTGTGAAACCATCATGTGAGAACACTACAATTTGTGAGATAATGTAAAATATTTTATGGAGAAGAACATTATTCAGTTACTAAAGAAATTTTAAAAATGCTTATGTTACAATGAATGACAGCTTGTGAGTCAATGTCAGTCATGCAGTGCTAGCTTGCTGCCAGTAACTTTCATGCACATCTTTGGTTCAAGCATTCATTTCCAAAGAAAGCACAAAGCCAAACGCACTTATTTTCTGCTTTTCCGCCCAGTACGTAGACAAGCCCATTATGTGAGACAGAGCCGTGTCCATACACAGAGTAGGGAAGGGGGTCAGACTCCCCCCATTTGAAGGATCTACGTGCAAGGAGAAAGAAAAATGACACCTGGAGACTTCGAGACCTCAAACACATCCACCTAAATCAACCTTTTTCTTCCTTTTTCTTTTTTTGGCCTGGTGACTCTACTCACTGCCTGTCGTAGACCATAACGGAGTCTAAGGCGTGCTCTCCCTCCCTCAGCTCTTTCCCACCCAGGACGTAGATGGAATTCTGGGCTTCGGCTAGACTGAACAGACAGCGCGGGCTGGGCAGTGAGGGCATCCCCAGCCAATCAGAGCTCTTGGGGTCGAACTGGCAGAGGGAGAAGAGGACCAACACATGGCATGCCAATGAGCTTGTGTTGTTCTCCGCTTTTTGACTCTTCACAAATGTGTACTGCATGTGAGCTCAGATATGCACTCTGCATGTGAGCACTGCAGAAAAGGAATCCAATGTTGATCATGTGAGGCATAGCCAAAAATGGTAGGTGTAGTTATGCAGTCCTAACAGCTGCTATGAGAGTACGCTAATTCCCGGTGAGTTCTAGATGAATCACAGGCATCATATTTGGAATGTGTATAGCATGCTCTGTGCATTTGCAATGCAGACAAGTTTACTGATTTTACAAAGCAACCGTCCAAAATAGATCAATTTAAAAGACAACAGTAATAGAAATAATGTTAGTGTCTCTGCACGCTTACCTGTAAGAAATAAGAACTGAAGGGCTCGTCTGTGTTTTTCTCATTATAAAGTAGACCTCCAACCAGGAAGATCTGATGTTCTTTGGTCACCAAACTGCAGTGATTTTTGGGGATCTCGGTAGATGAGGAAGCCAAGAAGCATTCATTCTCAGCAGGGTCATAGGCGTATGTTCCTGTGCTGCTAATCATTAGAATAAGGTCCCTCTGGAACATTCCAAAGCGGGGGTTATCATTCAGGATCCCTGGAAGCATACCTTCCTCATCCTCTTCTTCATCCTGCCCTCCTGCCGTGGCTCCTGCATTCTCGCCTGACCTCCCTTTGCCTTTAGGCAGCTGCCCTCTTTCCGCGTCCGTTATAAGACGCAGCTCGTTCTTGATCTCCTGGTTGGTCCGGATCAGCCTGTGCCCCTCCACTTTCTCCCTGAGGTAATCCGGAGGCATCAGACGAAAGCGCACGCAGTGCAGGAGATCCGGCAGGTCCTTCAGCCTCTCGCCCGGATCGTGCTCGACCCACTCCATCAGCCCTTCGAAGACCGTCTCCTCCCGCTCCACATCGAGGGCATCACACGTGATGATGGCAGCCAGTTCTCCAGAGCCCAGCTGGTGGAAGTCCTGGTCCCTGACGATGAGCTGGAAGTGGTCGCAGATGTAGTCCCGAGCCTTGGCTGCCAGCCGTGGGCACTCCAGGAGAAGCCCGAGCCGGAATATGGCCAGGCAATTGCTCAGGACCAGCTTCTTCTCCAGGTAGGACACGCAAACGCTGAAGATGGATGGGATCTGATACATGTTGGCTGCCATGAAAATGTCCTGGACGTTGTTCTCAGTCAGGTTAATTTCGGAGGTGTAGATGTACCTCAGGATCATACCCATGATGCCTGGCTCAACATCCTTCAGGACAATCTCTCGTTTTTTGCTCTCCTCCTGTTCTGAG
>NC_137507.1:4537500-4760000 GCF_041902795.1 Electrophorus electricus
CAGAATCGCAAAGGAGGCTTTGTATTTCCTTAGTAAATAAAACATCTTTCTAATCTGCATAAGCAAGAGGATGAGGATTTTTTCAGTTTCTGTATCAGTGGGGCAAGACGAGAGGAGTATAGGTATAGTTTTTAAGAGAATACCTTTCTGGAATACCTTTGAGAACTGTGGTGTCACTATAAATGGTTATTAGTACAAGGGCTGTAGTTCTTAGGAAATACTTAATATAGTTGAGATTCCATTTGTGTTTGGTTTGTTTTAAAATAATTTAGGGTCATTGTAACAGAGGGGTACATTCATAAGTAAAATCACATCATGACTTTAAAAAACCCCAAAAAAAAACATTCATCATGAAAACAGTGCCTGTTTCATGCAGTCATAATGAGGTTTGTTCAGTATGGTAAGCACCGTAACTGGCCATGTTAAAGGTCTTAAAGGTGGTGATATTATGCATTGAGTGTGAAGTGGTTTTATTTATTTATTTTAGTACCAGGCAATTTTTCTGATCTGAGTAGAGACCTAAGTATATCTGGGTGCCTTGGGAATCTGGAGAATGTGTCTGTGTAACTACAGAAATGTAGGGAAACTTGTCAAGAATGAGTGAGTCTGAATACAATTTTTAGATTAACTTGGACCAATGTATAATTCACTTTATGTGTAGGGAAAACGCCTTGTAAGAATGATACAGTACACATTCTGGTGTAGGATTCTTGGTGCCAGAGTAAAGACATGCATGAGCTCATGTTTCATGGCACTTTAGAATAAAGTTAGCATACAGTTATGATCAGAGATGTTGTTGGTGATTACTGAACCACGACACAGCCCTTGAGCTGCTTGGCTAAGCAGAAAGCATACCATAAAGGCCTATGAAACAAGTAGGCTTTTTGGGAACAAGATTTTCAAGTACCCAAATTTAGCCACACAAAGAGAGGCAAAAATGGGTCTATTTTAAAATAAAGGACTGAGCTACTTTGCAGTTTCAGTCTCTGTCGCCAGGAGCGAGGTCTGTGGTTATGTGATTTCTTTCTACTGCATAATGTGGTCCTTAGGTAATGAGCATTACACACAAATCATAGTGAATTGCTAGATACACAGTCACATTGCCTCTGTGTGCTAACACTCCATGTTTATGCTTGTTATAGAGTTAAGATCTCTCAGTAATGGTAAATCTATGCTCATAAATGTTGTCTTACTAGTTTGTACTGTAATCAGTGGGAGAAACCTGTTACCTGTGCCTGAGAACATTAAGTTTACATTTACAATAGGTCTGCATGTTTGTGTGTCTCGCATGTTCAGTCAGGGAGTCAAGACACTGGAGGCACACAGACTGGGGATGGCCTTTGAGGGATTTTGTCTTACTTCCAGGGACTGTCATAAATGGTTTCAAAATGAAGTAAAAGTAGATTATAAGGCGTTTCCATGGAAGCAAGTGGCATACATTTGAGGATAAAATTATAGCCCATTGTACATATAATGCAAAAACAATTACAATGTGTGCCAAAAATCAAGAATAGGAGTGTGTTGGATTTTTCTTTAGTGTTCACTTCAACATTTGTATTTTTAACATTTTGTCAAATTCATTTATACTACTGACCGGATGCCTGTGTCCTGTGGTACAAGACTTAAAAATAAAAAAGGGGGAGGGGTGGCCTAATTCACTGTCAGGTGATGTTCACAGCCTGCAGTGTGAATAGTGCAGTCATTCTGTCTTGTTGGCACTTAGCCCATATCCGATCAGTATCACACAGTGACACCATACCAGAGGATTGCACTGTGTAAAATGCTATGTCTCATTAGAGAAAGTTTCCGATGCTGTGCTCACCCCTGTGCTGTTTCATATATTTAATAAGAACTTGTGCTGCCACCACTGTCTCTTACATTTTATGTGTCTAGAGTTTTATAGCACTGTTCTTTAAAAGGCTGCATGTAATAAAATGAATCATGTTGTGCTTTATTGGTAAATCAATACTGTCATTTGTACCTATGCCTTTTACTTAGCTTTTGAGCCATTCGGGCATTTTTGGTAGCCTATGTACTTAGCTTTTTAAGGTATCTAATTATGCCAATGTGTCACTTTGTTTCTTCTTTGAGCCAGGTTTGTTGGGATCTTCTATAGACTACAGGTTAACTGTTGTTAATGTTTTAGGTTTTTCTGACTTGAAGTGACAGATTGTGTGAAGCCATGGTTGAATATTACCAGATTTTAGGAGTTCAGAAGAGTGCATCTCCAGATGACATTAAGAAAGCGTAAGTGCCTGATCCAATATGAAATCTTTTTGATAATGTTTACAACTGCTGGACTGCATACTCAGTCTAAGACTTGCAGAACAGAGGCTGAGTCTGGGTAATTGTTGTCTTTTCCTTGTTCTACCTTTGTGTGTTTGTCTCCTGCAGGTACAGAAAACTAGCATTAAAGTGGCATCCAGATAAAAATCCAGACAATAAGGAAGAGGCTGAGAAGAAATTTAAAGAAATTTCAGAGGCTTATGAAGTACTCTCAGATGGTAGTCATCTTGAAGCATCTTCCCTAGTTCTGAAAGAATCATAACTAGACAAGTCTAATTTTGCAGAACCACCATGCACTGTACAGTGTTTTTCACATGTCAACAGTTGGCTATGATGTCTGAGCCACTTGAAAGTCCCTGAAGGAATATTGTGTATTACTGAGAGGAGAGAAAAAAATTTGTTCCTAGAGGCCTGCTATCTTGCACATTAATATGCTGAATGCAAAATATTATTCCCCTTTGTTCTGTGAAGCTATTTCAGCTATTAATGCACTGATGAATCAAAACTGAAGTTTTTTTTTTTTTTTTTTTTTTTTACATACACTCCAGGTTTATATAAGGCAATGTTTTTGTATGTCAGTAACTTTGAATAGCCTGACCTGTTTCTTTGTCTAATCCTGTCTATATGACAATGACTTTGTCACTGTAGACCAACTGATCCACCAGGCTTCAGTCCTTGCCTTTTAAATCAGTGCTTAGATGTAAAGGAATACATCACTCGCAAGTACTGATGTGGCTATCACTGAGTGAATGATCAGTAAGCAAAGCTGACTCTTAGCTTTCTTACATGATTGATAATTTTGTTACGGTATTTTTTTGCTAGTTAGACTTTGTATTTTTATCACTGTGGACAGTTGTATCTATTGCTATATTCTTAGATTTACATGTTCTTGCTACTTAACAAATGTGATGTTGCAAGAAATGGGCCTTCGGGACTAAGTAATTAATCACATAGTATGTTCTGAGTTCAGTACTACTGCTGAACTCTTACCTTTTGTGAAATGGAATAATATTGAGGTAGTAGAGAGTGATGTTTTAAGTATTATTGTTTGGTATTGAAACAGATTTAACTAAAGGGAAATTGTATTTTGAAGTAGTCTTTGCTTTTGTGCAGCCAACAAGCGGAGTGTTTATGATCGGTACGGTAAAGAAGGCTTATCAGGAAGTGGAGGAGGTAAATACCTTACACCAGAACAATGTTTTATGTTTGTGCAAATTTCAAATTCGGTGGTATTCCTGGCTTTTCTTTTTCTCGTGTACAGTACTGATTTGATGCAAGTCAATAATTGACACAACACTGCATTGATTCTGATTTGCTTTACGCTGCCCTTCACTGGGTATAACGGGCAATGTAGCAAAGTGCATCCCTGCCCCATGTGCACTGTGTTTCACTCTGTCACTCTCTGCATTTTGAAGGGGGACATTACCATAATGGCGACCCGTTTGCAGGATTTACATTCCGAAATCCAGAAGATGTCTTCAGGGAGTTCTTTGGTGGTCAAGATCCATTTGCAGATTTCTTTGGTTAGTCTTTTCATGTTTGACAGTTTTTTGTTTTTTTTCTTCACCCCCATGTAATTTTAAGCCATATGGTTCCTTTGCTTTAATTTTTGATAGCAGCCTTGTGTGCTATACATCTTTTTTATATACAAGGGCCATCAAAGCACATTTGGGAAATGTTGCAATCTGAGCTGTTGTTCTTTGCCCTGCCTGCAGGGGGAGATCTGTTTGGTGATGACTTTTTCTTTGGTGGTGCGCGGAGGCAGCAGCAGCGCGGCATGAGCAGGAGCAGGACAGGCGGCTCATTCTTTGGGGGGTTTGGGGGCTTCCCCTCTTTTGGAGCAGGATTCTCTAGTTTTGACACAGGTTAGCTGTCACTGAGATTTCTGGGTTACTCCTTTCTCATGTGTTTCAGTCCATTTCAGGGCTGAGGTAATTATGGCTTTTAATCATGGATGTTGTGGTACTTAAATGTGTGGTATTGTGGATATACGTAGACACGTGTTTATTTGATACTGTGCTTATTTTTGTTCTGTGATTTTCTCTTGAGACTTGCTTTTCATGAAGATTTAGCAAAGGACAAGGTCTATGAGACTTTGTCAGTGGCAGTTAAGCTAATTTAGTGCATCGACCAAATGCTAAAATGGCAATAACTTATCATCTGGGATCAAACCCATGACCTCTTGGTTCATAACAATGTTATCACACTGCTGGGCTCCCATACAGTCTTAAGCACTCTGTTTGTATGTGTCTTTCAGGTTTTGGATCTTTTGGGCAATTGGGTCAGATGGGACACATGGGGCACATGGGGCACATGGGTCACATGGGGCATTTGGGAGGGGGGGGTTTCACATCCTTCTCTTCCACCTCATTTGGCGGAGCAAGCAGTGGAATGGGAAACTTCCGCTCTGTGTCCACTTCCACCAAATATGTCAATGGCAGGAAAATCACTACAAAAAGGTATGATTGCCTGATAATGACCAAAATTTGCTAATTGCAGATGTACTGATATTTCAGGGTATTTGTGAGCGTATAAAAGTTAAGGTGTCTTTTCAATAACAAGTATTTTGTTTTTTGCTTCAGAATTGTAGAGAACGGGCAGGAACGGGTAGAGGTTGAGGAAGACGGACAATTAAAATCTCTAACCATAAATGGTAAGGAACAGCTCCTCCGACTGGAACACAAGTAAGATTTTGGAGCCTGCTGAGCTCAAATTTTGAGCTCAAAGCAAAGTTAGGACTGTTGCTTAGCTGTATGTACCTTTTTCCTTCTTAGCATTTTTAGATAAAAGTTAATGCTGTTTCTGATTTTTTTTTTTTTTTGGTTAATATATTTGAGCCAGACTGTCAGTATTTAGTGTAGGGTGCATATGTTTACCTTTGTTTGGGACCATGGTGTGTGTGTTTTGTTTTGCTTTTGTTTTTCTCCCCAAATGCACTTTGCTGTGTTGGAATTTCCTCAAGAATGCACATTTGCCTTTTGAATAGTGCTTTTGGGTTACATAAGAAAATGCTTCATGCATTTAACAAAAGCATGACCTTGCTTTGTCATCTGAATTTCAAGTGTTGAATTTGAATAAGTAACCCTTGCTTTCTGTTAACTTGTCAATAACATCTTCTGACCGTCTGACGTTATCTTGTAAATGCTAGTAAAATGATGGCTCAGTTGTTCTCATAAGAAGTTATCGTTTTCTTTTTTCTTTTTTTTCTTCCCTAGTGTTTTCATTGATACGTGTATGCCAGTCAGTTTTGTTAACAGTCTTAATGTTATCAGATAACTTAATGGTAAACGAGGCTGTTCATGTAAGTGATATATGAATATAAATGACTTTTGTGTACTTTGTAAGCAAATTACAAACCAATAAATGTAAGTTTCATCCTTTTTGAGGATGTGGCAGCTTTGGGGTGTGTGTAGTTTTGCCTTCTGGGAGTGATTTAGAATTGGTCTTAACCCAATCATCCCTGCATGCTTGCTTGCACCTAACGAGATACCTTCTAAAGGAGAAAACATTTGTGATTGAGATTGCATACTAAATGTTTTCCACATACAAAACTCATTTACAAATAGCATGTTTGCTATATGTGATTAGATAAAAATGACATGTTTTTGTTATTATTGTCTTGGCCTTTTTGAGAAATAACTTTATGCATTGAAATCTATTTTCTATTTCCATATGTGGTGAAATCTTAAATCTTAATCTTTAAATCTTAATATTAAATGTGACACCCAGTTGTTTGTTGTAGTCTTTAATACTTATGTTTATAATATTTTATAGTGTGTGTCACAACTAAAACAATAGATGGCCAATATTAAAGCTACTTAGAAAATTAAGGTAAATTAATTAATGTGCAAATTAGATAATTTACAATTATTCATTTTCATTGTACAGGACGGCCATTTAAAGGGGTTTTTAGGAATAACTGGATTGAAATTGCATCAGTTGCTGTCTGCTTTAATAGCTTGGTTTAAACCTGTAAAATGTTAGGTGTCTGTGGATTTAATTTGTGGCTATAGGTTGACTTTTAATGCATGTGTAGCTCAAAACTAACCAGCAACATTTTGCTAATGTATGGATCTTAAAGGTACCGCATGCAGTATTATTAATATTTCTTTGTTTAGTTATTTTGCATGGGTGTATCATCTGCCAGTAGGTTTTATTCCTGAAGTTTATTTAAAAAAACAAAAAACAAAAAAAAAAACCACAACTCTAGGGTTTTGTTTTTTTTTTTTGGTTTGTTTGTTTTCGTCCAAGCTTACCCCGCCCCCTCATGACATACCACGCCCCTCTCCCTAGGAAGGGCCCTTGACTTAGGTCTAGAGGAGGCACGAAAACTGGGCAAGGCACTCCCTGACCCCTCCTCCAACCCCTCTCATTCTCGCTCTGCCCAGAGGGAACAGGAAAGTCATACAACCGTTAAAGGTCAGATACTATTTATTATGTTTGTTTATTTGTTGTAATATGTGTGATTGAATTGATGCAGTGTTCACACAGAAAATGCTAATTGTTTCTACCACTGCTTCTACAGCTCGTCAGTTCCTTTTTAGCAGTGGTATTAGTTTAGGGTGATGTGTTACTGCAAGCCTTTGTCCCCCCCCCCCCCCCCCCAATTTGAGGCCTGTTGTAATACTGAAAGGTCCATTTTTCAACAGAGCAATATGGAGGCAAAAGGAAGAGACCCACTCTGAAAGGAGAGCCAAAAAAGCCTAAAGAATCATGATATGTTTCAGCAGTTTCACTAAATCTGCCACAGTCACAGGTGTGAATTAATCTGAATGGTGGCTAGGCAGATTTTATTTTATTTTTTGTTTAATGGCATCATTTGCATTGTAGCTAAAGGGTGGCCTTTTTTTTTTTTTTTTTTTTTTTTTTTTTTTTAAACCATAAGTGGTGAAATTTAGTGTAGAAATAATTTCTGTTTCACAAGCAATCACTAAAAAAAGTAAATGTTTCATCACTGAAAAAGGCTTTAGAACTTCAGGCGCATTAATTGTTTTGAGCATTTGTTATTTTAGTTGTAATCATTCAGAATGGATTTCATAACCAGTGAGCATTTGCTACTACTGTTTTTTATGAATGACATGGATTTTGGTTTGGATGCATGACATGATTGGGACCAATTCATGAATAAATTCATGAGTTGTGATCCTTTCAGTTGAACTGAAAAAATGTGAATTAGGAAACGGCTGCATTCTTGCATTGAAAAATGTTGACATCCTAGTACTGGAATTAAAATGAAATCATAGATAAAACTGATTTCCATGTAATACTAATTTTATGAGCTTTTTCCAGTTTACCTGTATTGTAAGTAAGAGTATGTAAAACTATCTAAACACTGCTCACAATTCATTAAAGATGAATTGAAATTGCAGCATTGGTCTGTGCAAATCGCTATTGGACAGAATTTGAAGCATTTTATGTCTTTTATATACTTTTTTTTCTGCTTTACACTGAAGCCTCTCGTGCAAAAGTTTGCTCTACTCCAATTTTGTTTAACATCTACAATGACTGATCCTGAACATTCCTAGACACTGAATATTCAGATGCAGGTATTAAAAAGACCAGGGGTTTCCTGATTTACTAATGATTTTACTAACTTATATAAATAAGTAAAGAAATACTAAAACGGCACAGCTTTGGGAAATTATGGATCCGTTGAATTACAACTGTATGTCAGTATGTAGAATTACCAATCAATGATGCTGTTGCTGCTTTGCTTATTAAAGAGGCAGCAGAACTTTGCGCTTCTGAGTTCTATTTCCTCCTAGCTGTAACTACATTGTTGAGTAGCGGTTGCCACTTGCTCCTGGCGAGGAGTTTCTGCTTGATCTCTCGGCAGACGGGCGGGCCATCGTGATCGTCAGCCTCTGAGCTGATCTCCATCTTCTGGACTATGAGTTTCAGCATGTTGTGCTGCTTTTCCATGGCCTCGCACATCACCTTCAGTCTGAAAACAGGGGATTCTTACAGACTCTAATATTGTACACGATCTGAAAAAATGAATGACCCTAATAGTAGCTACATACAATTATTTAAAATGGAATAATATTGTATTATTATTATTATTATTATTATTAATAGTACATATTTTTAACAATAATAGTAATTATAAATTGTGCATAAATAAATATTACATTTAAAAAATATATAGTAATACTACTGCTGTAACGCTGCCTTAAAATGCTTTCAACAGTACCTGCTCCCCCACCTTTGGAGAGCACACAAAGGCTTAATATTACCTTAAGATTTCAATTCGCCTCCACTCCTATATAAGTGCCAATATGATGATTGTGGGGTGGGGGGCAAAATTCATTTGAAATTCCTTTTGCTGTTGACTGAGTCTGTTGGTTGGCACACTGTAGAAAGATTAGGTGGTAGCTCTTTGTCATCACTGCTGCTGCAAAGATTAAACATTAGTGGGAGAGTGTTGGGCCTGGAATTGACCTGCATTTCTGTTTGGTTAGCTCACGCTCCATTGGTGTTAACTGGTGGGTCGTTTGACTCAGACGTGCTCTTGCTTTGCTTATTTCACCCCCACAGAAGAACCATCTCTGTTTTAAAACACACAGGAAGTACTTGTTCTTAATGCATTTGAAAGTCCCTTGTCCTTAACCAAATTCCATTTATTAAGGGACCACAAACTGTAATAGTAATAAATATGTAAATTGTCCTGGATAAGAGCATCCCAATGCTATAAATGTAATTTGTCATGATAAATTACAGGGCATATTTAAAGGGAAAGTGCATTTTTAAAATTCTAGTAGAAATGAGAATGCCTGTAATATTTTGGATTACCTTGCCCTTGAAACATTTATTAGGAAACTCTTTCACAGAGACCCTGTCCACTCTTTCCATAAACCAGTGCGGCAACCGCTCCTCCAGATTTGTATGAAGTTCAATCTGCATAATTAAAGTTTACTGCATATATCTTCTCCAAAACCCTGCAGATTGGTCACACCACATGTATGAAACACGTACACCTATTTAGTAAACCTAGGCACATTGCAATACTTAACCTGCATTCCAATTTGCTTTAAGCAGGCATTAGTCTGCACCTCTGCAATATCACCAACAGCCAAACCAATCTGCAATAAACCATAAAATGTTCCCAAATGGTCATTTCTTGGTTAATGAAAAGATGCTTTAAAACATTACAGACCAAGTACAGATCCATATTCTAAGGATTACCATCAGGTTCATGAGCAGAATTGGAACCAGCAGGACAAACCAAATGAAGACTCCATATGTCAACACAGGAAAAGGAAGGTGCTCATCCATGTAGGGTTTCAGGAAGTTGTCCTGGTAGTTGATCTCTCCCACCATCATAACAAAGGTTTGCATCAGGGAGATGAACACCCTACCAAAATGTCTCTGGAAACGAAAATTCTCTCAAACTATGCAATGCTAGTACATGATTCTGCATTTATTTCAGTTACAAAAGTTTCTCATTTTGTATTCAGTAGGCAACAGTTTGCTATGGCATGCACAAACAAACCTGTTCAATCAGCAAAGCATGGAAAGCCAAAGCAAACGCCAGGATCAGATAGACGAATATCACAATGATGCTGAGCAGTGTTCTGCAAATCTCACGAAACATGACCACGTATATTCCAAACCTTTGAAACCTGCACCAAAGAGGGAAACAATCTCTGTACACCAACAATCCACCCATTAACACAAATTGTAACTTAAAAAAAAAAGGTTTATTGACTAGTTTCTGTTTAAAATGGAACATTTAGTTTTGTATTTAAACAAAGTGTTAATATGCAGCGAGTGAATGAGGGTGGATTGAGTTTTCACCGTTGCAGGTAGAGGAGGAGGTTGATCCAGGTGCACAGGGCTGCCAAGGTTCCAGCCTGCCAGTGCCATGTGCTCTTTATGTCCAGTAAGAGAGGAATGACGAACAGCAGAGAAGCGACAGCAGCCGCCCAGTCCATCAGATTTGACACGTCCTGCAGGTACTTCAGACCCTGCCGTTGGGCAGAGCGTAGACGTCACAGCGTTGTTTGAACAGGACCTAATTTGTAAGGGATTTGATGCTTTTTGCTGAGGGGAGAACATTTGTCATACCCTTACCTGATGACACATTTGCACGATTTCTTTGCTAACTGCGTACGTGTTCATTGCGAGGACCAGAAACATACAGGTTGTGATGGAAAGATTTTGCTGTGAAAACACAAATAGCATGTGTCTGGAATTGGCATTAAGTTTTATTGAGATTATTGGTATTGGTCCCTCTTTCTCACACAGCCAGAAGTCACAGCAAGATGCAACCACAAGACGTGTCCTGGTTGCATATGTCTGGAACGTCTAGTGCTGATGCTGACATGAGTCAAACTTATTATAAACCTCTATGCTGAAGAGCTTGAAATTAGTTATATATCTTCATCAGACACTTTATTAGAGACCTGTTGAAGGTGTACATTTGCATCTACTGCTATTATCCCAGCCCAGGATCTTCCCAGTCCAGCAGACACTGACATGCAAATGCCACAGCAACAGTGCTGAGGCTATGAATTTCTACACAATACATTTTCATTCCACTACCATGTCCATGTTACTGCCTTGTTGGAAAGGGTCCAACACCCAAATAATAATAGTAATATCTTGTCAGCAGTGGTCCTGTGGTCAGAAACTGGGGTACGAATGGGTTAGTGGCTGGCAGACGAATTGTGCAGACCAACATATGGCCGGCTGTCTGTAATGTAACAGTATAAAATACACTTGCAGACAGTTGTACCTAATATGGAGTGTAGGTACTAGAAATGTGTCTAATAAATTGACTGCATAAAAAATACAATGTAGCATGTTAAATTAAATTGCTGTAATGGCACACCTTGACAATGTATGATACCTTGTTGAGCGATGTGGTAACCATGCTGACTGTCGTTGCATTTCTCTCCAGGCTCAGTTTTGGCCTTAAGTTCACGATCAAGTAAGTGAGGGGAAATACTCCCAGCGCATACACCATCATGTTGAGCAGGTGGGCTTTCACACCATATGCTTTCCTGCATGACATTGAGTGGTTATATTTTACATTTTATTTGAATTGGTGATAAATGTATAGTTTATAAACACTCACCATTTCATTTCCAAGTATTTTTTGCACACTGGATGGGTCAACAACTCAACACGATTAAACTCCACCATAGCCTATGAAAAGGAGATAAATCATTAAGCCATCTGAGGAACATACTGTAGTTAGAGAGATTATTAAATACTAACATTGAGTGTGGCCAGTGGCTTGTAGTTGTCATTTTTCTCAGAGTTCTCAGTCTTCTTAGCATATTGTTCTGGCTGTTGAAGCCACTGGAAATTATATTCTCTCTGTGAATTAAACCAAGGGCAATTTGAAACATAACTGAGATTATATGATTTGGCAAGAGTCGGGAAAATATGGCACATGAGCGTTTGTTGTGAAAAGAAACCCACATAGTAGTGGCAGGAGTTCACATCTTCCTCAGACTCCTTGATACAGGTATCTAGGAGATGCTATAAAGGGGAAATCATTCTTTATTTCTGACAGAACTTGGCAGGTTATAACTGGTTATTATGGCGAAAACACCAGACTCATCACTCACCCTGAAGCATTCAGGGAGGAATTCTATCATGTCCATGACAATGCAGCGTTTCGCTGAGTTCAATTTGAATGTAATGATGGCCTCCTTACACCTACAAAAATAAACATATATTTTTCTTTTTAAAGTTTCTTTCTGTTTTTAAGTTGTTATTTTTATTTATAAATGTTCTCTCTTTTCTTTAGTAGCTCTTTCTTGCATTTTTCTTTTAAAACTCTGTTGCCTCCCTCCCTTCTTTTCTTTTACATTAATGTGGTACTGTAATACTTCAGAAAACGTTTAGAACCCAATTGTGCATGAAGCTGAAAACTAAAGCTGTTTTAATGATTTAGCTCCAGATCTGGAGTCACCCCACAATGCACTGTTCAATGTTTAAAGCATATAATCACTAAAGTGATTTGCACCACAGTATAAGTGCCACAGCACATTATATTCATTGGAGGTTACCAGAGCAAATCACCATCTCTCGTTTCTTGAAGGATCCTAACACTACAATACTTTGGAGGAAATTACATCTCCATGGTGCTGTAACTCCTCCTTTGAAGGAAACTGACCATGCCCACACCACCAATTCTGCCCCACAATGCACCTTCGGCTCCTCTGAGTGCTGACCTGTCGCTGTCGATCACAGAGCTGGCGACTTCCTTCCTCCCATGGTGCACTGCCTCGTGCAGGAAGGAAGCGTCACCCTTGTTAAGCAGGATCTGGGCTCCTCTGTGAAGGAGCAGACGCACGGCTGCCACATGGCCTGCCCGTCCCGCCAGGTGCAGCGCCGTGTTCTTTCAGAAACAACAACCCGAAAAACACTGTCAGTCCCATCCACATGTAGGTGTGCAGATACTGAATACGTGTATGCGTGCTTTGTAGTCAACATACAAATATGTGAGGATTACCAACCATATTATCTTGACACCATGGGTCCATATGACATTTGCGCTAAATGTTTATGGTAAAATCACCGAAATCAGACCATCAAGTGAAACGTACTCCGTCTGCGTCGGTTTTGTCTAGGAGTTTGATGTTTCCCATGAGTAAGGTCTCCATGGTCTGTGTGTAGCCCTCAGCTGCAGCATGATGCAAACTTGTCCAGCCTTTATAATCACTAAACAAAAAAGCATGAAGGAGCTAACCCTCGCTGCATAATATGTTTTTAAAATAACTTTTTCTAGAGCTTACATGCATCCAGCTGATATCACAATTGCAAAAGCATATCCTGCATTAACAAATGACACACCGTGCAGCCATTTAGGAAATTAAAATGCTCATTCTACATGTATTAAATATGATGCATTAAACTAAACAAAGCAGGGCTTTTGATTTTTTTTATTTTTAGCAGGGCTAGCTGTATGGAAGTGTGTGTGTGTGTGTCTGTGTAGTGAAAGGGACACACACATAGATGGAAGTATATGTGTGTGTAGTAAAAGGGAGCGTGGCAGACACGTGGGCAGTACCTGTGGAACAGAGCCCCTTTCCTCAGGAGCAACTCGACCACCTTGACGTGGCCACCGCGAGAAGCCATGTGCAGTGGGGTCATACCCCTCTCATCCCCCTCATTCAGGAGCCTCGTGTCTGACATCGTCTCCAGCAGCCGCTGGCACGTGTTGATCCTCCCGTACCTGGAAACCCGACAGAGGGCCGTCAGTGGCCATCAATCTAGCACTAAGATCCTGCTCCTGCATTTCAGTTTCTGTAGAGAGTTAAAGCTGTAGAGAGTTAAAGGTTTACAGCTGTGCTCCTACTCTTTTAAAATACAAATTTGCCTAAGGGCTTGCTAAGATGGTAAAGCCCCGTAGAGCCCTGATACTCAATCTTATGTCTTGAATCCAGATTTGCTCCAGATTATGATGATTGCTGAACAGTTAGTTCAGCTGACTGGCCACTGTATCACATCTAATTCTCAGGTACAGGCAGGGAAGAAATTGCCCTTGAGGAACAAAGACTGCATAACAGGGCAGTATAAGTTTTCAAGGTGAACTGCTTATATATTGCTGATTCTGCCTTTGATTGGCTTATCCACTTACTCAGCTGCAAAGTGCAGGGCAGACTTCTTCTGCTTGGACTTCTGGGCCAGTGACACCTCAAGCCCGAGCATGTTCTTCACGGAGTCGGGTATTCCCAGTCTACAGGCGTAGTGAAGAGGAGTGCAGCCCTCTGAATCTTCATCATTTAACAGCTCTTTCACAATCGCATTCTGTGAGAAATCAGGCACCGCAGAACAATGACGTCTCTTTGTTGTGACATAGCTGAACACTAGGTGGCAGTAAAATGTTGAATAAAAAGTAAATTTATTGTTGGCCCGGGAGATTGGATTTTTAAAGCGCTCCTGACAATTTCTGAATACATTGAATCCAAGCAGTGAGTACAGGCAGAGAGCAGCAAGCAGGAATCACCTGCAGCACCTCTGCAGGCAGGTTCTTCAGTCCTCTGGGCTGCAAGATGACGAGATGCAAGAAGTTGCAGCCAGCTCGGTCTTTGAGTTTCAGGTTTGCGTCTGAAACCGAAACGCACACAAAACACACACTCGCAAATGAGCATGACCGCAACTCTCGGTTGGTTGCAACTCTCGATGGATTTTGAGTAGAAGCTCATATTTAAAAGGAGCTAATGGAGGATTACCATGCGACAGAAGCAGATTGACAGTCCGCCATGCGCCACAGCTGGTAGCCAGCAGCAGTGGCGAGTGACCTTTACAGTCGATAAAGTCGATATCGGCACCCTGAAACAACGATTGATATGCTATCGGGTGTGCCATGTAGCTCTGGGAAATGCCATCTCTGCATTCACTTTATGAGTACGTTCTTTTTTAGTCTAGCAAGCCGAAGCATGTTGGGTAGGCCTACTAGATGAGAAGTTTAGCCAAGGAAAAAAACCCCAAAAACAACTGAGTACAGACGAAATAGCTTGTATCTATTTCCATATTTACATCCTGACTTACGTGGGTGGGTTTAGGAACTTCCTATATTTAAAAAAGAACAGGTCTGTAAATAATAATGCCCATTAGTGTTAAGGTCATACCTGTGAAATTAGGTACTCAGCCAGTTCGTAGTGGTCAAAAATGGATGCCCTGAAAAATAGGTAAGGTCAAAAGGCTAATTGCTTAAATCCTTCATCTGACAGAAAAGAAGTACTTAAACAGTGTTAATGGTCCTGTATACTTATGAAGTGGTGTTTGGCAGGCTCCATCGGTGATGTTGATGATGTCACATATACTGTCGTAGGCCAGAAGCATGACCTTAACTGCCTCAATAGCACCTTGAGTGCAGGCCAAATGGAGGGCAGTGGACTTATCACACTGTGGAACAGAGAAAACAACATTCTGACATTCCCACACTATTAATTCAAATCCACCATTACTGATGTTCATGGATCACAACCTCAGTAAGCTGGTCGATTAAGCATGCTGTGTGCTATATACAGTTGTACCATATGCTCCATTGTGCAGTGGACTGTGGCTATTGATTAAACTGCTATTGTTTTTCAATCTCGACTTGAATACCTGCTGCAGGTCAATTTTGGCTCCATGAGCGATGCAAAGTCTGATGACCTCAAGGTTTCCTCCACGTACAGCCAGATGAAGAGGACTGCTGATTGTTTTGTCCACGTAGTTAATATGCTCTTCAATGGATAAACCCACCTCCTCTCCTGTGTGCAAAGTGAAGTAGACAGTGAGGAAGGTCTGGGATGATCTATGCTTCTCGAAATGACCTGAACGTAGTGTGGAGTCTGACCTTTTTGAAGAACCACTTCTATGGACTTCTTGGCTCCTGCAAAAGCTGCAGCGTGAACAGGGAAGTGGCCCAGCTTGTTTTGCCGGCACAGTTTTGCGCCGTTCCTGTGCTGGAGATCAGACAACACACTCAATACCCTGCTGATTAATCTGCACCTGAGCATACTTCACTCCCTATCTAGGAGAGCCAAAGCACTGCACCCTGATTTCAGCTCATTAGCTCATTGTGCAGCACATTATATTATGAATCGGGATGATGGAGAAGGAAAACTACAACTTTGCGGTGCTATGTAGCCTTCGTGCCAGGAGAGGAAGTGGAGAACATTGCTCTCAACCGCTACAGGCTAAGAAGGTCCTTGCAATCGCTTACCAAAAAAAAAAAAAAAGGCTCACTGAAGACCTCAGTGGAGTGTGTTCAGCAAACACGGCCATTTATTTATCCATGAAGACAGCTGAAGCCTGAGGCTTGTTTACCAGAATGCAGAGGGCCTCATGGTTGTCCACGGAGGCGGCCAGGATTAGAGGAGTGTTCCCCAGATCGCCCTCCAGGTTAACGTCAATCTGATCGTAGGATAGGAGATGCTGTGCAAAATAAAATTAAAGTTGAAACACCGAGGATGAATGTGGCAGTGGAATACAGTACAACACGCTTCGGATTCTATTTTTGTAGTTGTTAACTGAGAGGGGTCACCTTGACCAGGTCGTTGTGTCTCAGGCTGACGGCTAGGTGCAGTGGGGACAAGAGGGATTTGTTGAGAATGTTGGGGTCTGCGCCCAAGTCGAGCAGAGCCGCACAGCTTCCCCTCTGACCCTTCTGTACAGCCCAGTGGAGGGGTGTGTTCCCTTCCTCATCTGTGGCATTTAGTTCTGCACACACACACAGATGCACACCCATACGGAGGATGGATAGAAAAGGGGTTCTGCTTCTCAATTTTCTTAATGTTACTGGTAATGTTAATGTTTAAGATGAATAGGAAGCCTCTAGTTAGTGCAGCAGATGTGCTAATGATAGGATGCTGCTAAGATTCTTTTCTAGAGACTTCCAGGCACTTCTGCATATGGGGCCATTTAATTCAGACTTGCCTAAATACATCACATTCATTTGCATAATTTAGAGAATTGTGT
Organism: Electrophorus electricus; assembly: GCF_041902795.1. Classification (NCBI taxonomy): domain Eukaryota; kingdom Metazoa; phylum Chordata; class Actinopteri; order Gymnotiformes; family Gymnotidae; genus Electrophorus; species Electrophorus electricus. The sequence continues at coordinate 4,554,214 of NC_137507.1, forward strand.
GACAACATTGCACGACAGCCAATGCATGACAATATTCCGCAATGTATACTTCATAAATGCAGTCTAGTTATAGAGCAAATGCACTTTTCTCCTCTGACAATAGTTCAGGGCTAAACTGAAGGCTGATAGTAGATCTTGCCAACTTTCACCATGCAGCCCAACGACCTGCACAATGAGTTTAATAGCACAGGGGTGCCCCCTGGAGGCGGCGTAGTGCAGCGGGGTGGCGCCGCTCTCGTCCCGTGCTGCCAGCTGTTTGGGGTGGTTCTTCAGTGCCATGAAATTGCCCTCCAGAGCCCACTGCAACAAAGCGCAGTCATCAGTCAGGCTCTGGCAGAATGCCCCATACAGCTGGGTCTTCCAGCTCACTTACACAACGCACCAACTCCAACTTGACAAGAGCAACAAGACATGAGTCAAGGCAAGGAAACAACCGGTTGCAGAAGTCTGGTACAGTCTCAGTGCAAAGTGAACCAAACAAGTCATATGGAAAATGGACTGAAATATGAAAAGGAGAGGATGGCATGAACCTCGAACACACTCCTGGACATCTGGCCACCTTCGTCCATGCCTGCCATGCGCTGATATTCGCGGCAAGGTTTTGACCTGGAGAGAGACATTGAATCTCTTCTGCTTTGCCCACATTGCAAATACAAAAACGAGGCAAAAAATCCAAGTACACAAACAAGGAAAAAAAAGAACTATGAATAATTTCTTCAGGTGTTGATAGATAGATAGATAGATAGATAGATAGATACACACACATGCATATATATATATATATTATATATATATATATATATATATATATATATAAAGGAGCAGCTGTTTCCTTTTTTCTAATCATAATCATGGCTTTAGTAGCTTTGAATGCATAACTACAATTTTCAAGAACAAAAAAAAATTCAATATTTTTAATTTTTACTGCAATCTCCTGACAAACCATCATCATTCAGCAACAAAACTTTAAAAGTAGCATTGATGAGTGGAAGGTTGTTGCAGAAGCTTTGGAAAATTCTTTGTAAAATGTATCCATACTTACCTGGATGGATGCCCTGTTCTGTAGTGTTAGCTTGCGAGAGACTTAATACCAGTGAATAAGGGTTTATATAGTGTGAGGGGCATGCAGGATGAATATCAGATTACTATGGGTGTTGGCCAGAAGACTGTGTCGGTTGGCTCTCAGTGCACTGATACATCAACTAGTCTCCTCTTATGGTCTAATGGGACTTACAGTCAAGCCGAAACAAGCAATTGAAAGTCAAGAATCATCAAGTTACAGCATCTGACATTTTATGAGGGTTTATGCTGAATATAATATGATTGTAAAATCACATGATTTGGTTTAACTGTATTTTATTTGTTTTATCCAAATTTTTCTTTTAGCTAAGTTAATAAAGGAAGCATTACTTCTGGATTTCAGGAACGATATCCGTCAAGGGATTTCATTCTCATCTGAACTAAAGTTGATCAGTTCTGCAGTTCATTAGAGTGGTCCCATAGCTTCCTGTAGCAACTGAGAGGAAACAGTTTGCAGCATGTGGTTCTCTGTTGCTCTCGGTTACTGCGCCTTGCTTCTGGGTTGGTCCTGAGGTGGGTTTGCAGGTAGAATTCTTGATGCCCTGGTCTTTCCCAGGTCCACAATGCCTCATACTTATGAATGCTATTACTCAGTATTCCTAGCCTTCCTGTTCCTGACCACTATAATTTACATTCTCAGAGGACAGGACTTCCAGAAACCTCAGATACAAGAATCCACTCCACTCTGAAATGGTTTCATTAAAAGCCTCCTCTATGCACCACAAAAGTCATTTATTTGTTGAACCTTCTGGAAATATGATCCTTTAATAATCGAACCATATAATTATTACATCACTAAAAGCATTTATCTGTGCTACCATGAGCTTCCAGCAGACCACTGTCTGGTAAGATCAAAGTTGTTAGCAATTACAGCTATTACCATAAAAGTATCATTAACATTTATTACTATGGTATCTATAAATAAGATCTAAAAATTGCACATAATCTACAAGTAAATAAAATGTCTTGCAGAAACAAACAGCCTGAGTATTGGCAATTTATTTAAAAAAAAAGTACAAGAAATGCAATTTGTTGCTTATGGCACTCACATGATAACACTAATAAACAGTAACAACAACAACAACAACAACAACATAAACGCTGGGTTACATTAACAGTGGCTACACACTCATTGACACTATCATTCGACACCGACGCTAACTATGACCAACCATGAGGCCCACACTGACAGGGCTTTAAATAAACACACATACACTCAACGTTAACCCCGTGCAGTTGCGTACCATCATGGAGGGCGTGGCAACAAATGTAAAGTCCCCTGCACACGGCAGGCCATACCACGTGACTCGGGGGGAGCATTCTGTGACAATATTACTTCAGTTAATTGAGTTCCCTAGATAGACATGTCAATTATTTTCACTTCTTTCATTCATTTTTTTCATTATAAAATAACTTTTTAAGTGTTTGTTTTTAATATACTGATAAAAGATTAGGAGACATTTGACATTTTTGACTGTTGCCCCAGAGACATTGCTAACTGACATAAAAGGGGCTATTTAGTCCAAAATTTCATTCTGCCTGCATACAGATACAGATAATCATTAAGTGTTTCACATCAGTGCAGATGTTATCTGTTTGTCATCGTCCCAGTGCTGACTCACTATGCCTGAACACAGAGCAGTTCTTTCCCCTCTTACGACAGATGGTTGTTATGAGTTCTCCATAAAGGCCAAACGGATGTAAAGTCATTTAACAGGTTTGTGGGTTTGCTTTTTTTCACAGCCTAAAATAAAATTATTTGTGCAAAAATGGCCCTTAGCTGTGGTTTGATAACTCATGGTTTGATAAATCATGGAGCACAGGGTTTCAGTCTGCCAAGACCTTAGCAGTTTGATCAGTAGCTATGAGGAATGCACCTAATAGTACAGATGACTTGAGCACTATAACATTGTTGAGCCTGTTTGAGTTTTTATGATCTTATTGACACTGTGTTTATTATCATTCAAAAATAACATCCAGAGTATTAAAGTGGCATCGGTCAGCTACTTAGAGATCAGAACAACCAAGCCAAAAATGACTCTAGAATCCTTTATACCTACCCAAGAGCCTGAACTTATATCTCTGATCACTCAAAATCACTGCACACACACTTTCTTAAGAAAATCCTACCTGAAGTAATTGAACCCTGTTAAACATAAATAACTCCTCCGTGAACATTGGCTACATACCTAAATCACTCAAATTAGCAGTAATCTGACCACTTATCAAAACAAATCTAACCTCGGCCCATGTCAGCTTTCAAACTACAGGCCGATCTCCAACTTTCCATTTATTTCTAAGATCCTAGAAAAAGCTGTAGCTTAGCAGTTAAGATAATATCTGAATCAGAACCAGATACATGAAATCTTTCAGTCAGGGTTCAGGCCTCATCACAGTACAGAGACAGCACTGATTAAAGTAGTTAATGACCTGTTGTTGGCTTCTGACCAGGGTTATGTTTCTTTGTTTATATTGCCTGAACCGAGTGATTTGATACTATAGATCACAACATTTTACTAGATAGACTTGAAAATGTTTTGGGATTAAGGGAATTGCATTTCCTGGTTTAAATCATATCTAGCCAATCGCCACTACAGAATGAACAGGCCTACAAGGATGCAACGAGAGCGAGACTCTGGGAGGTGGTTTCGCTGGGATGAAACTCCGGGTGTTTCTACACAGTTCGAGTTCGTTACGTCTCAGCTTCACCAAGCCAGAGACAGCAAATCCCCTGGCGCTGTGGGAGCACGGGTATCTCGTCGTTCCAGAAAGAAGCAGGATCCTGGTTATTTTGATAACGATGTCCCAGGTAAGCGCCACGAATCTACCCGTCTTGACCAACGCTGCAGGGGGGAGTGGCCTGCAGCGTAGGACGTGAGTAGGCGGCGTGAATACCTAGTTAACCCGTTTTTAGGCACTCGGTTGGTGCTCAAACGCAAATGTGAGCTTCCCATAGCCTGTGTGCGCTCTGAGAACTGCTGAGGGGGTTCTGTATCTGTTTCTCCATGGTCACCCCACCAATGTCTGTGGCTATCTTGCAAGCCACCCAGCCTGAGCTTGTTCCCAGTGTGAGATGTCGCCTGTCCTGATCTGTTTCCTGTGTGAGATGCTACCTGTCCTGTCCCTGTGGCTAAGCCTCTGGTCCTATCTCCAGACCTCCTGGACCAGCTGTTCCCTCAGCACTCTGGGACTAGCTGTGGGCTCCTGTTGCTGCACTGCTGGAACCCCAGTTGGGCTCTTTTTCTGGTGTTGAAGATGCTGCCCAGCCTAACCTAGTCCCTGTCTCTGGCATGGAGGATGCAGCCTGATCAGTTGCTACCTCCAGCATGGTGGTTGCTACCTGGTCCCCCCCCTGCGTGAGGGATGCCACTACCTGGCTGGATCTGCCCCCCCCTTCCCCCTGTGCAAGAGATGCCACACATCCAGACCAAGTCCCGGTTCCTGCTGCAAGTGATGCCACTTGTCCTGAACCTGTTTTTGGCCTAGTGGTGGCCTCCTGGCCTATCCTTACCACCCAGGAGGCCTCTCAATCTGTTCTTGTTCCCTGTGTCAGGTTTGTGCCTCTAGGTGCCCTTCTGGATCTCCCTGCAGCGCCACTGACCACTGTAGCCATGCCTCCAGATCCTGCAGCACCGCTGAGCAGTGCAACCCCGTCTGTGAACCTGTTGTTGACAGTGCAGCCACACCTCTGGACCTGCTGCTGCCGACCACCTTGGCTGCGCCTCCCTGCAATGCTGCTGACAGCCGCTGCCGGACCTTCCGCACTCACTGCAGCCATGCTTTTATGCATGCCGCCGCTGAATGTCGCATCACTGGACCTGGCTGTTCCTAGAGTGGAGGAGGCCATGTGCCAGGCCTGTGCCCCCTGTAGCTGCTACAGGTGAGCCTCTGATCATATTTGGGACTCCCTCAGTCACACCACGTGGCAAGTCAATGACCCTTGAGACCCCTCCGTCAACCTCCCAGACCCATATCAACTCCAAGTTCAAGAGGTTTTATTGTCATTACAGCTACACAACAAAAACATGACAATGTTCCTCCAGGACCATGGTGCAACATAAAAACAGATGTACTGCACAAGTGCAAACAGTCCAATATAGTGTGAAATGTCATTAAGTAAACAATAAATGCAGGACAGGACAAATACAAAATACACAATGAGTAGACAGTGCAATTTAGTACAGTACACAGTACTGGGCATATGTAAAGCGAGTTGTGCATAGCAATCAGTGACATGCTACCCTGAACATAGCAGCTAGAACAGTTCAGAGTACAGTGCTGGTTTAGTACAGTACTCTAGCAGCAAGTCGGATAACGTGCAAGACTGCAACAGGAGTGCATAGTTTGAGGTTTGACCAGCACTAGTCCAATGCAAAACAGTGAGTGTCTATAAGCATGTATAAAAGTGCCCATTTTGGAATCTGAATTGGAGTTAGCCAGAGTTCAGGAGTTTAATGGCTTCTGGGAAGAGGCTGTTGCACAGTCTGGAGGTACAGGACTGGATGCTGCGGTACCTTCTTCCAGATGGCAAAAGGGTGAACAGTTTGTGGGGTCTTTCACAATGTTGGTGGCTTTCCGGATGCAACGTGTTATGTAGATGTTTGTGATGGAGGGAAGAGACCCCAATGATCATCTCAGCTGTTCTCACTATTCTTTGGAGGGTCTTGTGGTCAAAAGCGGTGCAGTTCCCAAACCAGGTAATAATGCAGCTGCTCAAGATGCTCTCTACACTACCTCTGTAGAAGGTAGTGAGGATGGGAGATGGGCTTCCCTCAGCTTTAGAAGGAAGTAAAGACGTTGCTGGGCTCTCTTGGGGATGGAACTGGTGTTCAGGGTCCAGGTGCTATGTGAACACCAAGGAACTTGATGTTCTTGACGATCTCCACTGAGGTGCCGTTGATGGCAAGCAGGGAGTGATCTCGGCTTGCTTTCCTGAAGTCAACAACCATTTCTTTTGTCTTGTCTACATTCAGATACAGGTTGTTGACCTTGCACCAGCTCACCAGTTCTTGCACCTCCTCTGTATGCTGACTCATTGTCTTTGTTGGAGACCCACCACAGTCGTGTCATCAGCAAACTTGGTGACTCAAACTGTGCATTGCTGCAGTCATGAGTCAGCAGTGTGAACAGCAGAGGGCTGAGTATGCTTCCCTGGGGAGCACCAGTACTCAGTGTAGTGGTGTTGGAAGTGCTGCTCCCAATCCGGACAAACTGAGGTCTACCAGTCAAGAAATCCAGGATCCAGTTGCAGAGGGAGGTTTTCAAGCCCAGTAAGCTCAACTTTCCAATCAGATGCTGAGGAGCAATGGTGTTGAATGCTGAACTGAAGTCTATGAACAGCATTCTTGCGTAGGTGCCCTTTTTATCCAGATGTGAGTGCCAGATGAAGTGTGGTAAAGATGGCATTATCTGTAGAGCGGTTGGGGCGGTACATGAACTGCAGGGGGTCCAGAGAAGGGGCAAGCTGGGCCTTGATGTGTCATGATGAGACTCTCGAAGCACTTCATGATGGATGTGAGTGTGATGGGACGGTAGTTGTTGAGAAACGACACCGTGGGCTTCTTGGGCTTGGGGATGGTGGTGGTCTTGAAGCATGTTGGGACCACAGTGCAGCTCAGATATTGAAGATGTCTGTCAGGACATCTGCAAGCTGGTCAGCACATTCTGAGCACATGACCTGGGATGTCTGGTCCAGCAGCTTTCTGTGGGTTAAGTCCACGCAGAGTATGCCTCATCAGCCAGCGTCAGGCACAGCACCTGGTCATTTTGCGGAGGGATGGACTTTTCTGCTGCAATGTTGTTGTGCTTCAAACTGTGCATAGTCATTCAGTTCATCTGGGAGGATGGCATCACTGTCACAGGAAGGTGTTTTCCTGTAGTTAGTAATGGAGGGCATTCAGGCCCACATGTGCCGTGTGTCACCAGTGTCTTTGAAGTGTCCATGGATCCTCTGTGCGTGTGCATGCTTTGCTTCCCTGATCGCACATGAGTTTGGCTCTTGTTTTCCTGAGAGCCTGTCACCTGTTCTGAGTCACAGGTCTTCAGTAGCATGCGCACCTCAGCAGTCATCCATTGCTTCTGGTTTGGGCGTGTGGTGATGGTCTTGGAGACAGTAACATCAATGCACTTGCTGATGTAGCCAGTCACTGATGCTGTATACTCTTCCAGATTAACAGTGCCACCGTCGGTAGCAGCCTCCTTGAACATGATCCAAGTTGTCTGCTCAAAACAGTCCTGAAGAGCAGAGATGGCTCCTGCTGGCCAGGTTCTCACCTGCTTCAGAAGCAGTTTCGAGCGTCTGACGACCGGTCTATGCAGGACTCAACATTAGACATGTGATCAGAGTATCTGAGGTGGGGCGGGGCTCCACCTAGTACGCACCGGAAATGTTTGTGTAAACGAGAGCCAGCGCGTTCGTTCCTCTCATTGCAAAGTTCACATGTTGATGGAATTTAGGCAGTGCTGACTTGAGATTTGTGTGGTTGAAGTCTCCGGTGACAGTCCTTCTGGATGAATGTTCTGCAGTTCACTAATCGCTCCATACAGTTCCTGGAGAGCCTTGTGTGCGTGCACTGGGTGGAATGTACAGTGTGATTATAAACAGAGGTGAATTCCTGTGGTAAATAAAAAGGTCTGCATCTGATGATGGCAAACTCCACCAGCAGTGAGCCAAACTTAACAAGCACAAAGTTTTTACACCAGGACTCAGATATAAATGCATACTCCTCTACCACGTGTTTTGCCGGAGAGTGTGTTCTCTATCGGCACAGATTGAGACTAATCTATCCAGATGAATGGCGGTGTCTGGAATACTGTCGCTGAGCCACGTTTCAGTAAAGACTAAAACACAATAGTCTCTGAACTCTTGCTTTGTAGTCTGCTGGAGTTTGATGCAGTCCAGTTTATCCAAGGAGCAGACATTTGAAAGGAATACAGATGGTAGAGCTGGCCTGCTAGGATTAGCTTTTAGCCTAGCACAGACCCCAGCTTGCTTCCCCTGCTTCTGTTTCCTTGCACACCACTTGCAGTGTCTCCCAGGAGTCACTTTTGAAACTCCTCAGCTCCCTGAGGCTGCTGCACCAGCCCCCAATACTGATCCCTTGTCTGCCTCTGCCTTTGTTGCCTGCTCTTGTTCCTGGTTTCATCTGTTCCTGTCTGTACATCCATGCCTGTTTGTTTCTACCTGGTTAAACCTGTTACCCTCCCATGTGGCATTGGTGTTTCCTTGCCCATGCCTGTATCTGTGCCAATAGTGTACTTTCTTCCTGTGTCGGTCATCCTAGATATTCCCCTGTCTTTTGCTTCTGTCCTGGTTTCCTCATCTGTGCCCACTGCCAGCATCTCTCCTCTCCTGACTCCACCCACTTACCATTCCAGCCGCATTACTGCTTTCCTTTTTCTACTTCTGCCCCTAGTTCTTTCTTGACTCCTGTGCTGGCCCAGGGTTTAGCATGGAATCCTGTTTGTGCCCCAGGCCATGCCACTAAGCCTGGCTATAGTCCTGTCCCTTCCTTGGTTGCTCCTTGTTTCCCCACCTGCTTCCAGTCCTGTCTGTCGTCTGTCATTTGTTTAACCTGAACTCATGCTACCGTTCCTACACCTCTTTGGTTCTGGTCCTTTTCCCCTGTCTGCTCCTGTAGGGCCTCTGTTCAAGTGCCTGCTCCTCATGTCCTGTGTCTTTATCTCTGATTCTGGCCTGTCAGTTCCTGTCCAGCTCCTTGTCTTGTCCATCCTGTTTCTTTCAGTCTTGTTCTAGTCATGTTTTTCGTGTTGCACACATTGCTAGGGGTTCTGTCAGGAATGGCCACCCTCCTGGCATTTTCCTGCACTTCCTCGTTCTGCTCCTTAGTTTCATTTTCTCTGCCCCTCATTTGAATTTCTCCCTGCCCCATGTCCCTCATTAAATGTCTTGTTCCTGGTCTTTGAATTGTGTATGTGTTTAGCTCATTTGAATGTTTGCATGTTTTTCTATGTTTGTACTGTTTCCTAGCCTTAGTTAGCCTGCTTTCTTGTTTGCCTTCGTGTGGTTTGTTTACTCATGTATCCCCATGCTCTTTGACTCTGGATTGCTTTAACTACTGATTCTGGCTTTGCCCCAGTTGAATCTCACTCCTCTCCACATGTCTCTCCTTGCCATTCAATGTTACACTCCCACTTGCATCTTTAACAGTTTAAAGTGATTATGGATCCCAGCCTCTTGATTGAGGCTCATGTAAAATATTTCTAGGACTGCCTTTCTCCACCTCAAATGTGTCAAAAGCTTATGAACATGCTCCTCTCATGAGGCAGAAAAACTAGTCCATGCATTTCACTTCAAGATTGGACTTCTGTAAGGCGTTACTAACTACCTGTACCACTAAGTGCATAAACAAGCTCCAGCTTGTTCTAAATGCAGCAGACAGAGTTCTTTCTGGAGCTATAAAATTTGATCACTCCTCTCTTGGCTACATTACATTGTCTTCCAGTAAAATTCTGTATTAACATGCTTCTAATGACCTACAAAGCACTAAGGTACTGTGGGGCAAGACTATTCAGAGTTCCTAGTACATTATGATGTAGGTGCAGGCTCTTTACTAGTACCAAGAATAAGAATCTACATCAGGGGGCAGAGCCTTTTCCTATAAAGCTCAGTCTCAATATTTAATGCTAGGCTCTGAACCTATCTGCAGTCAGGCATTTTATTAACCATTTCCCATCTTGGGGTCCATGGGCATTGAGGGATATGGTAAACTGGGATATTGTCACTCAAGATTGTTGACTGAGTGGCAGTGCTGATGTTCCAGGGTGCCTTCATGCCTGTTTCCTTTTGGCTCTATCCTTTTAGCTGTGCTTCCATAGATGGATCTGCCAGTCTCTTTGCACATTAGTTTCCTAGTTTAGACACCCTCGTACCTGGAAATGCCTAATCTATTCTCTTTCTGTTGAGGTACACCTACCCTGGATGTCATGCTGTTACTGAGCCTCAACCTGTCTCAGCTGCCATAGCACCTCTCACCACCCCCTGATGTCCCCAGCTGTAGCCCACCGCATGTCCACCCCAGCCAACTACTTTTCTGTTGCCTTTGATGGACATTCCCATGGGTTTTGGACATGTACACCATTGAGACCAGACTAGGACTTCTACAATACTGTTCTAGACATCATTTCTTTATTTTTCTCACTCCTTATTGTTTGCTTATATTGGTGTCCGTTGTGGGCCGGAAGATGCCCCCGCCCTTGATTCCTCCTCCAAAATAACTTATTGGTTAATCCCACTGCTAAATCAACAAGAGCTACTTGTGCTTTTTATTTTACTGAAAGGCAAAATATAAATAACTTACAAATTTGCCTTGCTTTCATATGAGCATTTGTATGCAGATGTAATTGTTCACATGCTCAAAGCTGTTTTTCAAGCATGTATCTGAGAAGTAATTTTTACATCATGGCACAAAGAAAGGAAATAAGAAATCTTTTAGAATACAGATACAACTACCATGTGGTACAAATAAATGTCAGAGTCTACTTTTGATATTACTAATGTCACATGTTCACAGGAGATGTAAAAATGTTAATGGTCACAATTGTGACCAGTGGGATAATTTAGTGCCTCATTGCTAATATGTAATTTGCATGGATTACATTGTGTTTATGCATTCAAATTTGACAGTCATGACGAATGCCAATGTTTAGCTACTCAGAGGCTATTACATAATACAAACATGTTTGATATATTGGCATGATTCACACTTGTAATTGAGTCTAATTGGTAAAGTGATGTAACTTTGATACTGTAATTTCCCACCAATCACTATTGTGACCAAGAATAAAACTTCATCTCTTCCAAATCATTTTAAAGCCACTGAGTCTTCTAGCTTTTCATGAATCATAATTCATGAACTTGTACAGATGGAGGGAAAAAAAAATTGGGATTGAATGAATGGGTTAATGTAAAGAAGTCATGGAGGAAGAGACCTGTCTGTTCTTTCCTCCACCATCCTATTTGTGTTGGGGTCCTCTCCTCTTCTGCATGAGGTTCCTCATATGTATGGTATCAGCCCTACACAGGCCACTCTTGTTTGCAAATGCTGCACCACCTGTCTGATGGTGCTGTTCAAGTGACATTAATGAGACACCTGACTAATCTATGGAGCACTAAGCATCCTCCAGCCACTCTCCACTTGGAATGCAGCCAGTGGAACCAACATAGAAGATGCCCTGATTCAGGCATCCATTGCTACATCCTAGATCATGCTAATCACACAGAATCTATAAAATGTAGGTCAGGGTATACCAGATATTTGCTTTTAATTTAACTGTTGGATATTCATAAATTAAAAAAACAAAAACAGATGCAAACACTTAACATATCTAAATTTAAGACTGTGTAAATTCTGCTCACAAGGTAATGGCTCAATTAGTTAGGACTTTGGGTTGCTTATTGGAGGTATTATGGCGTTTGGAGACAACGTCTAGGGGGTGCTAAAGTAGGGGAATTCAAAGAAAGGTTTATGAAGAAATTTGTTTCCATAATTGTGATGGAACATTCAGATTTCAGATTGAATAAACATTCAGGTTTATTTACACTAACATTGATCCAGTGCTGTGCAGTAAGATGAGGGCCAGTACATCAGATCAATTTGGAGGAAACTGATCTGAGATTTTTTTTAGCAGACTTGCACCTTCTCTGCCGGGGCGCAAGAGGTTTATATGCACAGGTAAACTGGAGGAAACAAGACAGGTGAATTCAATAAAGGGTGCAGATTCACAAGGTTGGAGAAAACAACTAAAACAAACCACATGGTGCTCATCTCCATGGGAACTGTGACACAACAGGGTGAATCCATGACAAAACCCTGGATTAGCACACAGCCAAAGTGTAACAAACAAATGACAGAAAAAACAGGGTCATAAACAAATGCAGAAATGGGGGCAGGAGCAGGAATAAGACCTGAGAAGGGAACAGAAGGAAGGAGCACAGACCAGTGGGTCAGGTGGGTCATGAGGCATAGTGGTAACATAGCTCTGATGTGATCTGGGTGCAGCAGTGCCCTCATGCAAGCTGAGTGTGCCAGCATTGGAGACAGACAGCAGGAGGCAGGGCAACATCTTCCATGATGGAGCTGGGAGCTAGGGTGGCATTTTCCATGATAGAGACAGGAGTCAGGGTTATGTCTTTCACACCAGAGACAGGAGCCAGGGTGGTGTCTTCTTCACCAGAGACAAGAGGCCAGTCAAGGGAGGCCAAAACCATGGACTGCAGGGCAGAGGCATCAAGGACTGTGGGCAGCAGGGTCAGAGGGGAAGCCTCTGGAGAAGTGAAGGCTGGCAAAATGGTTGCTGGGACGTCACAGGACGTGGCTGCAGGTGGGTGCAGACAAACCGCTGGGGAAAGGCTTTGGCGAATTGCTTGAGGTGCAGTGTTGAGAACAAATGCCAAATCAGGAGGAAGTCTCATTGATTAGTTAGCTCACCTCAACTGACTGCATCCTTTTTGTGGGTCCATTCTTGTGTTACAGAATGAAGGTAAGGCAACAGTGGGCAGTGGTAGCTCAGTGGTTAAGGTACTTGACTTGTAATTGGAGGGTTACTGGTTCAAGCCCACTGCCAAGTTGCTCAACTTGTATTTAGTCATAATTGTCAGTTGCTTTGGATAAAAGTGTCAGTTAAATACAACAGGCACAAATCAAAGTGGAGGAAGACCAAAGCAGGACAAATTCAACACTTTCGACCTTATTGAGAGATACAGTATACCAAAATAAGGAATAGACAACCAAGGCAGGAGTAGAAGATGATTAACTAGAGGTTGGGGACCATGCTCAGTACCATGGGAACCTTGATGCTAGAGGGGAATCTGTGAGAGAATTCTGGAGAATAGGGTGCTAGTATTAGTTCAGTTAAAACTTGAAAATCCTCTAAAATACCTTAATTATGGACTCAAAATTTAATATATAACCACTGTGTCTGTGGTGCACATGCATAGTGTCTTAAATGAAAAATATTCTCAGGTTTGCTCTGAGCAAGCTTAGGGTGGTCGCCATTCATAACAATTCACATTCACTCACTAGAATAGTTGTCCTCGGTCCTGTTACTGAAGATCTACCTCCAGTATGGTCACGGTGCGGTTCGCGGACTTTCTCATGAAACGCCCTTTGCCGTAAGTCTTCATTTTACTTTGATATAGCCCGCCCCTTTCTCATAAAATGTTCTTAGTCCAGTTTCTCTCTCATTGCCATGAACCGCCCTTTCCCGGTGAGGTGTATCGGTTATACCCTGGCGCGTCACTTTCTCGGTGCTGAAGGGTACTACTTTCTTTCAAGCACTTTTAAATAATACTTTTTTTTTCAACTTTGTAACAATAATAACATTACTGTGTTTCTGAACAATTGGAGTTATCGCTACATGATATTGTACTACACCTAATGTAAACAATTAGTCTAACATGTTTTGACTCCGGTATTGAACGATAGACGCTATATTCACGTTTTAACTATTATTAAAAGTTTGGTAAACTGAAGTGATCACTAACTGAAATATATTAAACACTAACCAACTTAAAACATATATACACACGAATTTTCAATGTATCTTTAATTCAATATGCCTTAGTGTAAATAACGCATTTTATAAACTTTGAATCCTGGCTATTATCAAAGTCAGCCTTATCATGGTTATGGTCAAATAGTGTAAAATGACAAGCGCAGTTAAATTTATCAATATCAATTTCTCAAAGGCTTACGAGAAACTTTAAACTGTAACTGAAGTTAGAATATTCAAGATGTTTCAATACATAGCAAGCGTAGTTAATTCTCTCGTGATTGTCAAGTCAGACATTACATACGCATACATACACACATTCTGATAATATTTTAATAAGCATGACACTTGAAGAGACAGAAAAATCAGTAAAAACGCGCCTGTGCCTTGAATATCCTCATTTGTAGGCGCCTCACCTTTATCTAAAAGCTATTTGTGTACAAAAGCTGGGGATAGGGGAATATAGGAACGCAGTGATTAGAGCGTAATGGACGATGCATTATAATGGGATTACGGCAAAGGGGCGTCATGGCAAAAGTCCGTGTGCCGCAGATGCATATCGATCTACTACCCTGCAGAGTTTTGTTCGAACCCTAATTCACCGCACCTGCTCCATATAGTGGTTATCTTCAAAAGGCTGATGAACTGAATTAGATTTGAATCATTGTTGCCTGAGATGAAACCTGATGGAATCTCCAGGAGATGGGGTGGTGACCACTGCTTTAGAGATGCAAACTTCGACAGATACCAATATCATTCACACTGATTCCTGTATGGGACGCAAACAAGCGCTCTCTAGTTGATCTGATGCTAATGCTTTCCTTAGTGATGTACAGCCCAATCCAATTAGGCTTCGACTTCGCTTGGTGATGCAGCTAGCGGCGCTAACATTTCTGCTTGGTCGATGTTGTCTGTGTGGTTCTGCAGATAAGCTCACGGTGCGCTATATTTGGCATTTCTTTCACGTTTGCCTGTATAAAATCACAATGGCTATACCAATCGACTGAATTTAGTTTCTTTGCATTATGCACACGTGTTTAACAGTGGGATTGTGCCTTTTCGGAAATGAAGAACGACGATGCTTTTCAAAAGGGTGGCACCTTCTTCTACTAGTCCAATGGATGTAGAATTACGCTGGTAATTTTTCTTTATCCCTGTGAACAGGTATGGAAAAAAAGTGGTCAACTGAGTAACGTGACATTTTGTTGTAGTCAGTAAATTTTTTTTTGTCTTTGGAACTGATGTCTTCCTGAATTTTATCTGTTTAATAGCTCTAAATCTCCTTGGATTTATCTCCTTAGCTCAAAGTTTGCTTGATATAGGAGTGAGTTGTTCTTGTTTTGGAATTTTAGACCGGTTGTAAACTTGACGCGGCAGTGGAGGGGTTTGTTACGTGAAGCATAGGGCTGTGCTGGTTGGAGAAATAGTTTGATCTTTTCTGCTAAAAACTTTACATTGTCTACCAAGACCGAAAAGTTATTTCCTCTTCTGTGTTACACTCAAGGCATTACATTGCTTAGGATGGATTGTATAGCCTGCTACATGATTCAGTTTTAAAGATTGCGTTATGGTATGCTTAAGAACAACTTTGGTTATTTGCGTGTTTTTTTTTCGCGGGGGTGTCATAGGCTGCCAGAGGATTTAGTCTTTAGCATCGGGAGATTTTTGCCTCATATCTATCACTGCATCTATCACTAGAACAGCTTAATAAAATAAAAGGGCATTCCAGCCTAAGCTTGTGGGAGGATAAAGAAAAGCTACTGATGTATTGGATGTGGCAGGTATTAACCCTGCGCAAACTGCACGCGATACAAAGGGGTGACAGCCTTGTGTAGTTATTCCCAATCCGACGCAGTACCGCTCCATTAGTAAATGTTGGCCTAAATAGTTTCCTCTCTGGTTGGAAGTTTTAAATAGCCAGACTGTTACGAAGTCTTTTAAGGAGCAGGAAATAGAACCCTTTATATAGTCCTGCAAGGATTTGTGATCAAGGCATTCTTTACTCAATCGCATTATAGTTTTCTTGGCGAAAGCAGCCTATAGCCAGGTGGACTTAACATGTTAGAAACTGCGTGCTGGAATCTTTTTTAACAGCACGTTACTCCAGAGTGTAAATGTTAATAAATTCGTTCGGTTCCACTTTTTTTTGGGGGGGGGGGAGGCATTTAGAATTACATAGAAGGCTTGCGTAATCTTTAACCTGTTGCTAACCTTGTTAAGACTTACCTGGTGGCACAGGTATCTGCTGAGCTAGTCAAGAAAAAAGTCGTCTCTGAATTTACAAAGCAACTTGTGTGTATTTATTACACAGAGATTTGAATAGATGATTTTCTATAATTCCTATTTGTTCTCAACTTGTTGCAGGTATGGAGGGGCTGGACTGAACTGGACTCACAGCATTTAGTCTTACTGTTGGACCTTTCTGTCATTAGGGGTCCTACTTGTTGACATTTTGACTAGAGGAACTCTCAACTGAGTGGCCATCATGGCTGAGAGACTGACCTTTGGGGCTCAGAAAGTGGCCCAACCCCAGGGCTCCCTTCCACCTGAACCCATCGACATCATCCGGATCAAGGCTCGATCCAGGCGAGTCCGGATCAACGTGGGTGGGCTGATCCATGAGGTCCTCTGGCGGACCCTGGACCGTCTTCCCCGCACACGTCTCGGCAAGCTCCGTGACTGCAACACCCACGACACCTTGACGGAGATTTGTGACGACTACAGCCTCAACGAGAATGAGTACTTCTTCGACAGACACCCTGGTGCATTCTCCTCCATCCTGAACTTTTACCGGACAGGCAAACTACACATGATGGAGGAGATGTGTGCACTCTCCTTTGGCCAGGAGCTTGACTACTGGGGCATCAACGAGATCTACCTGGAGTCATGTTGCCAGGCACGCTACCACCAGAAGAAGGAGCAGATGAATGAGGAGTTGCGGAGAGAGGCTGAGACCCTGAAGGAGAAGGAGGGTGAGGAGGTGGACACAGGCTGCTGTCCGGACAAGAGGAAGAAACTGTGGGACCTGCTGGAGAAGCCCAGCTCCTCTGTGGCTGCCAAGGTATGTCAAACAGCTGGCCCAAAAACCAGCCCACATATTGACCCAACAAAGCCTAAACTCAGGGTCCGAAAGCTGAACCCATTCCCATAACCAAACATGCGATCCAACGCCTTGCCTAAATATGTCCTAGACACACAGCCTAAATCCACCTCCGGATGTCCCAAATTCATGACCTGATCACACACATAATGCAAACATATGGTCCAAATACACATATAGCCCAAAACTGGTATGGAGATGGCACAGTAAACAGAAAATTTACCTTTATGGAATCCTACAGTGGAACTCTGATTCCAATTCACACCTTGCAAAATTAAACTAGAATCAAATGAATAATGGGAGAGATATTTCAGCACAGCTGTGCAACAACATAATGCTACTAATCAGAAAATGACCAAGAAACAACACACTGAGATTCAAAAGCACTTTAAGGAGCACAGGGCTGGAATGCAAGGTCAGAATTTTGTTAGCTGTCATTTCTAGCCAAAAACACGAGGTGAAAAAATCTAATTCCTTTTTATTCATTTTTAATTTTTCATTCATTTTTAATAAACCTACTTACCATTTCATTTTATAGATTAGAGGAAATATGTCCTTAATATTAAGATCTGCAGATTTAAAAATGTACACTACATTCAGAAATCACACCATGAATGCAGTGCACTTTTCTCTGAATTTTGTTTTGCCAGATAAGGCCTCTCAACAACAAAGTCAAGTACCGTGTTTTGACTGCACACAGCTCAGAATGTCTGCGCATTTGTATGGGAGATTTAAGGTCTTGGCATATCAGTCAAATTCTTATGAATTGGCACAGCTCTCAGAGAACCACGTGAATATTCATGAACTCTCATTCTTTTGTTATGCCAAGAGGTTTGATGCATATACTGTTGCTTTGGAGAGATGGTGCTGAGATTTATGAGCATTCTTCACATATTTTCTGGTTGTGATTATGATAAATTGTGATACACTTAGTGTGTTTATACTTACAGTGTAGACACAGTATAAGTCAGATTTAATTTTTTTTATTTAAAGTGGTTTAGACTGGCAATACATTTCCTGAAGTGGATACCATAAGTTGTAGTCTGACTTTCCTTTATTTTTCTGGTTATTCAAGACTACTAAACTCATGCATACTAATTTGTCCAGCTTTGAGGGTGTCATTTTTGAGTCAAACATGTCTCATCTTTTATTACAACTGATTCTCACAGTCTTATTGCTTCATGTAGCAAACTGCATTTATTTTGGTAATAGACAATCTGAGATCTATCCTTAGTATTGTGCTATGCCAAATGACCTTGTGAATATTTAATATCACACCCACACAATCTTCGCATAATTTAAGATTAACAAAAGATCAGTTCACAAATGGCTCTTTTTACATGTTTCCTTTAAATCACCGAGAAGAGGTGCACACTGTGTAAGCCCTTGGTTCCCAGAGTGGTCCTGGCCCAACACAGTCCCACGCTGTGTGTGGTCATAGAAACAGGGCAGTGAATCTCACTGTTGTGGCTGTAGCAGTTGGCCAAACCAGAGGGCCTGAGAAGATGGTGTTTACTAATACAGTGCTCGAATGTGCTGAGAGATGGTAACAGAGACCTGATGTGTTTCTGTGGCAGAGTGGAGGCCTGGCCTGTGCACAAAGCCTGATCCCAGAGGTACCCATCTTCCCAGAATACAGTCATGGAAAGAAGTCAAATGGGCCATTAGTAATCAGCTTTACTGTACATTTATCCTTTGTTCCCCGACTTGGCCCCCACTTTACAGTTGTAGATCCTTTCTGTAACCTTTATAAAAGAGAGATTTAAGAAATTTTCATAGAAAACTGAAGTGTTTTTTTGTATTCAACTGTTGCTAATGATAAACAAATTAACAAATTGATGATCATCATCATCAAGCGGCATTACTTTAAATTTGTCAGCGTAATATCACAAAATAATTTCTTGAAGCAAAAAAAAGGTAAATGATGAGTTAAGTGCTGATAATCATCCTTTATGTCTTGACACTGTAGTACAACTCTTATCTCTTAACTCTTAAAATCAACAATCATAAATAACAAGACTTAAATAATAGATGAGTTCTTCTCAATGTCAAGACATGAAGGATGGTTATCAGCACTCGGCTCATTAGCATTTACCTTTTTTTTTTTTTTTCTTTTGAAGAACTTGTATTGTGATATTATATTGGTAAATTGAAAGTAGTAATATCACAATATAATCAGTGTAATTTCTTTGAAAAAAAACCCAAAAGGTAAAAGTTAATGAGCTGAGTGCTGATAACTGTGTCTTTCATTTTTTGACATTGCGGTAGAACTCATCTATTATTCAGAGTCTGGTTCTTTCTGATTGTTGATTTTAAGTGTCCAGATATACCAGAAAACTTCACAGTGAGGGTCATAGGATATGAAACTGCACATTTTGTTCCAAAAAAACCCCCTCATGAACCCTCATGAGAGTAGCAGAAAGAGAGCGCGTGAGATAAAAGAACGAACAGATGGCAATATCCAAACCCCACCATTTCCTCCATTAGTTGGCTCGCTACACTTCATGTGTGACACCATAAACTGCACACGGCTCTCCTGCACCCGTGTGGTTAAGCAGATTTGTCATGAGCATGAACGAATAGTGTTGGCAGGTTTGCGTTTATCCAGGGTGACAGTTTTACCTTTGCATTATTGGCAGAGATGAAGGTCCTAATTCACACCACAGAGGATGAAGGTTGAGTTGTTACCCCAGTGATTTGCTGGCAGTCAGTCATATATGTGAGTCAGCCCCTGTTCTGTGCAGGCTTCTCCTGCACTGTCTCAGGTCTGACAGAATATGGGAATTCAGTCTTTGAACTACATGCTGCCATGTTGGTGCTAGGGTGTCTCAGTGAATCAGTGCTGTGTTGTAATAACACCTGTGTTCTAGAGTAAAGGCAAGCAGTTCATAGCTCACAAGAGATAACCTTACATGGACCCTTAAAGATGACTTAATGTGGAACTAAGAACAATATCTAGCATGTTCTTCCCCAGGGCTAATCAGCTTTTCATTCTGGATGTATTGTAAATGGGATGTTCGGTTAGAGATCTTTATTGTGAATTCATTCAAATCTACTGGGTACAGATCTTTGCTAAGAATCCCTAGAGGGTCTAATTTTTTGTGTGCACCTATATTTGCACAGTGGCATGAGGAAACAGGCTGTGTTTCATAACTTGGATAATGACTTCATAGTGATGAATATCTACGGAATTCTTGAAATAGCAAAGCTATGTAGTTATGATATGTGAAAGTTCATAGGTCAGTCATTTCCATTATTTTGACTGACTGTAAACTCTTGTTTGCCATGTCTTTCCCTGTGGTAGGAAAGGTCTATCCCATGACTGCACCTGACTGAGATGAGCTCTGTTCACGCGGTACCCAGTGAAAAGATAGCCACTTAATCCCCTTTGTTCCCTAGTGCGCTCAATCAAACAGAGCGCCATGAAGGGCTCTGTCTCGCCTGGTTTAGCACTGCAGTGTGCCATCTGGTCACATGGGCCGCAGAGCTATTAGCAGAGGTGGGTTCCCACCCCTAAGGAAGAGTGCTTCAGTTTCTCATCTGCAACCAGCGTGCATTTCTCTTCATATGCAAAGGGATTCATGTGGGGCTGAAGTTGTTCATTTGCCAGTGCAGATTGCTGAGTGTTAAAAATCTTATGCACTTTTTTTCATGTCTTTAACCATTTTAACACTTAGTATTTATCATCTATGGGGTCTGATATGATGTCTGAGGAGAACTGACATATTAACAACCTGATAAAGATGTGAGGTTCTAACCTTGTCCTTTGATACCTAATATATTGATCAAGTGCTTCAGTCTATTTTAGCCTGTCTCTTCCTTCTTGACATTCTCCTTGCCCCATGTATAATAAGGGATCTAGTGAAGTATATACTCTCAAAAGGGGATAGTGCTATATCCCCCTCATCACATGATCAGGCAAGGTGACTTAAAAGATCTTTCCAGTCTCAACTTCAATAGATGTAACAAACTGGTCTTTAACAGTATGCGATTAAAAAAATATATTGTGCCACAACATGGTCAGAACATTGTGGTGTCATTCACAGTAAATAATGTACTGTGATGCATCTGCCTAATATGTTACACTTTAGAAAAGTCAGGCATATAAAATCCTAATAAATGAAGCATAATGAGCCGGTCAGAACACTAGCATCATTTTCAGTAATGTGTACTGAAGCAAAGTCATCAAATTGCCAAGTTGTTCACAATGCTCAGGGAATTATATGGGCTAGCATGTATTCTTTGTGGTGAGGCATGGTATGTTGGATGGCTCTACACTGATTTAGCATCGGATGTATACTTGTGGCTTTGATTATTATGCTGAGGTTTAAATTGTGTTTAGAGCAAACATTCTTGAAAAGCCAAAATTCTTTTCACATTTTGCTTGACATCCATTTATCACTGTGGCACCAGTATTTATAAGAGAGGCTGGAGAAGATCAAGCACCTTAAATTCAATATATAAATCAAATTACAAGGAAAGGCTGAATTAATGCTAGGGGAGTAAGCAGTGTATTTAATCAGGATCATGATGTGAACCAAAAGACAGACAAACACACACACACAGACAGATTTAATTATTTATTTTTTGCCTTTTTGACCTTCTCTTGTGCATCTGCTGTCTTTCACCAACATTGGATGATCATGGATGTTGATTATATATAAGGCCTAAAGTGGGGTGTTAATCACATTAGTTACATGGGTTTCAGCGTTCTCACCTTAGCTAGTGAACAGAGAAGGATGAGGTTAAAGGATTGAGGATTTGATTTCTTTGTCCATTTTAAGCAAACATCACAGCTCCTGAATTACTTCACATGAAGTGCTCAAGACTGCCACTGTTCTTAATAAGTGGCTAAGGCATGTATAATAGATCAGTTTTATACTGAGCATCAGTTGCTTGACATTCTTGTCATTCTGCTGGAAATGGAGGAATGTGTTTGAGCTGATGTGCACCCTGTAGAATTGGTGAGCCATACAGACACAGACAGCTGTACCACAGTGGATATATAGCTGGTAAACACAATAGCCTGGAACAATAGTCATCATGATCCGTTTTGCGGGATGGCTGTCATCAATATGTCTCGTCTTAGTCCTTAAAGCAAACAGTTGTCCCATCCATCTATTCAGCAGCTTGCACCTCTTTTTCCAGGGATCTCACTCATGACCTACTCATTCCAAAAAGCCAGTTTTGGTTCCTTTCCTGGCCACGACTCAGAGCCACAGGGGTCAAATGATCTTGAGGGTATAGTGAGATCTTATTTACAAGAATGAAACATCAATCCACTACTCTCGCATGCTTCTTCCTGCATACCATTCCATCGTCTTTCCTCACCCACCTTATGCTTCCGGGGTCACCAAAAACAAGAGTCCAGCCTGCTCATGCTCTGAATAATCAAGTGGACTAGCAACAAGGAGAAAGCCGAGTAGGTAATATAGGACAGTGCTAGCAAGTGCTGTGCTGAAATACATAAGTAATGCTAGTGAACACTTGTACTGAGTGTTCAGAATTGATGAGGCATTTTTCATCCACTGCCTGGATGAAAAGCCATTTTCCAGCTAAAAAAATGTGCAATTCTTCATCCAGCAATGATGTTTTACATCTAATTACAAAATGTTGAGGAGCCTTTCTCCTCAGTAACACAACTTTTCTCCTTAGGATGAAAGAGTTTAGTTGGACAACATCATAAAGACTTACTGATGGACTTTAACACAGATATGCTTTTTGTAAGTCAGTCAGCAATTGCGTTTGCATTCATCTGTTTTTGCACTGAGAATTCAGGTGACTGCACATCCTTTGCCTTTTCTCTGCACTCCAGAGTCATTTGCACAATGCCTCTCAGCTCTTTGTTCGACTAGTAGACCAAAAGGGGTGATGTTTAGTCTGAGTAATAAACAAACAAAGTTGCACCATCTTTGGCATGTGAGGCAGAGTGCTGCTTAATGGCAATGGTCATAATGCCAGGAGCCAAGATGCAGCAGTAAGTACCCGTTTTAAGGGAAATCTGATAGGCTTCTTGTAGAGATGTTGTTTTTTTTTTTTAATTTATTTTTATTTATTTATTTATTTTTTCTCTTCCTGGGGTTCGTGGCTGCATTTGAGTGACTGATCAGCAGTTGTTTCACTGTGTCACCCACATGAAAAGGACAACTGCAGAGCTGCAGTGCTTCATCAGACCAAAATTCTTTTTGGTTATGATTATTGCATGGAACCTGTGTGGATGCTATCAAGAGCCGTTCTACTTATACATGTTGCAGTGTTTAAATGTGCTGTTAAAAAAATATTTTTCACATAATATCTGGATAAGTCATACTAGAAATGTTAACTATAGGTAAAAGACTGTTATTTAATAATTCTTGCAGTACTTTTATACACCACAGGCATATGCCTTCCTAGTCTTTTCTTGTCATTTTTACAACACTGTAGTGAAATCTCTGTGTCTTATGACCTGCCCATAGTACCCTGGCATTTAATATATGAAAATTACCAAGACCATATCATGAAACCCATCTGTACAATTACTCTCTTGATGTCTGAAAACCATTACATCCATTCATCTTATACACTGTTCCCACCTGCCTTTCCTTTAGCATATTATATTAAAATCTAGACATTTGTCATGTCTTAACACTCAATACAAAAGGTCCGTCCTTCACAATCACTAAACCGAAGGTCAAATCTTTCAAGTTCTTGCTCAGATTAACATTCAGATTTATGATAGGATGGAATGACTTCCATTCCGTAAAGATAGGATCCCCATCCTCTTGTAAGTGACCTGCTCATATTCATATGAATAGCATATATTTAGAGAGCGCTCGCTCTCGCTCTCTCTCTCTCTAATATATATATCTCAAAACACCAGTGAAGTGCTCAATGTTCCAAATGTTTGCTTCAAAATTCTTCTGATGATCTAGGACAGTGGAAGCAGTTTCTTACAAAAAACCTGAACAGGTTGTATATAAAATCTCTGGCTAAACCTTCTAGTGGGTAATCTTTCCCCCCCCCCCCCCCCCCCCCTTCACACTTGGGCCTTCTAACAAAGGCCTGAAGGTGTGGTGAAGTGTCATTGCAATATTTCCAGCTTAGGGGTCACAGCCCCAAGTGCCCCTATCATATACATGTATATATTTAAAATTGTAGAATATCTCTATATCTCTCATTAAAGTACACTGCAGTTCCCTGGAATCTTTTGGACAGACACAAAGATAGTCAGCATATTCTTCTGAAACATTAAAACATTGAGGCTAGTAGCTCCCAAATACTCTGTACTTTCCTGCATTTCCTGTAAATGAATCCACTTGGTTGAACTCATGAACTGGTTATTTTATGACTTTGTGAGCTAAGTCACTTGAGTTCAATCAACAAATGTTCAGAGCGCAGGGTCTGTAGAACTGGCCTAAGTCTTTAAGTTTACAGATGACTGAGCTGCTTGCATAAAACATCTCCAGGAAGATCATTCAGTGGAACACCTTTTTTAGAGCTCAGTAAACTTTCAGTGGGCGTCTCATTGGGGCAAAATGGAAAACTTACAGTTAAAGTGTTACAGAGAACTTTGGCATTTGGAAATGCCAAAGACAAATAGTCATGCCAAAAGGCTTCAAAGTCACAGGTGCAATCAAAGTCTGTGCAGTGCTGCTCTGTCAGAGAGGACCTGAACTGGAAGCACAAACAAAAGCAAGGGACACACCAAGTCTTTCTGCATAGACTTAACATCTCATCAATATTTTGTCAGCATCGTTTAGATATGAATTGATTTGAATTATAACTGTTTGCATATATATTCCAACCTGTGTGCAGACTTGTTCTTGTTTCATCAGCTTGATAACCGTGACCTTGATGCATAGCATTATTTATATTTTATAAGGAAATGACTGTTTCTTCTGCTTTCTGAGGCCTGCAGTGTCCAAATTGGTCTACTGCAGTTATATACACTGTCATGAACAAACACAGCCTCTATGGAACAGCACCATGCAATGGTTTGCTCGCATGACAGTTTCAATATATGATGGTAAGCCTTTATCTAAAAAAACAAGAGCTGGCTGGATGTGATTGATTGTCTTCAAAGAAAGCTGCCTGTTGCGTAAAGCCTGAGCATGCCCTTCTCTGCCTGGTGCTTCCACTGTTTTTTAGGGTTTTGTGTGTTGAATCCCCAGAAAAAATGCCTTTTTGTTAGCTGTGCATTCTGTTCTGTTGTGCTTTTGGCCTTGGCCTGCAGTAGCACAGCTCAGCCTTCGTACAATCTGGCTGGGACCAGATCAGGCCCGGAACGCCCAGCTCTCTAATGATGCTCATGCTGGAGCAAAGCTGTGTGTTATTAGCATGACATGACACCAAAAGTGCATACTATTACCTCCACCTACCCCTGCCCACTCAGGCTCGATGCCCCTGCCACAGTTGGGAGCCATGCTGGTGGCATACAGGACGAAGCCCTGGTGTCTTTATCCCCTAAACACAGCCTCAATGCAATACCAAAAGTGATTTCTGCTCCTGGGGAGATGCACGCCACAGCAGCCCGGCCTTTTCAATGCAAGGCCAGATCCCAGTGATTGTGCTTAAAAATAGACAAAGGCCATTGGACAGGCTGAATAGCACCCTGCACACTGTGTTTACAGGAGAACAGACTGCCTACCCCAGGCTAGTGCCTCGGGGTGGGGTGGGGGGGGTTTCGTGTGGAAGTAGCAGGGTGAGGACTTGTCTGTAAATCACAGGGAGTCATCAGGACCACATTTATTGACTAATCACTGTAATCAACCCCCCCCCCCCACACACACACACACACTCTGCTTCCTGCCTCCCCCGCACATGCAAAACACCCTTGTGAACAGATCAGAAGATAGCAGTGCAACCTCGTCAGGGTACAGATTGGAAATATGCTTGGTTAATGCTATGTTTGTGTTCACCTATGGTTAACTCTTTTCTATAATTAGCAAAGTGTAACAGACAGAATGTCACTTACTCAGCAGAAGTCCCTTGACCGGTTGCCAGGTCTGTTCAAATAAACTCTCCTTACAAAAAAACCTGAATCAAACAGATCCTGTGTCAACCTTCCATAAATACCCCCAATATTGACCAAGATGTTCTTGGGTTTCCAGGCACAATTTCCCCTTCCTCTGCAGGCAGAAATGATGAAAGTGTTTTCCAGAAATAATTTAACCTTCATTCTCCCTGAGTTAGTGTCCGGTCTTCCAGAAACCTGCTGGATTTCAGGCTTCTCTGTACATATCATTACTCTTAATGTGTCCTTTTATCTGGAGGTAATAACACTGACTACACTGCATTAGTGCTCCCACTGTTTTCTAGAGAGTACTTTAACATTGGTTGTTATATTGAAACATGGTACCGTAATATGATTTTAGAGCAGTGTCACATGCTTGGTAAATAAGAAACATAAAATCATCAAAACACACAAATATGTACACAATATGCACAAAACACACAAATATTTTACTTACATTGCATTTCATAATGCAGAAAAAAGACTAATGTTTTTTTAGAGAATAGATGAAATAAGAACCATTTAATCTTGGCAAAAAGAGAAACACGAAATTTAGGCCTAAGTAACTAAAGACACTGTGGTGGGGAGGGTGTTGGTGGCAGTAGTAATGGAATCTGTCTGTATCAGAGGTATTCAAGTCACAGTCCTCAGAGATGAGAAAGTGGACAACCAGTTGTATTAATCTTGTAATCAACTACAAGGAACTATAAAATATGGAACCAGATTTGGATTTGAGTCTCTGCTGTAGATGGTACATGGAGCTGTCCATGGTGCTGGACCCACACTCACGCCTACATCATCTCTGATCGTGGTTTAACTACTAGGCACATCTTTATCATGCTCTGCCACTTTGCTTTCCACAAAACCACACCTGCGCACCTAAATAAATAATTTTCACTTTTCACTTTGCAGGACCTTAATTAAGTTCATAAATTAACACAGCAGGCATTGGAGCCTATTGAAGAAAACAAATTCATTCTGGCACAGGAGCCAGATGTTTCAAGGGCATAAATCCCTTCAGAGGTCATACACAACTCAGGCTTGGACTGCTGAAATCTTGCCTGGTCTCCCCCCACCCCCCACCACTCTTCCTTGTCTCCCGACTGCTTCTCACCAAACACAAGGTGTCATTGTGTTCTTATTTGCACACATGCGCTGAGGTGGAACACTGGCTGACACTGCAGGAGATGGTATGTGGGAAATGTATCTCTTAGAGGTCAGGAAACAGGCAAGCCTCTTTTCCTTCCCTTTTTGTTGTTCTTTGTACACCCACGTCCTCCCAAATTCACTCTATCGATGTTCTTGTGTTTAAAAATGCCGAAGATTGAAGAGAGCATAGAACATGCAATTTATTTACTTTAATGTAGTTAATAACTACAATAATACTTTATATGTAACTTGCAGCTAAGAATGAACAAAGAAAAATGCAGAACTATTAAATTAGTATTCCTGGAAGCTATGTTTAATGACCCAATTGCTGCAGGGCAGAACAGGATGCACAGACGTCTCTTGACGTATTCAGACATTTATTAAACAAGACAAAACACAGACAAACAATAAATGCAATGTGGCATGCCTGTAGAGACAGTGGGTGCTAACAGAAACAAACACTGTGGTACGGCCTTCTGCCCACATGCTGCAAGCTGCCCAGGGACAGGCCCTCATGGAGGTGCCGCCCTTGAGGCAGTCCTCCTCCTGGGCTTTGGGTTGACCAGCCACATGTATGCTACCCACACCTGCAAGAGAGGGAAGAGAGATGGTTGAGACAACAAGCCACCCAGCCGGGCCCACTTAGACCACCCACATAGTGGTCCCATTGGAGCCAGTCTGCTCTCCAAAGGCCCAACCTGGGAGCACTAGGCCCTCACCCAAAAAATTCCAGGGTTGGTTCCCCTTCTTGCTGGGTGTGGGCTGTGACCTCCTTTTCCAGTGTGGCTGCGAGCTATAGTCAAGGTCCTCTCTGCAACATCCAGGGATCCAGGCACCAGCTTTGGGTGACCGAAACAGGGAGCCCTCTAGACTAGTGGTGGCTAGGGGAATACCAACTAGTACATGAGTAGTGTGCTTCTTCTTGGCACACGCCTGCTCGTTGCTGTCTGGAAGACTCAACCTGGAGCACCTCAAACTTGGCCTACAAACACAAGAGTTTAAATACATACACAGTTGATGTGCACAACAAGGTGCAGGTGTTGTACAACAAGGGGGGTGTGGTTACAAACAAGAGGGCAAGTCACAATGAACAGTCAACAGATGACACCCACTTCACGTGGACCTGGGATTCTGCTGGAACAGAGGAGAAGGGACTTGGAAGGCAGACCTAAAATAACAAAATCCTCGCTACCTGTTACAGGCAAGTCTAAGATTGTTCAGAGAGGGGGAATAGGCAAAACTCAAGGGGTAAAATGAAAGGAGTAACTGAATCCTTTGGGATCAAACTTGCTAATTAGATTGTTGAAGAATTTTCCTAGAGTCATTCCCCAGAGTCATCAATGGAGCCAGTATGCAGCTCTCAGCCCCGATGCTATGAGGTCCTGGTTGACAACAACTGGCTATGGTCAGGTTTCCAGCTAAAATAAAACCAGCACTGGACTAGGCAATCTTGGATGTCGGATCCATAGCATGTACAAATACCTCCAGGTCTTGGAGAAGCACTGGATTTCTGTTTGCACTTGTGGTGGCCAGCCCAAACCCACCACCTGATGTCTGGTTCCTTCCTCTCCGTCTCATCCTCTTGGGGTTTGAGAAGGTTTGCCTCACCGTCACCATAGGGTAGGTGTAGCATTCCGTCACATCCCGCTCCACAAGCTGGAGGTAGCTGAACACTCAATAACTGTGGCTGGTACATGGCCTCAGGGTCCAACTTATAAAGGAGATCCTTCAAGTCAATGTCCTCATTAATCTTGAAATCTCAAAGGACAAAAACAAAACCAAACAGGAGAGACTGAACAGAAAGCCAAACAAATGGTAGAAGGGAACACAACAGTATAATTCTGTTCAACACAAAGCTTCACTAAGAGATTGATGGGGATGTCACAAACTGTGAGCATGTTAACCAGGGTAGAGACAAGTGGACTAGGTAGGATGGGTAGAGACAGGACTGACACATGCTGAAAGTAAACAAATGGCATAAGCCAAGCTGGAAAAGTAATACATAACTTCTAATGTAAATTCTAAAATAACGTAAATACTAAAAAAAACCCTCACATACCCATAGTACAATATTAAATGGACATTAATCAATCTAATGGATTCAGGCACAAAAGTTACCCTTCGTTAGACCATCCAACCCCAAGGGCAACAATAATGATGAGCATGAGGCAACATCTCAAATACTGAGTGCAGGACATTGGAGGGATCACTCATTTAAATGTGCTCACTCTCTTTACAGCCTTTACATTGATGTATGCATCTATTGTAAGAGGTTGCAACTAAAATCATCTGAGTTTTTGAGAGACTCATTACTAAACATGAAAGATCACACCACTCCATAAATTCCTGCAAGAAGGGACCATGATCTTGACAAACACCAGATAGCAGTGACAAGGAAATGGTAGCATCAGCAAGTTTTATAGTATGGTAGTTTTCATGGACATTCCTGCAGTCTTCTTTATACAAGATGAATAACAAAGGCAACAACACAGTAGATGTATGAGAGATTTGAAAAGCTTTCATTTATGCAGTTTTTGTGATCTCATGGTCAAAAAGTCAATTATCTAGATAATTACATATTAATATAATCTAAAATTATGTTTAGGTTTTTAGCCCATAAAGAGGGCTGTAGTGTATTAAATGTGGATGAAAAATCTTCAAATAAAATTCTCTTGTTTTAGGTCCCTCAAGGTCTCTATGCATGAATCTAACAAAAATAGTTCAGCATCATCTACACCACTACCAGGGTGCTATGCAAACTAAAGAGGATCTAACTGATCCTGATTAACTTTAAGAAAATGTGACTTAAAGTCTTCTCAAATGATTTCATTACCAAGGATGGTCAAAAATAATTTAAGCCCTTAGAATAGGATTTCTTGGGAACTGGAACAACTATAAAATATTTCAGTAGAAACAAGAGGCTTTAACATAATGGGCTTGTAAGCATTAAATACAGTACCATAGCACATATCCAAAATGCATGTTGGACACATGACGTTGACCAACATTTTTGAAGCTTTGATAATTCACAAAATGGAACTTGAACAAAAGTTTGTTAACAATATGATCAGAGAATGTCCTTGCTCACTCCACAGCAGAATGGCGGTGTACTGGGA
The DNA here is from genome assembly GCF_041902795.1 of Electrophorus electricus. Lineage (NCBI taxonomy): Eukaryota > Metazoa > Chordata > Actinopteri > Gymnotiformes > Gymnotidae > Electrophorus > Electrophorus electricus. The sequence goes on from NC_137507.1 coordinate 4,584,164, forward strand.
GGAAAATATCATACAAAACAATTGAGAGCTCAGCAGAGTGAACCAAAACCAAGAACACAACTTTCAGATGTCTTCAGAAGGGTTGTAACAGTGGGTATTATCAACTGAACAGTTATGGTAGTTAGATTGTGGGCCCATCCTCAGCACTCCCCAAGTGGTACCAACACATCATTACATCATTATGTTGCTCATAGCATAACTGAAGCACCGGTGACATTGATGCATATGTATTTATATGGAGAAGGGGTGTCAACAGTGGTGTGTCTGATGAAGTTGTACCAACCTTGTGCCAACAACCACACTGTTGATGATAAATTAGTGTTAAGAATGCTCTGCCAACCAAACAATATGTGGCCAAAAACTGATCAATGATGAATGGGGATTGAGGGTGACTGATGAATTATGCATGCCAGCTGATGGGTATTTGTATGCTTATAAAATATACCTAAAGATAGGTGCGCCTAATAAAGTACATAGTGAGGAAGGTTACAAGGTAGCTGTTTCTAATAAAGCTGCTGGTGATGGTGTAACTATTCTGTTGCACTTTTTGTTCCCAAGTGGTAACTGCACTATATACATGATTTTTATTAATTATAGAAGGAGAGGCAAGCTCAGGATTGAATACCACTGCTTTTCATGGGAGCGATCAAGGGAGATGAGGCTACATTCTTATCCTGTCCCTAATAACATCATCACAATGGGACACGTTCCGCTCACTGTAGGTAAAGCAAATCACTGAGTTGTGTCTTTTTGTATGTCCTCTGTGCTTCCTTAAATGCACATGACATTGGCCTAGTGCCAAAAACCTCACCATGTCATGACTACTGCTCTTGTAATGATGCTCGTACAAATCCATAGGGAGAGTTCGATATCCTTTTCACTTTCTACCTCTAGCCTCCCTCTCAGAAATAGGCTTTCACAAGGACTGCTAAATAAAGTAATGAAATGATCAGAACATCAACAATAACATCAACAAGATCAGAGATTTCCTGACAAAGCCAGATCTTGAGAAACTCATCCATGCTTTTATCTCTAGAAGGCTTTACTGTAATGGTCTCCTAACGGGACTCCCAAAAAGACAAAGAGTTTCTAGAGTTCTCACTAGGAGCAAAAGAAAATAACATATCACCCCCATTGTTAAGACCTTTCACTGGCTACCAATATACTACAGAGATGGCTTTAAAGTATTATTACTGGTCTATAAATTGATTCATGGTGTAGGATCAGGGCGTCTATCTGATATGCTGCAGCATTATGAGCTGGGCAGAATTCTCAGATCTTTAGGAACTAGTCAGTCCTGCCCAAGGTAAAAACTAAGCACAGAGAGGCAGTGTTCAGCTATTATGCTGTTTTTAAATAGAACGAAGATATTAGAAGAGCCCTGACACTAGATGTTTTTAAACCAAAACTAAAAGCCTCCTTATTTGGACAAGCTTTGGGCTCAGGATAAACACTTGAGCCTTTTAAGCATTATAATGTATTTTTATTTCTTTTAATTTTAAATTTATTTTTTTATATGTTTAATTAAATGTGATGCACTTTATATTCTTTGTATTTTTATGAATCATATTAATTTTAATTCAGGTTTTATGTCTTTAATCTTTATTTCTTTAAATAATTTAATCCATTTTAACTTTGTTTTAATAAATTGTAACATTTTATTTTTTGGCAAAGACCTTCCCAATGTGATAGATCTTGATGTACTAAGGTTTATTATTCTTCTATATCTGATGTGAAGCCCTTTGAATTATCACTGTATGAAAAGTGCTATACACTTTTGTATACACTATACACTTTGTATGAAAAGTGCTATACAAATATAGCACTTTTAGCACTTTTGATTTGTCCTGCCTTGCCTAGAGGTGAGCAGAATAGCCTAAAACCATACTCAAGAAAATGTATTGTTACTTCACTGACAGAACGACTAAAATATAAAGGAAAGTAGTCTACCAAAAATTACTTACTAAGAAGTTGCTAAGATGTTACCTATAAAAATGCTGTCAACAACCTTGTATAAACAACTCCTAAGTAAAGTTTGTTAGGCATTGTTTTTCTCTTGTAGGGATACTTTTGGTCTACAAATAGAAAGTGACCAGAGGACAGGGCAGTCTGCCTGCTGTCACCAACAGAATATAAAGTTAGCCACAAGAAAATTAAACTGTAACTAAATGTCGATGACAAATGCATACGAGTAAAAAGGTAACTTTCTTTTTTCTTTTTTTCTTTTCTTTTCTTTTTTTTTTTATTACTTGCATGTAACTGGCAGCAACAGTCACAGCAACGTGGGAATTTGTCCACTTTTCATGTCATCCACCTTAAGATGATTAAAGAACAAAAGCTGTCCCCCCCAAAAAAGTTCATTAATTTAGGCTATGTAGAATTCTTAATATATAATTTTGTTTGTTTATGACTATAAGGATTAGTGCAAATTTTTAGAAATTGTTCTTTATAATTCTCCAAAAAGTAAGGCTACTTAAGCCGTCCCTTTGACCTGAGCGTCTGTCACCATGGAGGTTACAGGCAGATATTTTAACCCCATTTCTGCAAACACCAGTTGACCTTAATTTGTTATTGTTGCTCAATTAGACTACATAGTCCTACATTGTGGGGACAGTTCCTGCATCATGTGATAGCTGTCACAGCCTATTCAAAGACCAGAGCTTATCTTTTGTCTACATCACATAATCTATTTGATGACCAACTCTTATCCTTGGTCTACATCACAGTGTCACACAAGTCTTTTTAACATACTTGATGCAATTTGGATTTCAGTTCACCCGATCCAATTTAATTTCTTTTTATTGTCCAATTCTGAATTACTTTTTAACTTGGTAACTTCTGTAAATGTTAAGTACCAAACAACAACAACAAATGTAATGCAACTATATAACTTGTGAACTAGCCAATGTTGGGAGGGTTACTTTAAAAATGTATTACAGATTATTGATTACCCATTTAAACGTCTACCTGTAATGTAATCCAAAGTTTTACTATACTAAGGTAAATAAACTGATCATGTTACTTTTGAATTTTCAATACTGATTGAAAAACACACTTGGTGATAGGAGATCATAGATTCGTCTATGTTAAAATTGTGCCAAAGATAGAACTCCCATTAGAAAATGCATAGAACTTGGGTATATTGAAAAATGGATCCAGATTCATCACTTCCACCATATTACAACTAGAGTGTAAGCAGGAGTTGATCCTTTAATGATGTTTGTGGGACTGTTACAAGTATTACTACTACTACTACTACTACCCACCCCTGGAACTAGCAAAGCTTTTTAGTGTAAATTATACAAACATATACACGAACTACTCAGTTGCATGACTGTCTTTACATTACATATTTATATACTTACAGACTGTAGCCTATCTGCTGTCATGGACAGACAACCCTGGTGAACACTGATCAGTTTCTGACCACAACACCACTGCTGAAGTGCTCTTATTTGAGCAACACTCCATTCTCAACATACAAGTGATATTGACATGAGAAGGGATATATCAGTGGGTGATGTGCTGGTATGAGTGTATCAGACACAGCAGCTTTGTTGATTTGAGAACACCCAAAATATCCAGCTAACATCCAGCCTGTGGTCAGAAACTGATCATTATGGTGAACTGGAGGATATCTCACCAAATTGTGATTGAATTTCTAATAAATAAATATTTATAATAAACAAATACAGTGGCGACAATAATGAAGAATTCGTGAATGACAGACAATCGTTTGAGGGTGTGGTCAAGGGACCCTTGTTTTGCATGTCTTTGCACATCCGTTCCCAATGACTATCCAAGAGATATGTGGGTTTCTTAGAGGCTTTCCTTAAATAGCTGACTGGGTGCCATAACTGGTAAGGATTTCATGCTGCACAGGATTTGATGCTTTGTGACCCCTGGGCTGGGTCTTGAAATTAGCCTGCTCCAAAACCAATGAGGTTGAATAAAGAGACCTTGTCTTCATATAATACTAACGTGTAATAATAGTCAACTTTGAAGACTTTTGTTTTGCCTTCTGCTTCAGAGCTATGGGAGCTATGAAGAACACAATGTGAGCTGCGCTCACATTGTGTTCTTCCTGGGCGGATGTTTCAGGATAATTGTTATAATAGGATTTAGTTGCTATTTATAGTGAGTGTACAGACAGGTTAGAAGTGGTTACTCATTTTTTCCACCCCACAAGAAGAATCAGCATAAGGTTCTAAGTGAAGACCTTGTGTATGAATAATCAGAAACAAAGTCATTTAATGAGATCTTACAGGCCTTACAGAATTAAACTGAAACCTGATTGGAGATGTAGGCTTACGCGCTATGAGTGCTCTTCCATTCACAAGTGCCTCTGAGCCATGCACGTGTCCTAACAATGACGAGGTGTCCGTTTTTCCACTGACTGAATAATAATCCATAAATATATGACCTAGGTAGGGTAATTAGAACATTATTTCTTTAATGCACACTCATACATAGCCAAGAGCATCTTACTTTTTAATCAATTTTTAGCTTTACTAAATTTTCATATTTGAAGATACTGGTAGTGTTGGTTTGTGTATAACATTTGAATGCTTGGAGAGGATTTTTTTTCCCCCCCTCAGACGGGAGGAAGTCGACTGTGTCCCTGCCAGTTTCTAGATCATCATGACTGTGTTCGTCAGCTGTTGTTTCTCTGTGTTTGTAGTGTGTGCATGAGAATTAAGAAATCAGAACACAGTTTTATAGTCTATGACAAACTACATATTTTAAAATGCAGTATATGCATGTATCTACATCAGCTCACCCCGTCTGTGCGGAGAAAAATGGAAAATGACTACAGATGAGGGGCTACCTGGGTGCCTGGCACACAGAGATTTAGTATTAGGTTTAATAGTATCATGAACTTTGTAGCATGCCATTAAACAGATGAAATATACCTCATAATATTACTGAGTGTGGGGTTTTTTTCCTCTTCAGAATGGGATGCAGAGTAAGATGGATAGGTGATAACACTATCACCATTAAGGCCTATGCAAAGTAGTAGGAGCAGTGATAAATGTAGTGGTCGATAAATTTATGGAAAAATCTCTGAAAACTGGAAGGAGCATAGCGGTTCCAGTTACTGGCCTCCAGTGATCTACAATATGTGACTATACTGACCACTGGGCTGATTTCAAAATCCCTTCTGCATTGTATGTGGCTTAATAATGCCTTTAAAATATAATTTTCCAGGGTCCATTAGATTTAAACCGTTTTAGTGTGATTAATCATCCACCTCATACTCCTCACACAGATGGAGTTTACAGAGCACATTTACTTTTTATGGAACTTGAAATATTCCCAAATTTAAGATTCAACTCTAATTAATGGCCAAAAATTAAAGTGATTCCTCACCTCAGTGTTGTGTATGCTCTAAGACCATGGTTAGTAAAGCAGTACTTTATGCCATAGGGCTTACATGCTTAATAGGAAGCTAATGGGTTGTGCTAGCATGACATGCTTTGCATAACGCTGTCTGGCCCCTGGTAGCTTTGAATGTTCAGTAGTGGCTTTTGCATTTTAAGGTGAAGCATATATTGGAAGTAAAAGCATAGTGCCTTCCACCATAATTTTGCAAATGATTGAATAACACAGTGATGTAATGGTGTAAAATGTAATGGTAAAATAGAATGGTAAATCAGTTTCATCTGGAATATCTTCTCTGATTACCCAAACTTGGAAAACCTTAAGGGGCATCCATTCCATAGACATAGACAAAGTGACTAATCAATAAGTGCGTGGCAGTGCCTATTGCTATAGATATATCTCTCCGATGAGATGTGTACATAATCAATAAGGACACGCACAGTGTAATTCTAATAGAGATAAGGGAATGCTGGTGGCATCATCTCTCAGATGGCTTTGAATTGTACAAAGTCAATTTATTTTATTTTATTTTTTACATTTGCATATTCCAACACATCTGAAATATATATGAAATATTTTGCTTCCACAATTATGAAGGACATGTATCCAAATCATCCTGCTTATATGGTTACCTTTTTATGTATATGTGAGTTTGCATATTCATATATATGTATAATCACAGCCTGTAATTCCTTATGCTGTTATAAAATGTGTCTAAAACTTAGATGCACCTACCCTACACACATGGTAGCTTTTAAGCATTTAATCTCATTTGTACCTTGTGTTATGTGTTTAACAATGCAGGTGTGAGAAATCTAATTTTATACTATTAACATTATTGAACTTCTGTCCTTCTTTTTCTTTTTTAGATTCTGGCCATAATATCCATCCTGTTCATCATTCTGTCCACCATTGCCCTATCGCTGAACACCTTACCTGACTTACAAGTCATCGATGAGTTTGGACAGTCAAATGACAATCCCAACCTTGCGCATGTAGAAGCTGTTTGTATAGCCTGGTTCACAATGGAGTATCTTCTGCGGTTTCTGTCTTCTCCCAATAAGTGGAAGTTCTTCAAAGGTCCCTTAAATGTCATTGACCTATTGGCCATACTCCCCTTCTATGTCACTATATTCCTAACAGAGTCCAATAAGAGTGTGCTCCAGTTCCAAAATGTACGAAGGGTTGTCCAGATATTCCGGATCATGAGAATACTCAGGATTCTAAAATTGGCCAGACACTCCACAGGTCTTCAGTCCTTGGGCTTTACTCTCAGGAGGAGCTACAATGAACTGGGCCTGCTCATACTCTTCTTAGCCATGGGAATCATGATCTTCTCCAGTTTGGTGTTTTTCGCTGAGAAAGATGAAATTGAAACAAAATTCACCAGCATTCCAGCATCATTTTGGTGGGCCACAATTACAATGACGACAGTGGGTTATGGTGACATCTACCCCCAAACCCTTCTTGGTAAAATAGTCGGCGGACTTTGCTGTATTGCCGGTGTTCTGGTGATTGCCTTGCCCATCCCTATCATTGTCAATAACTTCTCTGAGTTCTATAAAGAGCAAAAGAGGCAGGAGAAAGCCATCAAACGCAGAGAAGCACTTGAGAGGGCCAGGAGGAATGGTAGTATAGTATCAATGAACCTGAAGGATTCTTTTTCTCGCAACATGGAGCACATGGACATTGTGATAGATAAGAGCCAAGAGAAAAGCTCTGATAACAACCTTTTCCCAAGTAGATGGGCCTATCAAAAGAGTACAGACTCTGCTACCAAATCCTGTGATTCAAAATATCAGGAAGTGGTCCAGCTGGGATCTCCAGAGCGAGTAATCAAGCCAGCCTCGAGTCCTCAGCGGCTGAATGTAAAATCCCTGGAACAGACGTACAACCAGATGACAACTCCTGCCTCTGGAATATCTGGTGCCTTGGCACCAAAAGAGGTCAGAAGGATGGCCCGGGAGGAAAGGCTAGAGATGAAGGTGGTTCAGTCTGAGCCAGTGCAGAGGGACCGTCTTATCACTGATATGAAGAGTCTGTCGAGTGTCGACAGCTTCATGAGCTGCTCCACAGACATCATTGAAGTGGAGAAAACTGCTCTGCTTCCTAATGTGACGGGGACCCACTCAAGACACCCTCGTGCCCCACCTCCTCTAGACCTCAGCCAGATCACCTCCCTGGACATACGGGGATGTGACAAGGCAAAGCAGCCTGCCAACATCATGGAAGGTCTCTATGAATTCATTCAGTGCAAGCCAGAGAGCAGCACCCTGTCCCATGGGGAGGAGAACAAAAGCTTCGACATGAGTGGCGAAAACATGAGCTCTCCAAGGGGAAACATTCCAGCTGAGACGGGGCTCAAGGACGCTTTTACAGAATCTGGAGAAGAAGACTGTCCCAGGCTGCAACTAATCATGACCGACGACACAGTGACACTGACCCCACGTCTCCTGCACCCCCTCAAGTCCCCAGGGAGAGGTTTCAAAGGGGAGGCAGCTTTAGGCTCTCCAAGTCCTGGTCCTTCCTCCTGTAACAGCCAGAAGAGAAAGAATCATGTTGATAAGCCAACGCTCTCTCCTGCTTCACCCAAACCTGTGCTAAATAGGTCCCCTGGCACAACTGGTTCCAGTGACATGGAGGAAGAAGCTACTGAAGGCAGTCAAAGTGGACAGATGGTTGTCAATCATCTCCTCTCACCGGATTTTCTCAAATCCTCAGGGGATGGGAACCTTTCACCGCCATGTGACACCACCATGTAATGCTTACAAAGGCAGGCACATGCATAGATACACCCAGACTGACCTAGAGATACAGGGACTGGAAAAGGCACGTTAATGCTCTGGTATAATGTACAGGGTGTTCTTTAGCTTGCATGACAGGAAATGTTTGTCTGTGACAGCATTTGATACTTAACACTGATGGAAATGCTTTTATGCAAAGGAGGACACTTAGGCTACACCCTAGACATAGGATATGCTCCCGCATTATTAAAGACAAGGTGGACGATTGTGTGTGTGTGTGTGTGTGTATATATATATATATATATATATATTAGTGTGTGTGCGAGAGAGAGAGATAGGATTGTTTGAATCAATGAATCTGAAACCTGTGGTTGCACTCCAGATTAATCAAATATGACAAAGACAAAGCAGATTTATTGCCCATGACAAAATCATATTAGGTCTCCACACAACAGACTGGCTGAGGCAGGCATCCATAAATGGCTTTTGTGAAGACTGGATGCAAACACTAGCCAGTCTGTTGTTTATGTTGAGTTGACTAGTAATCCATTCTCTGACAAAGTATTCAAATGAGCCCAGAGGACTTGAATATGAGCAGCAAAATGCTCTTACAAAATATGCCTACCCGCATTCCTTTCGTGGTTTCTTGATGATTACTTTGCTTCAGTGGCAGTATTCAAGGCAGCAGATAATTTTCTCCTTGCTGTGATGTTACACACATTCCTGTCATTTACACAAAATCCCCAAGGCACATCACAATATCAAAATGAATCTCCCACAATACAAACTATCATGCAGAAAACTGCACATTACTGTTAAGCATGCATTACAGATGTTGATTTAATTAGAGGAAATAATATACATACAAGTTATCATTTGTTCCGCTCATTTTCAACACTATGGACAATAAAACTACTATACCTGTTAGAAAAGAACATTGCCGCAATTTGCGTTGCATTTTATTCATAAACCTCTACAGAAACCTAGTTCCAGTGATTGACACAGCAGCGCCCTCTGCTGGATGAAGACAACGGCACTTTATATTAAAATACCCCTCGAGTTGGTGGGATGAATGTGTGGGTTACTCGTTTTCTGGGTGTGTGGAATAACTGCCATATAGTACAAACTTCAAAATAAGCTATAAAATATTTTGTGTGGTACATAAAAAGGTTGTTACTTTTAATTGCATATAGCCTATAATCTGCAAAAACCTAAGTACAGATTGCATGGGTCATCTCATGTAACTTTTTTTTTTGGACAATTTAGGCAGGACCCTATTTCCTGCTTCAACTATGCCATCATTCGTGCCTTTTCGTATGCATTTATAAGGTTATGGAATTCGGCTTCATTTGCATCGTTCTGTACAACAAACCATATTTTTTTATAGAGAAATATGCAAGTACAAGGGAGTTCTCAGGTTTTGTATAACTTAAAAGCACTTTTATGGCTTCTTTTGTTAGAATTCCTTGTCAAGTCTCATTTTGGAACACCTATATATATATATATATAGAACTAATCACCTATATTAAGTTTCATCACCAGGGGAAAAAAAAAAAAAAATGCAGTGATCAACTCATAAATGTACCTTAGTACTCATATTCACAATGCATGTCTCATTGAATTACCCACAGTAAGAAGTGCAACTTCCCATAACAGATATATAACCTGCACAGTGTATGACAATCCAGTCATTTCTGCATTTACTCAGTTACATCTTTTCCTCAGATTGGTAGTTTGTGCCAGTGGAACAGTATTTTGATTGTATAATTACCTTGAAAATGGTGAGTGGATTGTTCAAAATGGTACACATCCATAAAAGATCAAATAAATGAATTTGTACAGGAGTGTACATGCATTATTCATAAGTACACCACAAATGAAAGTTTCTGTCAACACTGTATACCATGGGGAATGTTAGGCAGCATGGACCCCCACCAGGTGCCCCCCCCCCCAAATATTCAGTCCTCATTAACCCCCTAATGCTCACTAGAACATTCTGTTCTAATAGAACCCTCTTTTAGGGATATATCCAATCCCATGTTACCTAGGTGATGTTTTCAGGATGAACATTACAGCCAAATGTGAGACTAGGTTATATTGATCTCATTCCAAATCAAAAGACAAATTATTGCACCAGTTCAATCAGTCTATCTACAAGCCACATAGTAGTCCTGTAAAACCTGCCAAAGCCAAGTAGGTTGTCTAGAACTACTTGCTCCTCCAAGAGGCATCTTTTACCCATGCAGTAAGAGAACAAGATAAGTAACAATTATACTCCTTGCATTAAGCATCAAATTTGCATGCCTTGCAACTGCTTCTCACTTATGACTGGAGGAACACGGTTATACACACACACACACAGAGCTTGAATTTCAGAAGATATTTATTGTCAGACAAAAAAAAATGTCCCAAGTACACCTGCCAAGAAAAAGAAGGTTTAGAATTAGAAAATGGAAAAAATACATCAGTATAAACCCCCTCCCTCCCAAAACAATCTTTACAAGGCAGATCTAGACTCTAGCACTGTACTGCAACACGCATCTGCAAAGAACGATGGTCAGCTCTAAGGCATTGCACAATAGCTTCACTCCCTGGATGACATCCTTTCACACTGAAAGCAACACTACCATTCATGCATAAACAAATTAGATGCATCTATAGAACACCTAAATAGCTCAGAACCGCTGAGATGAGGCATGCCCATTTGCTACAAAGACATGACTGCAAGGACTCACTAGAGCACTGCCGATCTATAGAACACCGTCTCCGCCAGTTAATACTTCAAAATATGTTCAGTGCTGCACAAAGCTTAACCACCACTCCCTGTGTTTTTGGGTCAAATATCTTAAAAGTGGAATTATAGTGCAAGCTTGACTTCGACAGCATGCATAATAAACCTTTCAAAACAACTGAGCAAGTTGTGATGCGTTAAATACAAACAACGGGCATTCAATTAGGCCAAAAAGGTCTCATGCATGTATGCATTCAGTAAAGGGGAGCTGGGTCTTAGACCTTGATGACTAAATGACAAATTCCTAAATTCACCAATACAGAAACCACCAAGTTCTCATGCAAGTCTTCATTGACTTCCCCAGAACCACGACTTATACCATGTTATAGTACTTTATACTACTATAGTGCTATACATTATAAACATACTATTTAAAGTATATGACCTAAAACAGTAGATGAATACAACAAAGGGCATTCACTATAAGCCACACATGCCCAAGAAGCGTAGTTTTGGGTATATGCAGTGTGCGCGCCTGCCCACCATTTGCTGTTAGTTCATCCTCCTTATGAGTCGGTTGATCTGGTCCTCCCGGTTTCCAGCATCTCCTCCCTCAACAAAGTGAGTGGTCTTCTTGTTCATGCCACCACGAGGAGATGAGAGCTTGAATGGCCACAGGAAGTTGTTGGCAGATTTAAAGTTCTTCCCAACAGTGTAGATCTCATGGATGAGATCTTCAACACAGATGATTCCGGTCCTGCCTGGGAAGTACATATGCATTGGCGTGTAAAGATAGGGGAGGCAACACCCATCCTAAAAATTTGAACAACCGTATGCCACTGGCATATACATTAAAATGTTTAAGCCTGGCCAGAGCTCCAGTTAAAATAACTGGCATCAGCACATGTGAAAATTTTGCAGGCTCAAATGTTCATTTTCTTCATCATCCACTGTTAAATGCCACTTGGAAGCATCATATTAACATACTTTACAATCAGCATACTTACCAAGGTTCTTCTCAATGAGCGAGTTGTCTGTCAGGGGGATACGCTGCTTATTGATCTTGCCGTATCCACGCTTGTAGATCAGCTCACGCACAGATTTCAGGTTGGGATACCTACATGAGACAGTTAAGCACTGCCATTAAGCTGTAGTGGGTAACAATACTGCTTTTCCCTGGGGGAATGGGGGTTCAATTCCATATCTGGGCAGGTGCACGACACCATACCATTAAGTCCTTGTCCAAGACTCCTAACACTATATCCGCCTAACTCTAACATGATTGAAGTTGCACGTTGCTCTGGGTAAGGGCATGTGCCAAATGCATAAACAAATATGCAACTTTTCCAAATGTCCAGACGCATCTAAATGATTTGCAGTTCATTACTCTAACAAAGCTAAAAATCAAAATTGAAGATTCCATACCCCCAAGCAATGTAGGGCTCGGCGATTCTGAGCATGTTAATGGAAGCCTTGTTGAGCTTGACAAAGACGCCGTTGAAGATCTGACGGAGCCGCAGCAGCTGCAGCACCTTGCGCACTTTGGGGCTGACGCCATTGATGCTGGGAGGGAGGGAAAGAGACAGCGCAAGCCACATTATCATCTTTCAACAGAGACGTTACGTTACCATTCACTAAGAATTTGTGGTTTCAGAGAAATTGGCTTATTTTCAGAGGAATCACCATGGTCGTTAAGACGGGGAAAAAAGAGCAACATCATTAACCACTGTGCGACAACCGCAAACACTACAGAGGAGTTAAAGGAACACTTCGCCCCAGGATGCCCCCAAAGACTGCTGTTATTCACAGCTAGCCAAGGCAGCCTTTTGGGGTGAAAATTCCTTAAAATTAGGGAACCTTGTTGCTGGTGTTCTTACCCTCTTATCCTGATCACGAATGCCAGTTTGGGCTCAGCAGGGACATAGAAATTGCCTGCTTTGCGAGCCATTCTGTGCATGCGGATCTCGCGCCTGTACATCTCCCGGTACTCCTTGTGGTAGCACTCAGCTCGCTTGTAGATGAGTTTCCGGGTGACTCTGCGTGCCTGGGGAAATAAGCAAGTCAGGTAAGAGTATCTCTCAACAAAACAGCATACATATGTTGCATATATACACACACACACAAAAAAAAAAAAATAAAACAGATGTTTGCACATCTCGGAGCCACCAACCTTCTTCTCAGCCTTGTGGGCCTTCAGGCGCATTGCCTTAACCGTGGCATAGCGTTTCCTCTTCTTCAAGAGGCTTTCGGGGACTGATGGAACCTTCTTCTTTTCCCTAAATAATTAAGAATGAAACTGCTATTGGTGTGCACAGCGTGTTAGCTGCTGCTTTGAAGTTAGGTAAACGGGCCACGACACACTATGTTTTGGGAACTGTACACTAGTTGTACGGTTTCCATGCAATAAATAAAATAAGAACGTCCCCATAACGTTACTCGTCAACCTCATGCTGCTAGCATAGCTAGCTAGCTATATACAACTGTCCACAATGTGGCAAAACCTAAGCGGTTACAACTGCAACATGAACATTTGCAAACAGTTTAACTCAACAAAGGTTTCTGCGTGTTTGCCTCACTGCAAGCAACTTGTTTTCATTTGACTGAAATGTAAAACTGTTAACATTACGCCAGACACGTTAGCTAGCAAGTATTTTACCCAACCGTTGGTAAACTTTAACACATATTTATTAAAATATGCCCCATTAACCGATAGTTACCCATATACAAACATTTCTCAAAGCCAACACTAGCTAACGCAATATAATGATATAGGCCATTTTAATACACGTTGCTTGAACTCAACCGGTTTTAACCCATGATCAACTTTATACTTTTAATATTCCACCAGTTCGCAATTTCTACGTCACGGTATATATGAGTGTTTTAACAGTACTTATGGTTTGCAAACGTCTGGTAAAAGGTTATACTCAAGCTGATGGCAGACGATTTAAATGACAAGGTTTCCAACTTACGTTTCACCCGCCATTATCCCCACAGTAAAAGAGACCTTTACGCATGCGCAGAGAAGTCTTATGCGTCCTTAAACTTCCGGTAAGGATTAGGTATACATTTATATTGCCTGACTTATATAAGCAAACGATCTAGATGTGATTACTCAGGAGAGAAAAATCACAAATATGGTTTGTGGTATTTTACACGGACTAAACGCGGTTTAAATTTATTAAAACGTTTTAAACGGTTCGCAAAAAAGCATTTTGGCTTTTGTTGTCATCTGTCTCTGGCATCACAAATGCTTTCGAGTAGCCAAGGACATCTAATCTTCATGTCATATTTGTCACAAAGTGTGGGTGGAGATGTCATGTAAATCAAATATGATTCGCAGTTAGCTGTTTACGTCAATGCAAAGCAGACATGTGTTAAAAGTTGGATACAAACTTCTTTGCTGGTGCAGAAGTTTCTCCGACTACAAACATTGATAGTAGCTAGCTACTGATTATTCTCGACCACTTGATTTCTCGTTTAATTTCTCGCTTGTCTACACTTAGATAGATAGCTAGGTCAGCTATTTACGATTTTAGACACGCTTTATTTCTTCGGTGCACATTGCTCGTACCTGGTACCACTAGCTAACTCTATAGCTACGTTTTACGATGAATATCGTCGTTGAATTTTTCGTTGTATCTTTCAAAGTAATGTGCTCTTTTGTTTTGGCCGGAGCGAAGTGGTTAATTAAGCCCGAGGAGAAGAGTGTGGAGGGTCAGGTGTGTGTAATAACCGGAGGCGGTAGTGGACTGGGACGGTTATTTGCTGCGGAGTTCGCCCGACGTCGCGCGACCCTCGTGCTCTGGGACGTCAATCGACGAGCAAATGAGGAGACGGCAGAGCTTGTGCGGGACATTTACCGAGAGATGGTCCCTCCAAAGGGTAAATGCAGAAATCCAAATTAACCATTTTATAGGACCCAGGATGATTACATGTCGGAAGCTGCTACAGTTGAACGTTAACGTGACCTGTCAATGGTTCTGTTCGTAGGATTTAGAAACAGCGTTGGAGAGTTGCAGTTATTTCAGCCCCAAGTTTACACCTATGTGTGTGATGTTAGCAAGCGCGAAAGTGTGTATTCAACAGCAGAGAAGGTTCGACGAGAAGTGGGAAATGTCACTTTTCTCATCAACAACGCCGGAGTAGTTTCAGGACACCATCTACTTGAATGTCCGGATGAATTAATTGAAAAGACTATGATGGTGAACTGCCATGCACATTTCTGGGTGAGTATGCTGGTCAACGTTTAAGTGTATAAAAATATAGTCAGGAGGATCGTTAACATAGAGTGAGGCATTTTATAAATTACTGGTCAGTGCACTATATACATGGATCTTGTGTTAATGTAGTTGTGTTCTTTACAGACTACCAAGGCATTTCTTCCCAAGATGCTGGAGTTAAATCAAGGACACATTGTGACTGTGGCCAGCTCTTTGGGTCTATTTAGTACTGCTGGTGTGGAGGTATCATGTCATACATGCAGTCAATGTTTAACACAGTCGCATAAGATTAGATCTTCTCAAAAATGTTAATGGTGGTTTTATTAAACTGCATCACTTGTCATATTTACAGGATTATTGTGCGAGCAAATTTGGTGCCATAGGTTTCCATGAGTCCCTGAGTCATGAGTTGAAGGCAGCCAGTAAAGACGGGATTAAGATGACTCTGGTCTGTCCGTTTCTGGTGGACACAGGCATGTTCAAAGGTTGCAAAATCAGGTAAGCTTGTAACCCTTCAGTCTGGTAGCACTCATAAAATGGCTTAATAATATCTGTTTTACTGTAGACTTTGATGGCAAGGCAAATTTATTTATATAACCCTTTTCATATGTAGTGGCAATTCAAAGTGCTTGAAGTAGGTTTTAATGCATCACCTGATACACAGGAAGGAGATGGCACCGTTTTTCCCTCCACTGAAGGCAGAGTACTGTGTGGAACGAGCCATGAGAGCCATCCTCACAGACCAGCCGATGGTCTGCACACCACGAACAATGTACGTGGTCACCTTCATGAAAACGTATGTCAGCCAGTCTGCATTTCATTTATGTTGCCTTCTGTTGCAAGGCTTACTTTATTCTTTGCTATTTTCTTTTTTTTTTTAAGTCACCATTTATTAAAGGTGTGTGTGTGTGTGTGTGTGTGTGTGTGTGTGTGTGTGTGCGCGCACGCATTTCAGGGTTTTGCCATTTGATGCCATCGTGTGCATGTACCGTTTTCTTGGTGCTGATAAATGCATGTATCCCTTCCTGGCTCAGCGAAAAGAGTCCACAAACAACAATGGGATGAAACCTGGGATGTAGATTCCCACTTCCCATCCCCACAGCATGAATGGACACTCTGCCACTGGTTCTTCGATATGCTCAGTGCAATCAGGTTCCTTGGTAGCACACACAAACTATACATTTCAGTAAGAACATAATGTAAATATATATGTATTTCTACTTGTGTAGCTGCCTACATTTGTTTTTAACCAAGGTAATTTCAGAATCAGTGATATGTACGCTGATCAGCCTATTTGATTATGAATTATGCAGTATGTTACTGTAAGAATGTGCAATAGGGTCTTGTATATAGATCTTTTTTTCCACTGCTTTCTACTTAACATGATGAGTTGACGAGACTGTTCCTTCTAGCTGATGTCTTGTCACTTCATTGGGTGTATTATCCTGAAAACACAAAACATTGTTTATTTAGAGGTGAATTATATAAGAATGTTACAATAAAATCTTTGTTAAAATTGTTTCTAACTGACATGTCAGTGCATGTTTGTCCCACTGTGTCTAGCAACATCTTATAAGTGTCCAAGAGGCTAGGTTTTTATATTTCTAAAAATTCTACACTGTTTTTCTATATAATATTGACTAAAAACAAAAAGTCAGGCTTGTTTCAAAAGTAAATGTGCATCTGCATAAACCCTTACCATACACAACTGTATTTCTTATAACTCCTTAGCTAGCAAGTATAGGCACTACTGATTTTAGCAGAAAGACCTACCTACACTCACTCACTTTATTATGTATCTTATGAGCAATAATATTATCTTACATTGTTATTACAAACTCACATCTAAGATAAGATTCCTTTTATTGATCCCAAGGGGTAAATTTGGGTGATATAGCAGCTCTAGCACAGACTAAATAGAGTTAAAGGTAGAATTACAATGAAATAAAGTAAAAATAAAAACGATGGGGACAATTACTAAATTATACAAAACTGCCAAATTGCTACCTCATCCCCTAGTGATACACAGTGACTAGTGAGGTATACAACATGGAGGTCTAATAGGACTATAGACAATATCAGTAATAATTTGTGTATGCATGTGTGTGTGTGTGTGTGTGTGTGTGTATATATATATATATATATATATATATATATATATATATATATATATATATATATATATATATATATATACATACACACACACAACAATAATAATAACAATAGTAAACAGTGTGCAGTTATAACAGTAATATATGTAGCTACAAGAAAATATATATATTTAGAATTAACTATATATATACACCTGTACGTACAATGTAATGATTAACAAGACGTTTAGTGCAGTAGAAAGTGGGAGAAAGAGGCTCTTGAGTTATTGTATAAGGAGGGTGATGGTCAGCATGAGGACAGACTGTCTCCTCAGCTATTGTTATATAGTCTGATTGAAGTGGGTACAAAAGAACATCTGAAGCTTTCCATCCTACACTGTGATGGAATGAGTCTATGATTAAATGAACTGCCCATCTGCCACAGTTCCTCATTGAGAGGGTGAGAGGGATTGTCTATAATTGCCCTGATTTTGTTCTTCATCCTCCTTTCCTTCACTGAGGGATTGTCTATAATTGCCCTGATTTTGTTCTTCATCCTCCTCTCCTTCACTGTCTCCAGACTGTCCAGTTCCAGACCCAACACAGTTGGCTTTCCCCACCATCTTATTCAGTCTGTCAGCCTCACCAGCCTTCATTTCACCACACCACTGCAAAAAAGAGGACACTGGCTACCATGGACTGGTAGATTACCTTCAGCAGTTAATTGCACACATTGAAAGACCTCAGCCTCCTCTGCCAGAACAGCCTACTCTGTCCATTCCTGTAGAGGACATCAGTGTTATGTGATCAGTTTAGTTTGTTATTTATCTGTACCCCAAGGTACTTGTAGGAGACCACCCTCTCCACTTCTGCCCCCTGAATGAAAAGAGGGGCAGGGGGTCTTCTGCTCCTCTGATAATCCACTATAATCTATTTGGTTTTACTGATGTAGAGTTTCAGATGATGTTTACAGCACCATGTCATGAAGCTCTCAATCAAACCTCTACTCCTCATTGTCCTTGTTGATGCATTAAACAATGGAGGAGTCATCAGAAAACCTCTGGAGATGGCAGCTGATGTGGAGGTCTGATGTGTAGACAGTGAAGAGGAACGGTGCTAGCACAGTTCCTGGGGGTGCACCAGTGTTACTGATCACAGACTTAGAGATACAGCCATCCAATGTGATGTATTGTGGCCAACCTGTAAGGTAATCTGTGATCAAGGATGTGGTGCAGGATGCAGGTGCATCTCCAGCAGTTTCTCTCTCAGTAGGCAGGGCTGGATGGTGTTGAAGGCACTAGAAGTCGATGAACATAACTCACAATGCTTTGCTGCTTCGATGCGTGGCCAGTAAGGAAACTACAATAGGTCCAGATAGTCCATCAGCTGAGACCTCAGGTGCCACAGAACAAGCCTCTCGAGTGTTTTCATAACATGTGAGGTCAGCGCCACCGGTCTGTAGTCGTGAAGGCCACTTGGATGACTGTTCTTTGGCATTGGAAAGATAGACGAAGTCTTCCATAGTGTAGGCACCTTCTTCAGCCTCAGAGAGAGATTGAAGAGGTGCTGTAGAGGAGCTGTCAGCTGCTCAGCACACATCTTTAACATCTTGGGGTTAGTGGAACTTTCTCAACATAGCATTGACACTGGCAAGTCCACAGCATGGTTGTGCTGGTATATTAGGCACAGCATCGTTTTTGCTCCCTCCTTTGCTTCGAATAGTCTGCCACCCAAAAGACCAGCCATCAGCCAAAATTGACCACTGATGAAGAACTGCCAAATCCAAATTAGATATAGAAACATAATTAGCATAATTAATTGGGCTATAATTAGCCACGAAATGTTACTTTCTAATAAAGTGAGAGGGGTGAGGAGTGAATATATACAATCCCTCTTACCTAAAAAAATATAGAACTGTAGAACAGTTCTGTAGAACATTTTTTTTAACGAATAGTGCATGAATAAACATGCAAACATAAAGGTCTTAAAATAGTCTTTTAAACGTATGCACCAGGGAGATTAGATGCAGTATGTGTATGGACATCCTATTATCAGGAAAGCAGGGTGACCCACACACATGGCCAGATGGAAAAAAAATTCACTGCATTAGGACAAGTTCCTGTTTCCCTGCTCCCTGATGTGCATATTACCTTTCACTATCAGCAACGGGTGGAAAATTATACTTTACTTCTGATAAAGTACAAAAGCTCTAATAGTGAATGAAAGTGTATGCGACCCAGCAACATTTTAACTGTGGATAAATAAAATAGACATAGCTACACTTCTAATGTTGACTTAGAGGTACAGTGAAAGGTTCCAGTTTAATTATTACGTTTCTAAAACATTATGAGTGAGTTACTCTACAATGCAATGGCTGAGTAAACTTCAGGGAAACCAGGCTCAGACTACTAATGCTTATCTATTTTACAAAAGAACTTATTTGCTATATGGAATATGACCCATGCCATCACTGGAAATCACAGTGTCGGGGAATGTTTTTGTCACAGCATCAGACTGGTAGTCACACTAGTTCCATTGCTATGATAAGAGACAAAGGTCAGACTGACTGCATTTTAATCTGGTTCCCGGGGCGGGAGTCAGGGAATCCATTGCCCCATGGTAATGAACCATATGCAAAGCAGGAGAAGAGCAGATGTTTCGCTGCAGGTTGAGCTCATCTTGCCATTGGCTAAGTTCCATGGAGCTTTTCCACAGGATGTACAAGTATAAGAAAAAAATGGAAGTTGCACATTTAGAGAGAAGTGCCTATTCACTTACATTATGAACACTTAAAGAGAGTGTTCTCTTTCAGTACATGTACTGTATATACATGTATGGCTAAAGCATACTGATTTTATATTGTGACAAACTCATATTTGATACCATACATGCATGCATTCAGTAGTTTTATACATTAAATAGTCCCAACTGACATTGTTTTATGCCAAAAAAAACCTCACCTTCTTCAGCTGACCTATCTATTCTTTTTCCCTTAACACAGAGTTCTGAAGAATATGATTCAGGTGTGCTGGAACAGGAAAAGCACAAAAAAGTGTTGCGCAAGGCGGTTCCTAAAACTGAAACACTAATGCAAAGGAAAGGGCTGTGAGCTGCATATCTGGATTTGTTGGTATTGGATTATGTAAACTGCATTTTCTGTACAAATGACAACAAGGAAATTATGTTTCTCAAGAACAAGTACAGATATTTATTAGTCTGCCCAAGATTTTTTGAGTCTAGCATACATTCCAATGTTTGGGGTTATTGCCTGCATTGTACAAGTGACTGAAAAGAAGGATGAATGATCAAATTAATTGACTTACACACAGTTCTGCTCTATGTATCAAAGAGAACTGAAAGCTGCAGAAGGACCTTCTCAAATAAATTATTCCCATATTGTTGCTTCAAATGGTCTTTAACATTACCAAGTTAACCTGTGGACTGGAGTCAGTAGGAGCTCAGACAAAAGGCATGACATTTGAGCTATTTGAATACAAAATTCATAAGTGTGCTGGATTCACTCACCAGCAAAAGGTAACTTGCCATCATTCAGCTTTAATAGCCATTAGGCTTTCATCAGGTCAGTGTCCAGGACCAATATGAAATTGAATTTAACCTAAATTAACAAAATCCGCTGTGACAAGAGTTCATGCAATCACTATAATCCCCAACTAGATCCTTATCTCAAGCTGAGAGTGCTCCTGACCATAGTTGGCTCACAAACCTTAGAAAATCACTACCATAGTGTTCTCACTTAATATTTCAAACCATGACAAAATATATAATGTTTAATAGAATTTGAACCCATTTTACTGCATGATTATTGATTTAGTCCAACTAATTTATTTAATAATTAAAATGCAATACTATTTCAACAACTTACTAGTGATCTACCAACTGTTAAGTGTATTTTAGCTCTTCAAGATTTTTTGCTTCAGCAGGGTGAAACTTTAATGGTTCCTATATCAGAGCTAGATATTTCTGGTTTTGGTAAATTGGATCCCTGTTCTGATAATGCTACTTCAACAAGTGAAACTGAACTAAGTCATAGTCCATGCACATAAACAAACTGAAGGGAGGAGGAGACATTACAAAGCATAGTGGAATGATGTCTGTCCATTGACAAATTTAATAAATGTATGTATACGGCTGTCCTTACCAAATTGTTACTTTTTTTATTCACTATATGAAGTGAGACAAAAATGCCTTTTTGCTTACTTGTAAGTGATAAAGCATCATGAAACCTATTACGAGGTAAAATTCCTGCATCTACCACCTGCAGTTCTGTCATTTTACTGGGCAGAATTTTTTCAAAGAATACAGCATGCCTAATACCAATGATTATACTGCCCCCTAGGGATAAGAGCAAGTTCTAAGAAAAGAGTCTAAATTAAATGCGCAGATAGGACTTCCGAGGTCCACTGTAGTACAGCTAGTGTGCTTTTTGACTGAAGTTGGCCGATGACTCCATTGCCTCAGATCAAAAGTGTGCTCCATTATCAAAATGGTTTTCAATTTAAAGGTCATCAGCTGACATATGCTGAGACTACATCAGTGCATAAATTAAATGCTAGAAACCTGCACTCATTTCAAAATATATTATTTTTTTTAATTAGAACTTTTTGTTTAAATAAAGTTAAATAACAAAAACATAACCTATATCACACAAATTCAAATGAAAGTTGCTAGCCTTAAAGCCCCAGCCATACATCATTCTTAGTCCTGCAATAACAGCCTTTGATTAACATTTTCATGTTTAAAACGCTCTGTTAATAGACTCAGATCCGTTTCCAGGCAGTTGCAGAGTTCTTTCACCAATTAACAACTGGGGTTTTAAATGGCAGAGAACAACTAGCAAAGGGGGGGGGGAAAAAAAAAAAAGTCTTTCCCAGCACTGCAATATTTAAGAGCATTCACCTACTAAACAAGAAACATAAAATCCATAAAGAACCTGAAGTAACAGCATTACATGAAAGATTAAGTGGCTGTTTCTTTTTCTAAAATCAATTCTTTGCAGGCAGTGGGGAAGAGGTGTGTGCATAAAGAATGCATGGACCTTGGCCGATGCCAATTCCTTTCTTTCATATCATTATGTATCAGTACATCAATAACCAACCATCTGCTGGAATAGTTCTTCTGCTAATCTAGTACAAATTCATTATTACCTTGAATTTGGGTTCTGGCCAAACAAAGGTTTCATTACTCTACATTGACAAAACAGAATAGTGTGCACTTCTTAAATTTCACAGTGCATATTACAGTGAGACAAAACCAGAAGTTGTCTTTGCTTATAATGCTTGATCCCAGTTTTCTGATTACACATTGGACTGTCTATCTTTGATACCCTAAGCATGCTTAAATGATTATTGCACAAAAGGCATCAACCTGGCAAGGCTTGAGAGAGAGAGAATCATGTGTCATTCCCCAAATGATAAAAAAAAATAATAAAAAAAATAAAAGGAGGAAGTGAGGTGTTTGAGGGACTGGACTCCCATACACTGCAACGACTGCTTTGCTTCATAATATGCACATATGGAGGTTTACATTCCTGTAGTTTTCAGCCCGCTGAAGTGCATGACCCCAAGGTCATTTCCCAAGTAGCCACAGAGGTCTGTTTGCTCAGTCTAGTGCCAAAGACTGAATATCAAAAAAAGTGCAGATGTACCACCAGTGAGTCTGTTTTCCATTACAGTATACTAAAAGTCCTAGCACTACTAGCATGTATCATCTGCAAAGAGAAATAGAATATGAATGAGAAAAGGGAGGAAAAACAGCAACATAATCATGCTTTGAAATGATCATTTCATTTAAAATAATTAGGCAATAATGTGTGTTAACCCTTTGTATTTTTGTTTTAAGATGCTAAATCCATAAATCCCTATACATGAAAGTTCTGTTCAAGAACAATGGACTTACCATGATACCACCACTTTGTTTTCTTTGGGTTTTTGTTACATGTCCGTACATAAAATGAGTTATCCGGTGGGCGTCGCTACACGGAGTTCACCAAACAAAATAAAAACCAAAAATCAAACAAAAAATTTAAGTCATCACATGCTTCCTATTATATAATCTGAATAAATAATCCACCAGAGTTTAATAACAGCCACAACATTTACCTTCTCTTTGCAACTTGAGAGCATGCTGATAATGCTAAGACACACAGACTGAACCGAGAGTGCTGGGGACCAGTCCTCTGTTAAAATGGACAGACAGATATGTCCATTGCTGTACACATGTGGATGGACAGGAATATTCTCTCCAGTAAACATTACCTGAGTAAGAAAGAGCAAGAGAGGATTAACAATAGATTAACAACAGATTGAACAATTTAATGCGATTCTCCAGACACAAAATTTACCTGAGGTGAGTCAAAAGGATAACGACTGCTGAATTTGAAGAGCAGCTGGAATTTTTCACCCTCGTATAGAGTACCAGGAGCACCCTCCATATCTATAAACCACCTACACAAAGACAATATAGACAAGAAAATCAATCCAACTTTTTAATGCCTGCATGTATGAATAATATAACAGAACAGCTTGCATACAAATTGAGAATGTGATAAAACACTGGGTCAAAAGCACTGTGGATACCTGTAGGTATTTACATCTATCTGCAGATTAAATCTTTTGCTTTTTTGACTCGTTACCATTATTCTTTTTTTTTTTTTTAGTAATTGCTCTGGTAAATACATTATTTTAAATTGGGACACTTACTCTGTGATTGTATTTTGCACACTCCTTTCATTCAGTGTCATCCCAGGGGGTGGATCACTTTGCAAAGCCAACAGTTCTTTTTGCAGCCTTTTCTATAGGTTAAAAACATTGCAAGAGAAAGCATAAATATAACCTAAACAAAGAATCACGAAAATACACCTCAGACAACTATCACAGGAAATACTAGCAAAGTTGCATTCAGTATACAAACAGCTAGCTATCTAGTTAGCTATTCAAATGCCTGAAATGTCTAGCTAGATTAGCTGTTACCACTTATCACCTGACCTCCACTATCGTAACTTCCTTTCTATAGTCATCTTAAATCCTTAACGCCTGGCAACAGTATTTTTGGACGACACGAATTATTAGAACTATTTATTTTCCTTATCAGGGATTACAGACCTTTGGCTAAAATTTGCAAAAGCCGTTACTATGAGGATGTTGTTAAGATAGATGACCGGGTAGCTAGTTATAATATAGCTACCCGAGCTAGCAAACAAGCTAGCTAACGTAATAGCTGGCTAACGACAGGCTTGTTAAATATTTGCGATTCTAGAACTCGATTAATGAATAGCACTTTAATAACCACGAACATAATGAGGACGGGTACAAATACTAGCTCAGGAAATAAAATAAATCTGTAATGGTTTTTGGATTTCCTCGACTGTTTACTGTAGGTTGCCACTCACCTGCATTGACGCCATGATGGAACCCCCCTAACTGGATAGGCGCGTGGATAGATGACGTTTGCGCAGATCCTTTCTGTGAATTCAATTGAAACCTTTTGGGTGCATTGCAAGCTTGACTGATGAATTTTAGATAGGAAATAAGATACAATTCGATCAACCGCTTTATACAATGAATGTAGTTAAGATTAAAACACTTGTAACTGTCTTCTTAATGGTGTTCTCGCAATGCGTTTTAATCTCAGTGTTTAGCCCCCGTCAGGATTCGTTGTATGAAACGCCACCGCTTTTAAAAGCAAGAATTGTCTGCAGAGCTCCAACTGCTCCGTGTTTTTACAGCAGATGCGGTACTCCGCGACCCTTGTCATTTCTCGGACACGACTCACCGCGGTAATCCGAGTGTGTAAGGGCACAATGGAAAATATTCCCCCAGTGACAACGGCACTGGGGATGATACCGTAAATATCTTACTCCCTTGGGAACAATAATTAAATTGAGTTAACAGCTCGGTAACGGCAACTGTTAATCTAAGACAGATTTCTTTCTAAGGAATTTTGCCGTAATTTTACTACGAAAACTTCAAACACCAAACAGAAAAAAAATGTTTGCATTAGCCTCATTATTGTCTATTTTTATTATAAGCCTAGATTGCATGATATAGCTAGAAAACAATTTCTAGATAGAAACAACTGGTTTGTTGCGCGCCATAACAGTCAAAATAGGCCCGAAAGCATATTTTCCCCGTTTGTCGTGAACATAAGTGCGGTCATGATCACGCACCCGACTGGTGTACAAGGTTACGCTGATTAACCCAGGGGCGTATCGCTATTACCGCATTGCCACTTGGTGTAAATGGGCTTTACTGGGGTACCCGCAGTATGTGCAATAGACCAAGTAAAAAATAAACAAAATATAGCCAGGGGTGAAATTAACCATTCATGGAAGAAAATGATGTCTTTTTCCTAGTAGTACAAATATCCACGTTTAAGCAACCATCACGAACAGCCCCGACAGCTGGTGAGCAATGCATGTGGATTAACAAGGGACAACGGACAAAAAGATGAATAGTGGAAAGATACAAACAAAATACACAAGTCCCAAATATTTTTTCGTGTAATTTTTATGTGGCAAAAATGTTCAAATGAAGTTATCACATTGAGCACATGAAGAGATCATGGCATTGTTATTAATTTCTGTAAGCATATTTTGCAAGCATATTTTATTAATTCGGCTATATAGAAAGAAAATGGATCCAATTTTGACATGTACTGATAACTATGATTTTTTAAAAAGTAACATAGGAAAACACTGCCGTCACTCATTTTAATGTTTCTTCACCTACTTTGCTCACAAATATTCCATATTGTGGGGAAACCAAATAAATACATTTCTGAGATTGTGTGTTTTCTACATATGTAAGAGCATGCACATGTTTAACAATCCAAGAAGTTCGCTGCCATCAGAAGTTCCAGGGCTATCTCTGGAGCAATGGGGAATTCTGGGATTTCTGTGGAGCTGTTTGTGTACCGTACTTTGTATGTGAAATACATGCAGACTTTAGAGAGAACATGGGAGGGTATCTCTCTGAAATTAACTTCATTGGTTTCATTTTCAGCAAACTGGCCTGTTGTGAAAAGAAAAAATCATGTAAGAAATTGACAATGTATGTTTTTTCAAACACTAAAAAAGAGGAACACATCAAGTCAAGCAAAGTCATTATTATTAATGATTATTCATCATTAAAAATCATCACAATAACACAAGAAAAAATATTGAAATGTTATTCACGAAGCAAATAACATAGCTATAGCTGGTGGCAAACAGCATATGGCAAAAAAGTGATAGCTAAACATTAACAAGCAAATGTATTTTGTATTATCAGCATTACATCAAACACTACCCACCAGGGCCACTCAGCATTGCTTTAATTGTTCCAGATGTCAGCGCATGTTCTCTCTTCACAATGAACTCATGGCCATCAGAAGAGATTAATTTCACATACATGGCATCTGGCCCTTCACAGCCCCCATATGTCTTCTCTTCACAGTCTGAAAAATGAGTCACTTTATGAAGTTTTTAACATCTGACTTCATTTATTTTATTTAATAGTTCTATACAACAAAATACATGTAATGAAACGTACAAGACAAAAATGAGCACTTGTTAAGCAATATGTGACAATGTGAATATTGTGACTACTATGATTAACAGTTATTTGTACTTTATGGGATCTGTAGAAACACTTAAGATTTGTCATATTATTGCCATCATGCCCACAATATAAGGTAAGTCAACTTACATTTGATGAGAAGCACTATTTGTAATTACAAATGCTTGATAGTGATGCACAAGGTATTGAATACTACTACACAAAATTAATTAAACAGAAGCTTCCACCACAAAACAAGTTTTTTTATTGTTAACATATTTTTATCACGTCCATTACTTAAACTAAACTCTCCTATAAAAACAACCCATTTACCCCAATTATTTTTAAAAAATAAAATTACAAACAAAATAAAAATGAAAAAACAAAACAAAACAAAACAAACAAAAACAAACAAACACACAACCAAGTGCTTCAGAAACACCTGATTTACTTGAGTATTCAAACCATATTTCTATTCCAGTAGCGCTAGACCACTTGTCCACCAATTAGTAATGGTAAATAATCTGGGCTTCAACATCCATTCTGCAGTGCACCTTTTACTTACTGCCTTAAATCTTACCTGAATGCTATACTACTAGGATTTTATGACCACGCTATAGAAGAAAATGTTGCAAATGCTTCACAGACTTTCAAAGGTTTTCATTAGACATCTTAATGACTGATTGATCGTTGTGAATTGTCTTTTAATTGCAGTACTTTCAGAAAGCTTTGTTTTAATTTAGCCTTCTGACACACTAGAAAAACATCATCAAACTGAGAGGGCTGAGAAAAGACATACATGTATAGCATATAAACAATGGAGAACGTATTATCTATATTGATTGCAAACGTCAAATTTGTCAGTGTTCTACAGTAAGCAAAATATTGTACTGTTAGCAGACCTCGCGATCACAACTCGATTACACTAGCTAATCTCTAAAGTACAGAAGAAGAGTAATATTGCTTACCCATATTTTGTGTTCCTCTCTATATCTGAGAATATAAACAATATTAATAAGTACAAAACGATTCTGGTTAATTCAAAATTTTAAACGGGTTCAAACGGGTTTAGAATACTGTTAATATCCCAATGTATATGGAATTTATATTCCTAGTAAGCTACCATCAATTTTCTGTAAAGACAACAAAACACTTTTGGAAATCGTTCCGCATAAACGCGTCTATGAATGTAAATGTAATACAACGATGTCCTATTATTACTGATTATACTATCTCTGCTGGCTATTCTGTACGTTACCCAGGAACCTTTTAGCTAATGTTAGCTACTAATATCTTACCTAGCACAGTAGGTAGCTAGCTAAGTTAGCTAGCTGACTCACGTAAGCTTACCAAGATGAACGCACTAGAACACGCATCACCAGACTGGGAGAAAAAAAACCTTAGACAACATGTGTTCCGTGTACTGTACACCATCTGTATTTACCTTGGGACTGTATAATTCGTCGTATTTTCCACGACAAACTATAATTTCAAGTGTATAGCTAGCGAATGCCTGTTGTCTTGTGTCCACAACAGGAAACAGGAGTCTTTCAAGACAGTCAGTTCCGTTAAAAACCCTTCAAATTATAAGTCTTCGGTACAACGACCATGTAACTTTATTTTAGACATAAATATTAGCGTTACTACCATGTCTCATGTATCGTGGGGAAAGTATAAATATGGATAGACAAAGGAATTCGTTTAACGTATTTTTTACAACCCATTTACCGTTGTCCTCCACACTGATGGTGGCGTGCTTCCAAAATTACTGCGTGAGTTGGATTTGTCATAGCGGAATTAAATTTGTTCCGGGTGGGTTTGCGAGGTGGCTCTGGATCACATTCGCTACCGCTGGTTATGCGGTTGTTTGAAAACGTTTCGATAATGTACCAGATACGTGTTTTATCAGGGTTGCAGTATAGCTCAAGAAACGTCCTTCGTGGCAGTGTTCACCTTTCCACCAACACTCACAAGCAATGTAAAGATTTTGACACCTATGCTGCAACTTTGACAAGAAAGGTTAATTTACACTATCCATTACAAAGGGCATTATTAAAAGCCGAAACGAATAAGGTAAACATTTAATAATTCTACATTTTATGCTTTGTCATATCAAATGAGTAAGCAATAATCCGTTGCATAAACATTAGTTAGCCATTTAGAGCTAGCGTTAGCAAGCTACAAAACAGTAATTTATATCTTTACTAGACTAAGAACCTTTTGTAAGTCTGGATAAGAGCGTCTGTTAAATGTCATAAATGTATATGTAATGTTCAGACAACGATAAAACCGTTACTGATGCATCGTAAAACTTCAAGCTGTCTGTAACATAACTAAGCATGGCATATTTCTCCTTGCCTAAAGGTTTACTCTGACGCCATTGTTTTCCATTAACGTCAATGTACAAGCAAGCGCTTTCAACCGTCGCGAGCCAATAATATAACTGTCACTCTCCTTTATATTTTCACCGTTATTAGTGTCAAATAAACAATAGCAGGGTGTTTGCATATATGCAATGAACTGCAATGATCGTTTATTTGGTGTGCTTACGAGCGTATTACTCGGTATGAGTAATACTTTTGTCTATCCAACTCTTGTCTATAATGTAAAGACCTGGGACGAAGAAGATGTTTAAGTGTATAGTTGTTATTTGTGTATAGTTCAAAGCGTCACCTCTGAGTGTATATTCTTACCTTGGAAGGTTCATTCATACGTTTATGGAAGATGCTATTCCTCCCAATCGGCCAGCCCTGAGGAGGGAGTTTTGATCTATACAGGGAGTCTGGGGAAGGCTGTGCTTGGTATTTCTCCTTTTATTCTTTGTTCTCAGATTTTAAAGTAATTTCACATTTAGCTTTTGTCAATATTTCCAGTTGGGAAAACAACCAAGAATTCATCATAGTTGTGTTGCTCTCTCATGAGCCTAACACATTTTTGTTTGAATTGCAGGAGTGAAGTTTTTCTCCTACTCTACCACTGTGTTCAGTGTGTGTGTGATGCCCTATGTCCTCATGAAGACTGGCATTGGGATTTCCAGTTTGGTGCTGAAGGTGGCCTTCTGTGGCTTACTTGGGTTCTTCACATTTCTAACACCAGTACTCCTCCACCTCATCACTAAAGGCTATGTGGTGCGCCTCTATTATAACAAGCAAACGGACGTGTACACAGCTGTCACTTACAATGTGCTCCTGGTGGAGAAAAAGACAGTGTTTCACCAGAGTGATGTCAGAATCCCAGACATGAGCAGGTTGTTCACTAGTTTCTATGTGAAGAAGCAGTCAATGCTCGTGAACCCAATGCACTTTGACTTGCCACATGACTACAATCACCTCATGGGTTATGATAAGCCCTTCTCATTTGACATGGAAGAAGTAAACAAACCTGACAAAAATTAACAGGTTTTCACTCATCAGTGGTTGCAGACAGGGTTACTGTAACTCTTCAGATGGGTCTGTTATGAACAGTATCCTGAATATTGAATTATGTTCAGTTATAATTGTGTAACTTGTGTAAATTTGAAACTATAAATAAAAGTAAGCGTGTTATATTTTCTGCCCATGATACTTGAATTTTATTTATGGTCAGTGCATTTAAAAGTGAAAGTTTTAGTGAATCTAGTTTTGTATAAGAAAACTAGTTTGTTTTATTTAGTTTTTATATATAAATATAGCATATTTCTATGTTATATTTATTGATATTTTTGACAAAAGATTTACCTCTCTAGAATATGATTTTTTTCTTGGAAATAGTTCAATATATTTTATCACAAGATGTTTCATGTATTTGTAAAACCTTACAAGCTATCATGAGCAAGGTTTTTCACATGAACAGTCACCACCTGCTTTTTTTTTTAGAAACACTTACCTTTTTCCTACAACTCACTAGCCACTTTATGCTCTCTGAAAATAAATGTGATGCATATGCCCAAGACTTCTTTTTCCAGTAGTTGTTTCCTTATTTAACATTTCTATTTTAGAGAAAAAAAAACCTTGCCATTTTCATTAGAGGTTTTGATTCCTTTGATATAAATTTTGTATAGCAGCTTCTTGCAGCTAGGATTCGACCATTGTACAACCATGCACCTATATTGTTCTCAATCTTATGTGAATTTTGGCCATATGTTGAGCTGAGTGGGATTTTGCAGAAATGCAACTCCTATGTTCCTCAGAATCTATAACTGCGGTATGAATATGATGGTAAGTAAAAAATAACATACAGTATGTATATTTAACATGGAACCAGTTGTGGTGTTATACTGTATGGAATATGTTTTTTTGAAGTAAGACCAGCAAAAAGTTTGGCTTAAAAAAAGTCATGACTGAAATCAGTGCCATCTGTTTTTTTTATTCTGTTTGTAGCCTATGAAAATTTATGAAATGTGGATAACATCATGAACCAGGATTTTCACTAGATGCTGTTTTGAAAGAAATATATTTCTGGAGTAATTGATATTTGGAAATATGCATTTTACCACCTAAATTTGGATAAAACTGGTGTGTAAAAATGTTTTGCCTCAAGAGATATACTTTAAAACATATATATATTTATTTTTTAATACATATATTGCCAAATATAGTGTTCTTCATTGATATTTTAGGCTGTTACTTGCTAATACTGTGGTGTTTGTGTTCAGGACCAGTGTATTATCTGTCAGTGAGGGGATCACCGTGTTACAATGGAATGGACATAATAAATATAAACTACACTATGATTACAAGTAAGATTTTTTTCTCTCCAATACACAATTGCTGGTAAATGTTTTAGATTTGCATTCATGTGCATAGTGTGAAAATACTATTTATACCTTTATTGTTTTAACTCTTAAGATAAGAATAATCAGATTACAACTGAGCTGATATTTACCCTGCATTTTTTAACACAATTGCACATGCTGGAATCTATATAGCTACTCGGTACAAAAATTGACCATGGTTAGATTTGTATGAAACTATCAAGACTTTTGCAAAATTCAAAATATGCAATGCCATAAAAGGAGGTATGATCTATTGGAATGTGGATCCGTTTTCTTGGCACATATTGTTAAACAGGTATGTTGGCTTCTCTGATACAAAAACCATTCACAAGTCCTTTCCATTGCCTTTGAAAACATATTAAGATAATGTGGTAGGTTCTTCATATAACTACAGTTTTGTTTTGTTTTTTAAATTCAAATAAGGCATGCATTGTCACAGCTAAAATTTTGGTTTTATGTATTCTTTCTCTTTAATCTCTAGGGATAATACATACTTTGCATAAATCTAAACATTAGTTAAACATTAACTTTCTCATAAATCTAATCATTAGAATTGATTGCACAATCTCCATCACCATTTGGGAGGGCTGTAGTACTGCTCTTCGTTCAGATGCTATTTTGAAAGGTTACATCAGTACTTCTTTCTGCTTCTGTTATACAGACATTTAATCGTTTAAAAAGGAATACCTGTGCCTTTTTGTCCAAAGTAACAAGCTGACAGATTTCCATCAGGAATTATCAATGATGAGCCATATTTCATATCCTCACTTGATATAGCAAAAGGATTCTCAACATAGGTTATGCAACCTTAACAAATCTTTCACACTTCAGTGGGGGAAAATAGTATTTGGATAATGACATATACAGTAACCTTCAAGAATTAGTAGGAGGTATAGCGTTAGTATGCCACAATTGTTATGTAAGCATAAAATACTTTACAAACCTCTGCCTGATTAACCAGTGAATTTTGCTTCATGAACCAGAAGGTATGGTAAGTAAAAATTTGAAATAGGAAAGCCCACATCACCTTTAAGAGCCAGCCACATTTGGGGACATGGTTTCCGTTCTATCGCCCCAATATTTCTGTTCTGTCACCCCATTCAGCTTCCAGTCAAGACCTCACTCATACTAGCACCAATTATATCTCCCTATCACTTCTCCATTCCCTACTTATTGATTATTCTCCATATCTGTTCCTCCCTCCCACCTTCCCTATCTCACCCCACAGGAGATGTTTCGCAGCACTTCTCATCAGCCTTCTCTAGAATAATTCCCTTCTCTAGAATAATTCGTAGCTCACTTTTGCTTGCTTGAGACAGCTGCTTTTGCTTTTCGATAAACCCGCTTGTCCCCACAACTCGCACTGTGCTCTTCTGTCAGCAACATATGCGTTTACTGAGACATTGAAACAGGACTTGGGAATGAAATCCCAATAAACTGAATATATTAGTAAACCTTGTAAAAATGTTAATACATTTATCCATTTAATTATCTTAATACTGCCATGCATTTTTGCTTTGTTTTCATTTTTTTTCTTTATTTTTTTTATATTGTTTGTGTTGTACTACCTGATGTCATCCAGAGGAGGATGGACTTCCTCTTTGAGTCTTGGTTCCTTTCAAGGTTTCTTCCTCCTGCTCATAGGGAGTTTTTTCTCCACGCTGTCGCCTTTGGCTTGCTCATTGGGGATTTGTCCCAAACAGCTGTAAAATTGCTTTGTGATAATTGTAAAAAGGGCTATAGAAATATAGTTGACTTGACTTCTTTCTTGAGGATCACAGACAAAAAGCAATGTTTCTTTTTTTGGTCTAGTGATGTATGTTTTTTCAGTGAAAGAAAGCAATGTATCTGAAGGTTTTGCAGCCCTTTTAACTTGTCTTACTGGTTGGTTTAGTCTAAACTGAATGCATTTGCGTTGGAACACACCTCCCCTGTCCTACCTGAACATTTTCTTCAGCAGCCACTGAAATTTGTGGTCTGGAAGGCTGACGTGAAAACCTAGTACTAAGTCAGAATAGGAGTTAGAAGAAAAGGCATGCACCTCTCATAAAATTATCACCCAGTACATGTGATTTGTGTAATGTGTATCAATCCAACACCAAATGCTCACACGAGTAAATGGTCTGTGTCAGAATAATAACAGCATCGACTGTATAACATGTCAGGCTGTCCATTTGAATTCTTCACTTCTCTTGTGGCATAGAAGAGTGTCCTAAGACTTCCCCTTTTTGACAGTTGTTTCTCTATTTACATTTCTTACTATATTTTCTGAGGAAAACCCCAGGGCTTAGATTAGATGTTGTCAAATATCTTTTACAATTGGTTAGGATTTGAAAATGCCTTTGAACTTGTGAGATCATGGTGCTACTTTATGATTTTACCAGAGTTATGCTAGTTGTAGTAGTGTCTTTTTACCATAAGGGGTTTTGCAAAAAAAAAAAAACAACTAGTATGTTCTTCAGAATCCTTGACCATTTGGTATGAGTATGATGGTAAGTACAGAGTAAAAGGTTTTCATAGTTTATATGATGTATGACACATATTTTGGATTGTCATGACTGAAATCTGTGATGCCTGTGATGATTTTTTACCAGTGACTGGTAACTAAATCTATGCTTCTATTTGTGATTATGTAAACATTAATAGACAATCAATTTGGCTTCCTTTAGTCTTTGAGTCAGTCTCTATAAGCCCACTATTAGATGTGCAAGAGCTCTTTTGATTACCACAAATGTCTTGGATCACTCTTAATGAACATCAGCTCTCACATTTTCTGCAAATATAAATAATCTGTTAAGCATGAATATAAAATGTTGTTTGTTGATTAAGTCTGTTGATTATGTTGACTTTGCTTTTACAACCAGTTTCTAAGATTAAATGTTTAATGCATGGCTCCCCGTCTGCCCTATAGTAAAATTATGATGGTAATAACAAAACCAAACATTAGTTATTGCATAAGTTGAACATAAAGTTAATATTTTGATTCTTTATTTCAGAGATGTTCAAACCCAAACCTTACATTTTTATTAGTGTCCTGAACATTGAGTGCTGTGATTGGAAAATATGTTCTATGAAGTAATTTTGGTCCTGAATAAAACATCCTGGAGCAAATGGTTTAAAGTTCACCTCTGCTGTATTGATTCAGTATTACCCTTATTTTCGTTTCAGTAAATGAGAGAACTTGAATTTATCTGCACAAATTTGAAAGTAATTTCTGTGATTTTTAGAACTGTAATTCAGTTGTAATCTGTTGTAATCCAGTTTCTTTAAAAATAACTTTTCAGGACCGATATACTACACATCAGTAAACATGTCACAGTGCAACAAAGAAATCAAGCTGTTTAATATTACCTAGACTGCAATTCCAAGTAAGTCTTAACAAGCACATAATGATGCTTTCACTGAAAGGGACGTTTTATTTATTTTGCCATTGCAAACTTTAGTGACTTTAGTGAATTAGTGACAATATTTGGTATTTTAGGTATCCTGGGCAACAATAGCCAGAATGTAAACTGAACTATGATAGTTCACCTCTAGAAAAATATATGGAGGTGAAAAGAGTTTACAATTGCTGTAGGTGGAGTATCTGGACATACAAGAGATTAGCTAGCAGGACTTAATTAGTTACAATGTATGTGGAAATAAAAACATTAACACTCTGACATGGTGATTTCTTTCTCTTAGCCTTAGAAATCTCTGAAGATCTGCTATTCCACAAAATTTCCTCTTTGAGGGTATGATGTAACTGAAATAAGAAAAATGAGCATTACCATGTTTGAGTACTTTGAAAGATAATTCAGTGGTCAAGTCTAGTGGCATGTTTTGATGGTTATGCAAATTAGCAGTATATTTAGTGCAACCCTTGAAATCAGAAGAGAATGAGGCATCTATTCAATTTTTATAAAAGCAAACCTGGTAATGATCTATGGAAACACAGTACAGTTGGTGTAGCTTTTCAGGTGAAATGCTGCACATAGCCCTTTGTGTGGATAGTAGTAATGAAGTCATGAGGCCAGTTTTTACTGTCATCGTTTCAGTCAAACTGTCTGATTAATGTTTGTTCTGCATTTAATCTTTCAGTGTACACACGTGTGCAAGTTGAAGTCAAAGTTGTGATCCTGTATAATTTTAAGCTGTTTTGGGAATTTTTCATACCTGAAGATCCTTGTGAGGATCTTAAGGTATGCCACATCATCAGAAAATACTGTCTTAATTCTTTCTATTTTCTACATCTGTGAGATTATACTGTTTTCTCTTCTATGTTACAGAAATGATTCATGAGACATTTCTATTCTGGATAAAGCTACACTATGCACCTCGTGTAAGTTATACACATAAATGGTACACAACTCTAGAAATGTAAATCAGATGTATCTCCTCATGGTTAAAATTATTTTTACAATAGTTTTTCTTTTATGTCTAGGGAGAATATCAGATAATTATCACAGCAAAAAGGATCTCTTTCACCATTTGGGTGTGCTCTAGGGCTGCCTCTTAAATAAGCAGTAATTTCTGAAATGGTAAGACAAGGCTGCCTACAGTTAGTGCTAACCTTAAAGTTCAGTGAACTGTGAATAAATTATGTAAATAACTTTTTAAAATATTTTATTTATTTATTTTTTTAAAATGAAAGAACTGTCTGCCTAGTTGCTGTAAAAAATAACATTACTAAGCATGACTAAAATCCTAGGTTCCAGTTAAATGTTAATTAACTCTAGCATGGTACAAATTGGTCTACATGGCATTCCACTGTCACCATTTTCAGGGTAAAGTACTGTAACCTGGAATAAAATGAAATCATTTAAAATAGTTCTTGGGCAGGCTCAGATTTATCTGTGGGAATCAGCATGCTGTTGTATGTCTGGGGTGTTCCCAAGGAGATTTCACACAACCTCAGTCATTGTGTGATTTGTGAGTCAGTGTCTGACACTTGATTAATCACTGTGAATCATTGTTTTAGTGTATGAAAGAAATTCATGCAATTCAATACATGACACACAGATGAGCAGTAAATAAAGATATTTGTCTCATGCCATTCATTTTATTGAAATGAAAGAGCAAATTTTCCTGTCAGTAAATGTTTGCTGACTCCAATGCTCCAGTCACATATTTTCCCTGCTCTGACACACTCCAAAAAGAAAGCTTGAGAATTGTCCAACAGGTGAATTAGAGCATTAAAACATTAGAACATTAGAGCATTAGAACATTAAAACCAAATACTGCAGGGGCACTCCTGGACTACAGTTGGAAAACTAAGATCTAAGTAAAAATTCCTCAGATGAACTGAAATGCCAAATTACATCTGCTGATTTCACATATTTAATTATTTCTGCATAATATTAACATTTTAGGTCCAAAAATGTTTAAGTAAGATTAGCAACATGGAAAAAAGTAACATTTTCAAGACATGCCCAATTAGCGATTTGGTAAGCGACAGTGGTGGTAAGCTGATCTTGGGCCTGAGGTTGCAGGTGCATGCTCCAGTGCTCTGTTCTGCGCTCCCACAGGGGGAGATACAGAGCCAGGCTTGGTCTGCCATCACAGGAGAAGGCGAAGGGTCTGACAAGCCATTCTGGTACTGCCCGTCGCGCTGCGGACCTGATGGGTCGCAGCAGGTGTGTTCGGACGGCTCGACCTCACGGCATTGACCCACGGGGCCTATCCATCTGGTTCTAATAGTGGGAGGGGTGGGAGGGGAGAACAGGGGACGATTAAGGAGTCTCCATATATACCTCGGCCCATTAAGGCACAAAGGAATAAAGTTTAGGGATAAACAAACAAATAAACACCAAACAAATAAATGTGCTTAACAGCATGAACTATGCACACAGTGGAGTGGACTTAATTGTGAGGGGTCCCGGTCTGTGTCCTCTCCCCACTTCCACACAGATAAACCAGACAACTTTGACAAGTTCATTTCTGTAAACTTTAAATGTTGCTTTTATGTAATTTGAAAAATGACTACCACTGATATCCAGAAATATGCTCTATGAATATACTCTATATTATTTTTCACAGGCTGCACCCAAAAATACAGCCCGATGTCACTGTCATGTAGTAAAGCATGTTCCGTTGACAGAATACAGTACTTACAGTGTTGCTAATAATGGCACGCAACTGAAGGGTGAATGAGAAGTATCTATGTAGGCCTCTGTTCCCCTTTGGGAGTCATTCCTTTAGGTCAGCGTGCAGAAGCGTTTCAGACGGCACGAAAAAAGGGAGGTCCCGTGCTACACAAGTCTCTGTGTGTAGTCCGAGATGTTCGAGGTTTGTCGCCGCCTCTCATTTGCATGCTGCGCATTCTCTGTAACTGATGCTGCTTGCCTTCACTCT
The DNA here is from genome assembly GCF_041902795.1 of Electrophorus electricus. Lineage (NCBI taxonomy): Eukaryota > Metazoa > Chordata > Actinopteri > Gymnotiformes > Gymnotidae > Electrophorus > Electrophorus electricus. The sequence goes on from NC_137507.1 coordinate 4,621,977, forward strand.
TCCAGCTAAATAGTTCATAAACTGCACTGGCATCTCAGAGTGTGTACAAGGACATCTTATAAAAGGACAGTTCCCTTATGGAATCTAATCTGTTCAAATTCAAATGATGAAAGCTTGATGACATTGCTTATTGTAGAACTTTGAGGACTGAATAATATAAGTATACATTTAAACACATTAAATATATTTTTAAATTTCTCTTGCCAGTAATGATAAGCTTTTCTCATGACAGAAAGGCCCAGGCAACTTGAGTGGTATTCTAAATCCTGTCCTCACTGCACTGTGATTGTGTGTGTGCGCGTGAATGTGTGTGAGCGCATGGGAGGTATGTTTAAAATTCTGTGGAAAACTTGTGAAAGTTAATCTCATTATCTCACTATATTCTACATAAAACCAGGAATATGTTATCTCAGGAATATATCTTCCCTTGAAGTCACACCTTGGCTCGAAAGCCTTGTTCTTGTTCGGACTTGTGCATGCGATAAACAAACGCCAGCCTCCTTGGGCCTGGAGATCCAAAGTCGGTATCTTTGTGAGGAAGTGAACCTGCTGTGCCTTGTCTCTTGGCAGAGTCTGTATGACTCAGCAGTCCTCATGTAACATGGCTTCTATGAGTTATCCCACCTCTGCTCTTAAAGGAATATGCCACCTGAAAATGCATGGCTACCAGTGGTAAAATAGTATAATTCCCAGTCAGTGATGGGCTAATGGTAGTTGATAGAATGATTTGCATAAGTTGCTCCCACTTGCTTATTTTTGTTTTTAGCCACGTTAGCATTCTTAAGGCAGAAGTTGATCTTGTGTGTTTCTGCCCATCTACAGGCCTCTAAGTAGCAGTCAGTCACTCTAGTTTCTTTCTATAGTAATGTCAGAGCGCAGCAGAGTCTATGTCCGCATGCAGAAAGAGCGCGACGAAGCAGCTGTGACATGACCTTCCGTTCCTTCCCTGGCCAGAAGGGTGTGTGTGTGTGTGTGTGGGGGGGGGGGGGTTAGGGGGACAGAGAGAGAGAGAGAGAGACGGTGGGAGAGAGAGACATGGCAGGCGGCTGATGCTCTAGCCATTCGACCGTGAGCCTCGGCTGGCTGGCCGCAGCTGTTGGGCACTATTTTTGCCATAGGATCACCACAGCTATACCCCAGACAAGAGCCTGTTTTCACACTGAGGCCTGGGGAGGTAGGGGCACTCTAAAATAAACAGCCCTGTAACTATAGGTGAATAATCAACTCAATATCATGGTGAACTCTCATTCTGCACCCTCCACTCTTTAATTTTCTCTTCCATTCCTTCTTCAGTAATGTGAATAGCAATGTTATGTAATAAACCATTTAAAATACATATATATATATATATATATATATATATATATATATATATATATATATATATATATATATATATATATGTGTGTGTGTGTGTGTGTGTGTACAGTAAAATGTAGTCTTTTAAAAAAAATTTTTTACTTAATATAACTTTCAAAAAAAGGTTTGAGGGACAGTCAGTACCAAAATGTTCACAATTGTCAAATTGACTTTTATAATGAAAACAGTTAAAAATCTTAAAATATCAAATTGACTAATACCCATTACTCTCAAATGCATTACAATTATATGCTTTATCATTAAAACATATTGTTACTCAAATAAGTTAAATATTGTTTAGAAAAATACAGACAAATTTAGCTGTACTTTGTATAAATGCTTAAAAATGATGTAATTCAGACCAACATGGGGCTCTTATTTTAGATAATGTTTTGGTTCAATTTGGGACTGAATAAAACCATAGAAAAAACAGCCATGTACATAGCCACTGTATACAAATAAAATATGGATGGGGGTTGTTCCCCCATCTTTAAAAAAGCAAAAAACAACAAAAAAACCTTTAACCTGTTCAGTCTGAAAAATAAACCAAATCTACATTTGAAAATGGATCACCCTTTCCCATGTGACACTTTCATCCTGTCTTCTCGCCTTCTCACATGCTCTTGCAGTCTGACCATCCTTTGCAAAAACAGTTGCCCTGTTATTGCTCTGAAACCCACAGGTCCCTCCCATTATGCACGCATGCACGCACGCACATATACACACATACACATACACACGCATGCATGCACGCACGCACGCACGCACATATATACACACACACACGCACGCACACACATACACACACATACACACACATACATACACATACACACACACGCACGCACGCACATATACACACATACACATACACACATACACACAGACACGCACGCATGCACGCACATATACACACACACATACACACACACAAACACACACACACACACACACACACACACACACACAGCCCATCTCTTCTACATAATGAACCTGAAGCAGTATCCAACTTCAAAATATACCATGCACACGAAATAATCAACTCAATCAGCAAATACATGTGCTTTGTAACAATATAATTTAGGTATGCAACAACTCACTAAATATATTCATACTATGTATATAAAATATATGTATTTATATATTTCTCAAATTTAAATACTGGCGCAAAGGTGCCACATACAGTTTAATCTAAAGTAAAACCACATCTTCATGCACCACCAGACAAATAAATATACTACTGGATAACAGCAGATTTCAGTAAAATCTCCAATGAATTAAGACAAAAATTCAAAAGCACTAATCTTCTGAGGTAAACTATATCACTGTTATAAAAGTCTTTTAAGGCATCTCTCTACATTCACTTGCAGAACCAATGGCTCAACCTGAATGCATTCAACACAACTCCTTGGGGTGTTATTCGGACACAGCAGCTCAGCGGGTTGGGGGGTCATGGGTCCAGCACTAGCAGGGGTGAGAAGATCTTAACCAGCACAGTCTCTGATCACTACATGTGCACAGCTGAGTGCACCAGCCATTCCTTTATAAAATTCTAAATGAATCAAATAAATAAACAAATAAACACCATGCAAAATATGCTACAGCTATTTTACAATATTTGTTCTGCAGGATAGCCGCCTCATGATGGTTCTAGTTTTACAACAAAAGTTTTTATAGTTTCAAATTTAAACAGCCCACTTTGATCATTTTCAGTTGGAGCCAATAAAATTAAATGTCTTTAGGTAGTGTGATGAATACATCTAAACACACTAAAAAAAAAGATGCTCATATCTGCCAGTCTCCTGTAATTGATGTTGTAGAGAAAGGGGACAAAACTACAACTTATGGTTTTATAGCCAAGGATGGAAATACAGAAAAAGAAAAAAACAAAACAAAAATACATTTATAATACAATAGATTTAAACACACCTACACCCCCACACCCACACCCACATACATATACACATACACACACAGAGACAGAGAAACAAACAAGTACTCAAGACAAAGTTTAACCTCCTAAAGATTAACCTCCTAAAGACATGAGCAAGAGGTGTTAGAAACTTCAGAGACAGAGGGCGATGCAATAAGACTGGCAGGTGACCCTTTTTGCAAATGTGCGTGGAGTGTCGATGGGGGCAGTGAGTGAACACCGCCATCACACTCCCGACGTCCAAGCACACTGGCAGCTCTGCTCTGCACATCTCCCCTTGGCAACGTCAGACGGCAAAATAGTAAGGCAGCTGTTCGCTTCCGTCAACTAAAAGTGCATCTCCGAACATATCCAGTTAAGATCCCCCCCGACCCCATGCTTAGCTCCTCCCACAGCAGTGAGGTGCACGTGCACTTGACTGGATACGGCTTGGGTCAGCAGATTTTTTTCCTTCTCCCAACGACGTTGTTTCAGCTTTCACAGAGCCCAAGCAAGTCACAAATCATGGTGAGAGGACCTGGCTGGGCTCAGCTCGGGGGCCTCGGCTTTGCTCCCGTGTTTTCGCTCTAATTCCAGTCGTCCAGTCCTTTTGCCTGTGTCTGAGTCTGAGCGGCAGGTTTTAAAGGCCGTCGACGCAACTGCAGAGAATTATGGGGCCTACGCCGTGTGTTCTGAAGAACTCGCTGAAGGGTCAAAACAGTTAGAGGGGTCAATAATTATCGTCCAGTCACATTCAGGCACAACCTCAACAGCAATTATACATTTAAAAGGTGGAATAAACACATACACTAGCTGAGGTTGGAGTCACAACTGGCTGGTGTTCTCAAAGCGTCTCAGAGCAGAAGATCTGATCCAGTATCAGATTCCTACCCTGTTCATTAGTCATAAGAAGGTGTTCCAGACAGAGTCCTCCTGAACTCAGACGCTTTCTTAACACCAGATAAGGTATTTGTGCTAGGGTGGGGGTGGGGGCATTTTGTGAGTGAAGCATCTTCCTACCTGAGTTTAATGAAGCATCAAGTCAGGAAATGGACAAAAATTATCGCTAGTCCAATATTAATCAGCATCACTAGTGCCACCAGGATTGAGTTGGGACCCTGTAGTGGAATGAAAAATACAAAGATTGTTATTGTTTATTTATTCCATTTTTTGTTTGTTAGTCTGACATGTATGGTCTAGGTCGAAGAATATTTTTTTGAGAAACTACTGAATCTATCCTTGTTAAAACAAAAGATGGAAGCTGAAAAACTGCATATTCACAGCATAAATTCTCTTTGCAACACTGATATATATGCAAAATTTAAAACTGAATTCAACGCCACATTCAGACAATTATGCATGTGAGGTCACTTACTGATTCTTCAGCTGGGTCAGTGGTAATCTCCATGCTGGCTTTCTTGGTTTCTGCTAGACTCTTTGGCTTCAGTGAATCCTGTTTCTTCAGCTTGGGCTCTACCTTGCTCTCTCTGGCTGGGGCAGGGAGGACATAGTATTGCTTGGTGGGCGGCGGCATCCTGGTGAGGGTGGCCTGAGTCACCTTCTGCTCCTCCTCCTCTGATTCCTCGGGTGGGATCATCACCTCTGCTTTCACGTAGTAGCTGTGGTACTGTGAGTGGAGCTCACCGTTACCTGGGTTCAAGGGTTTGGCGACCAGCGCCGACGGCTTGTAGGCAGAGACCACTTCCTGCTTCACTTCCGCTTTGGCTGACTGCCTGGGGGTTGGTACGCCTGCCGCCATACTCTCAGTTGTGGGAGCCTTGCTCTCTTTGGTGGCTTTGGGGGTGCTTCGGTTGAAGAAGGGCTTCTTCTTGCTAAGTGGGGGTGAGGGAGGAGGAGTGGGACCTGGGCTCTGGTTTGGTGTTTGGGTGGGTGTTGTGCCCTTGCGATAGAAATGGGGGCTTCCTGAGGGTGATTTCTCCTTTTTCTCTTCAATGACTTCTTTGATTTCTATTGGCTCACTGGAAAACCTCTGCTTGATATAATCAGGTCCTTTAAAAAAGAGCATCAGAAACACAAATACCTTGACTGTGTGTAAATTATATTGCACATTTGCCATAATAGAACTTCTATTCTTAGAAGGTTCTAGAACCACGATGAAAAATAGAATTTCTTGTGATAAGCACTTTGGTATTGGTATGAGCATCCCTCTTCCACTCTTTCTCTCCTGCAGTGTCTGGAGAGTTCTAGATAAAACCCTGCATAAACAGAGGGCTTCTCAGTTTCTAAAGGGCTAGAGAATCAGACTCTGGCCTGCTGCTTTATGATCAGAGTGTGAGCTTCCAGGCATTCTCCAGATTCTCCTCGGCAAAGGCGTAACGAAAGCGATCTCACAGCTGACATGGAAAGGCTTTCTAGAACTTTTACTGGCATATGTCCAGCTCTAGCCATAGATGGACATTTAACTCACGCTGTTTATCAGATGATTGCCCATAATTAACCACAGATCTGAAACGATACTCTTATAGAGACAGTGAAAGGGCATAAAATAAAAGTTTTGATTTATATTTTCACCTATCTCTATTAAAATGCCTTTTAGTCATAAGACTAGTTAGGGCTTTATCTATAAAGCAAACTTTAAGAGTCTTAACAGGCTCTTAACTTACCATGTTTTACCATGTTTTTCCTGATGATTTACCATGTTTTTCCCCAATATTTCACACATTGTAAACAGTCTAACACACCTAACCCAGTTTATGAACACCCTCAGCAGAATCTAAATATCACAGCCAAGTGCAATGGACCCAGTAGATCTGTAGGCCCAGTACATCTGTTGGTCCCTCCTGACATACCAGAGGCTAAGCCTGTTTGTGAAGCTTATTAAAATAAATGACCCAATCCTTTTGACGTCCTGGTCATCTGTCACATGCAATATCCTAAACAAATTGATCAGGATTACTAGATCAGTGAGAGGAAAATCCCAAATCAAAAGTACCCAGTTTGAGTGTAGATCCAAGGTTTGGATTCCAGGCCTGACTCAACCAATCATGAAATAACTGCACTCAACAAAGACCTTAATTAGTGGAATATTACTGATTGGCTGTATATCAGTGATGGGCTAGAACCAAAGTGTGGCCCCACGCTGGTCCTTCAGAGGCTTCTTTAGGGGACCATTGTGCTAAACAGATGGGCTCTCCGAGACAAGGCTGGTATGGGGTGGTTGTTTTGTCTCCAGAAACACAGGCTGCATTGTGGAGAATGTGCTGAGGTCTCCGCTGACTCTTGGCAGGAGCACCTATGCAGCAGCACAGTGCCGGATTCTGGAGAACACAAAGACAGCTGTGAGGCTCAACCAGGGAGGGAGCAGAGCTCGCAGAGATGTCTCCAATACAAAGGGACGCTTCACAGATGCTGGGACTGTTATGTTGGTCAATAAGAAAAGTAGCAAACTGACAGATTTGTTTTTATCCTTGTATTCCCTAGTTTGAACATATAATAGGGGTGAGTGATACAATACAAATTTATTATCATGTTACTTAAAAACATATTTACAATACATATGTATCATGGTCTTTAGGTTTTAGTTGCTAGACAAAATGCATCATAGTGACACTTCAAAAAGACTGAAAAACTGAGCACAAGAATTTCTTATTAAAATAAATAGATGAAATAAAGGTTTTTAATCTGATATTGTGACTGTTGCTTACAGACTGAAACTGGCCAAAATATCTATTCTGTATGATTCGTGCCATTGTTTCTAAAGTACTGTCGACACTTCAGGTACAGGTATCTGCTCATCAGAGATCTGGACCCATACATCTGTAAAGCTGCTTTGTGACAATGTGTGTTGTAAAAAGCACTATATAAATAACTGTGACTTTGACACTGCACTCAGAAAAACATATTGTGATGTAGTTATCTATGTATTTATCACTGGTTAAAAAAAGAAAAATTACATTTTAAAATAAGTTTGTAATAAGAGGCTTACTTATGAATAAGTGTTATATACTTAATGCAAAAATTAATTGCTCAGACAAAAAAACAAAAAACAGTAACTTAAAAACCTGCTTTTAGAAAAATTCTAAACAAATTTGAATGTGGTGTACAAAAATACAATACGGTCCACATATTTTAGATTGTGGGACAAAGATAAGTTAACGTTTTGTTATTCAGTGTATTGTATCATCACATTGCCCCCTCCTAACAGATAACCAATCATACAACTTGCCCATTAGTGCAGTAGTTCCACTTCTTGCATTATACAGGCAACACCTGCCATGGAGCGTTGACTTCTCCACGCATTCAAATTTCAGATCTCATATGCAAAACTAGCATTTTTCTAAGGGCCTGTAGTAGTTCAATGGCTTTGATGGAATGAGGTTTTATGGAAAAAGGTATTTGATTTGCATCTGGGAACATTGGCACTGCCAGCAATTTTGGGCCCCATGAAAACGTATCGTACTCAGCCCACCATCTCACCAGTCATGGGCCCTTAGAATTGTTTTAACTCAATCTGGCTGGACATTTGGTGGATTGGGGGATTTGAAATTACTGAATGGTTTTGAGGGTTTAAATCCAGCTATTGGGTGGGTTTTAGGGTTCTACTTTGTGTCTAGAAGAAAGAAGGGAATGATCTGTAATGTACTGTCAGGCTAAAGGTTTATGATTTGAATCTGAGTTTGGCCCTGTTAAGTGTATAACATTAATGTGTAATGTTTTTTAAGAAATGAAATATGTGTTAATGTTGTTATATTTATGCAAATATTCTATATTGAGAATATTTTTAAACAATTGCTTTTTTAATTTTTACATAAAATTCTGAAGCACTGAGCACAATTCAACAAATGCTTTGAGTTCCCAGAAGGAAAACTATTTTGGCAAAACATTAGACTGTCATGGTGCACTCGGCACACAGTAGGAAGCACACACCCACTCACTCACACTCTCATACTCACTCTCTCTCTCTCTCTCTCTCTCTCTCTCTCTCTCTCTCTCTCTCTCTCTCTCTCTCTCTCTCTCTCTCTCTCTCACACACACACACACACACACAGCATCTGCCCTACTCCCAATCACCTGATTACTGATCCTGTGCACCTGTTCCCCGTTTATCTGCCTCTCTATTTAAGCCCGCCGGTTCTCTTCTCCAGTGTAGTGCATTGCTAGCCGCTCTGCACTATGAGAGCTACAGCTGCTTTTTTTTCTCCCCTCCTCCTTTTTCGCTCATTGCTGTGGAAAATGTAGACTCCCTGCATCCGCACATGCCTCTCGCTCCCTCCTTGCTGCAGATCCCCTAAACTCTTTTTTCTTAAAAGCATAATTATAACCTTATGCTATCACTAAGAAAACTGCCATTCCAAAGACAAAGACCAAACTCCCAATCAAACACATAACACAGAGGCCATAGTTTAAACACTAACAAGCTTAATTGTTAACACAGTTCTAAAGGTGTTATCAATCAACATGCAAACAATAATGAGGTTTGAATGAAGACAAAAACAGAATAAATGAGTGGAAAAACATGTCATGCAGATGCCTGTAGACAAGTGTACTGTATGATATAATCAATATAGGAATATATAAAATATACAGGCCCAGTTGACCTCAGTTCTGTTCCAGACACTTGCACAAGGAGTAATGAAGCTCTTTCTTATGGCTAGTGGTAGACCAACTCTTTAACTAGGACACTTTATGTTTGTTATTTCCATTAACACCCATACCACAGGTGTGCTCCTTCTTGTCTTTGGTAAAATGGAAACCAATGTTTAAGCAACTATGTAGTTAATAAAACTGTATTTTACTGCTTCTAATGACCTTTCTCAGTGATCTTTGGTTTGCTCTGATTGAACAAGAGCATAGAGAACAGTCTGAGGATTTTGTTTACATTTTCATTTGGGATAGCATCAGATGGCATCATGGTATTCTGGCTCATGAATAGTCCAATGGCAATCCACAGATCGCAACTGTCTTCCTTTCATATTATCTCCCTATAAGGGAAGTGGCCTCACTGGCCAGGGAAGACATTGAAAGATATATAACTTGTGGAATACTGTGATCAAATAAATCTACATTTTTCTTTCTGCCTAAAAGATCTTTCCTCTGGAACTTGTTTAATTTGTACCAAACGCAAATCATTTGCATGTCCATACATTTTTGGATATATTTTTTGTACTACAATGATCGTTCTGCACTCAATTTTTACATAATTTCATTCATATTTATATTTTACTCTCCTTTTCACCTTAGTTATTATTTAGTAACATCTTGTGTGTAGGTGATGGTCACTATGCACTTGTTCCATTAAGGCAAAGGTTCATTATGACCAAAGTTAGCATGTTTTTGGGTCAACAGTTTGCTTTTGCCAGACAGAGATGCATTTTGATGAATTGATTTAAATTTAAGGGTTTGTTTTTAAGGTTTTCAAAAAAATGGGAAATAGTTCTGAAAATGTGTTTAACATTTGTAAACAAAAATCTATAATATACCAATACCAAAAGGTGCTGGGTGAGTAGAAAACTCACTACATAATCATACACCATCTTAAAACACATGCCTGTCCACACCTTTTTGTTTTCTGAAAATAATCTCCCCACACCTAAAAGCAATGTGAAGTGACTGGCTGCAACAAACAGCAGATAAGCTATGCAAATGAAATGCCTCCCCTTTAAAAGTCATTTGCCTTCACTCATTTGCAAGTTTCTCTCACCTAATAATTATGCACTCAACCCGGAAAAAGACACAGACACATGTAACAGGCTGTGCATAGAGGGTGGGTGCAAGTTTGTGTATGGAACAATGTTTGTGTGAACAATGTTTGAGGGAGATACCTGGCTGATGGAAGTTAGGGGACAGCTCTCTGGCTACAGCCCGGGCGATGTCTGAGTCGTGGCAGGCAGTCAGGGCTGCCTGGTCTGCTGCTTCACCCTTGGCTCTGGCATGAGCCGTTCTGACAGAAAACAGAAAGAGATAAGTGGAAAGAAGACAAGAGAGGAAGATGGATCAATGCATAAATACACACGCACACACACACACACACAAAAAGTGGAATCAAGTGCAAACCTTTCACACTCGCACCCAGCAGCTTCAGTCACCAGTGCTCCTCACACACATTCACACACACACATTCACACACACACATTCACACACACACACACACACACGCACACGCACACAGTGTCAAACTCAGGTCGCAAACCATAAAACCTATTGCTATTGATTAAAGTGTCAACCATGCAGGCCTGTCCTGAATCCACAATCTCCCACGTAGCCATTTTAATAATTTACTGACAATCAGTTTTCTCCCTCTGCATGGCTTCAGAACAGTGTCTCAGCAGAACATTTTTGACCCAGACGATGACTTGTGAGCCGGCGCGGAGGAGTTATGTAATAAGCCTGAAATGCTGAATCCTTCAGTTGGACGAATCCACACACCGCTCGGACCCTCCTCATCTTTCCAGAACAGGAGGCCGCATGCAATGAGACCTGCGTCATGCGGACACTCCTATGGCAGACCACAGATCGAACAGAGGAAGATATCAGTGGCACTGGTGAGCCGCCAAGAATATAACTGATGTGAATGAGAATAGACTGGCAGAAGGACCCAGGAAGGGAAACAGGCCTGGATTGCGAGGCTAGAATGGTGACTCTGACGACATGGAACTCAGCTCAGTGGGCACAGGAGCTGCCATGGAGCTCATATCCAGCGGGATTAGAGCTCCATTAAAGCTCTTGATAAATGGCGCGAACCTGGATCCTTCCTGATAGAGCGCTTTCTCTCGCTCTCTCTCGCTCTCTCTCGGCCAGCCAGCTTGTTTACATCAGAAGCAGGATGCTGGCTGCGTGCTTAAGCCAAGCTACTCTGCACCTGGTATTTCACCATCCTAATCACAGTTGTCATCATCATTATCAGCATCAGCATCATCACCATCTTAACAGTTAATCATTATCATCACTGTGTTAATAATTACCACCCAGGTTAGTAGATATAAAAATGAAGAAGTCTTGATAAGTCTTGAGAAAAGCATACAGGCTCCACCAAGTTCATACCAGGAAAATAAACGAGATCCTTTATTTCTTCTAAGCAATGTTGGCAGTATTCCAGTTCTTATTCTTCAATAGGCTGTATCTAATGCGTTACACAGTGGAGTGGAGAACATCTCCTTGGTGACAGATGCAGCAGTTGAAATTCTGAGCTTTTTAATTTGGCAGCAGTCACCCCCCCATGCACAGACAAACACACATATCCACCTACTCTCTTTCTATCAGACACATAAGAGTGCAGATAAAGATGTCAAGAGGCACACGTCCTCCCTTCCCCTGTAGCCTGCTGGGATACTGCTGCCTAGCCCTACACTCAGCGCCTGGAAACAGAGAGACCCCTGTCATACACCATTATCACATCGTATGTGTTCACCACTAGTTCTGGAGACATCCAAATTGTCCTGATCTGCATCAGTGAGCACACAGACCTTTGAAAGCCTAAGCATAATGTGATAGACAACTATGGGTACATTATAGTAAAGGAGGGAAATCTAAATGCATGTGCACCAGAAGTCAGGATTTCACTGCAGAGACAGTGGATGGTGACTATGAGGATGTGGGCGAAGGGCTGACCACACCACAATGTTTGCATTGGATTGTGTTAAGCAGGAAATAGATGCCCCACATTTTCCATGTGATCACGAGTTGTGCTAATTTATACAAACAACTACTATCAGACCAACACTACGAACTCGTAGGGGATTTGAAAAGGTAGTTAATCTGCGTAGGTGGGTAATCCCATCTAGAAGACACAGCACAAAATCTTTAAACAGATGAAAAGTATTGGTAACAGCATGGAACTGAAGCTGGTGTAATTACAAAATTAAATCAAGTATTATGGGATGATAAAGGCAATGCTATTAGACTGTCCTGGTCCACATATATCTTAGTGAAAAATCAGGTGATTGAAAGTACAAAATGACTTCCTTTTTCAACACACTTATATCTCTCCTATTCTCCCTCTCTCGGTAGCCTTACTGGTTCTTTCTCTCACCTTCCATCTTCCCCCTGAAAGGTTTCATGATCACGAAGAGATCTACGAGAGTTTCTGATCTTGTCATAAAAATGGGAATCTTCTTTCTGAGCTCAAGCAGTCGATTAGGAATCCATACTGCAGCCATGCGCAGTAGAGACAAATGGTCCTCATGACATATCCTGGTTGATGAGTTTAAGAGTAATTATGCAGAAACACTCTGAAATACTTACCAGGAAATGCTAGCAATAGCTATACTAATAGCTGTTTTTGTGCGGAGGCTAGGTTGTGAGATATCTTGGTGGCAATGTAAATGACATACAAAAACACACACACACACGCACACACACATACACATATCCCAAACATGCTCACTCTGCTGAGTGGTTTAACAGATGATAGGAGCACACAGATTGACTACTGTATCAGTCGCAGGGCTATATTCTTGTCAGCGGTTGAGGAGCCAACTCCGGTCTTGCCTTTTTTAGTCAGGCCTCAGAGACACCACTCTGTAGGCAGTGAGAGAGAGAGCGAGAAAGAGGGAGAGAGAGTGAGAGAGAGTGAGAAAGAGAGAGAGTGAGAAAGAGAGTGAAAAAGAGAGTGAGAGAGAGAGAACAGCTCTCTAGAAGTGTGAACTCTATTTTCTCCTTCATTCTCCCTCTGCCACTTTCCTTCTCTCTCTCTCTCTCTCTCACTCTCTCTCTCTCTCTCTCTCTCTCTCTCTCTCTCTCTCTCTCTCTCTCTCTCTCTCTCTCCCTGGCCTCAGCTCTCTCAGCCTCTCCACACATTCCGAGAGTCCTCTTAGCGCTTATCACTTCTCCTCATAACAGTCTTCAAAGGCACGGAGAGATATTTAATTCATGCCACTGCTTGGGGACATATTACTATTTCATTAGCTGCGCGGATTGTGTAAGCCTTGCTATTGAAGCTTTCATTAAAATTCATATTCCAGGCCATCAGAATGATGCACATGGTAATGAGTGGTCTGTGCAAGACCACGGCACTGTGTGTACATGGTACTGGCGACAGAAAGGCCCTGTGTACACAATGCAGCTGGATTTATGTAACAATTCTCACTAAATTAACACAGCTAAAACATTATTTAGAGACAGACATCCGCACATGCAAATTAGAACACACCACCATATGACATAATACAAAGAAAGCACACATAATTTTAAAAGCGTGGGCAAGTCTTTGTCATACACATGAGATCGAATTTAGCAACGAGAGCAGAGAACTGCAATAGTCCAAGTAAAAAATTAGGTAAGTAATCCAAGTGAAATTCCACTTCATTTGTTGGGAGAGGAATCTTACAAAATCCAGTCTTTTAATGTCAGCCACACCACTGCGTCAGAGTGTGTTTAAGCACTTCTTCCACACCCTGACACGAGCCCAAAGCTCATGTATCACACAGTTGAGATATCTTTATAGGATTACTACACTCAAAAAAAAAAAAAAAAAAAAAGATTAGCAGCGAATGGAATTTTGTGGAGCAGTTATCTCTCACTTAAAATGTACTTCACTAACAAGACATCAGGGAGGCTGTCCCCCTCATTCTTCTTCCTTACAAGCCTCAGTGCATATAAAGGAGTGCTTCACATAAACATGCAAAAATGGCCAACACAGGAAGGAAACTTCTGAGGGCCAATTATCATTTCATTTGCAACTGTCCTTTACTAGTTACTATTCATTCATTAGCCACATTTGCATTTTTGAATAAAGTATTCATTTACACCCCCTGACTAAGCACGCCATTCTAATTCATGCCCTGAAGCTACTTATAGGGTGAAACACAAGAGGAATAACGTCCCAGCTATGTCATTTCCAAGAGGTGAGAAGGGGCTTAGTGTATTTTTAGAAAAGAAAACGCTTGCATTTTGTGTGCGTGCTGAATGGTAAAGCCCTCAGGTTTGTGTATTCTGTAATAGTAATGATATGTTCCATGGCCACAGCTACGGCAACTGTGACATCTCAGCGCAAACAGCCCCCAGAGCTCTGCATTTATACTGCATAAATCCTTATTTTTGTTTTCTTCTCCCATATGGACGGATCCTGTACATACGCCATATCCCGCAATTACATAAGAAGCTTCTCTCTGAGCAACACCTCATCCCCAGACACATCTGTGCTTGATTTCTTCTCAGTAGACTCTCTATTTGCCTTGGGTACAACCAGAAATCCGTTGCGGTCGATGCCATTACATGTCAACTGCTTCTCCAGTACTCCCGCTCTGAGACTTGCTTGGAACTGCATGTACCCCCACCCCCACCTCCACCCTCCTGATGCTTCTGTGGCTTCATCGCCATCACTTCCTGCTGGCCCTGCATTGATTAGCTGTTCAGTGGTGGCTGGGGGTGCAGGCATGTGATGGTATAGCATTGTTCAACATGCCATCACACCATTCAACAACTACCCCTCCGCCTGCTCACTCTATCTATCTATCTATCTATCTATCTATCTATCTATCTATCTATCTATCTATCTATCTATCTATCTATCTATCTGTCTGTCTGTCTGTCTGTCTGTCTGTCTGTCTGTCTGTCTGTCTGTCTGTCTGTCTGTCTGTCTGTCTGTCTTTTTCTCTCACTCTGACATATCTAGTCTTGTCATGGCCATAGGAAAAAGAGCCAAAGCGATGAGATTGGAACCAGTGACTCAGGTTGAACTCGGATTGTTTTAGACTTCTTCAATACATCCTTGCAGGTGTCAGGTAGTACCTTTATGGAGGTTTTTCCTAAAGTCATGGTTCTACCTGCAAGGCTCTCTGAACCAACACATCTGACTTTTTGAAACAAACTATCATGATTTTCATATCACTCAGAAGTGTGGTGAGAATCTTAATGGAATCTGTTTCAAATATTTATTCTGTGCCATCAATGAATCTGAACCCATAACTTCCTTATTAAAGGAAAGTAAACACCACAACTCTGAGAAAATGTTTTTTTTTAAGTATTTGAAAATATTACTTATATTGGTATATCAGCTACCAATTAGAAGTTTTTTAGGAGCCCATTTAGTGTGGGCATGTGGTATTGGGGATGTAGTGGTGGGCTTTACCTAGAGGTTGCTATCTCCACTTTCGTCTTTGCTATGGCAGCTGCCCGGATGGCTCCCTCCACGGCGCGGTCCACCTTCTGCTTCGTCTTGGTATTCTTCAGCGGAATGAGCTGCTTCTTGATGCCCCGCACCAGTACGTTGTTCTTGTACTTGCCCTCCTCCCGGGTGCCATCGGGGAACATGGTGCAACCGTAGCCATGGCGCTTGTTGTTGGTCCACTCGCCCTCATACTTCATGCCATTTGAACGCTCGCTGATGCCGAAGCCACTCCGCTTGTCATTCTTCCACTCACCCATGTAGGCCTCAGTGGTGGTAGCGTCCACATTGTCCTCGGTCGGCGCGTACTCATCGGGCCCATCGCCGTCGCCGAAGCTCACCGTGGAGTTGGCGTCGCTGGAGCTGATGCGGCTCATGGCTGCGTCGCTGCGTGCCGAGCTGCGCTTGCTCGAGATGGATGAGCGTGAGTCGGATTTGCGCAGCTGCTTGAGGCTGCCAAAGAGTGAACCACGGCGGAATAGTCCCTTGCGCTTGCCCGAGCCCAGCTCGCTGTCACTGTGGAAGTTGAGGACAAATCCGCCGCGTGTGCCCGCTGGGCTATCTGCTGCCGCCGCTGATTCATGCAGCACGGAGCCATTGCTCTGCTCACTGCGCAGCGAGGCCAATGAGGTGCGCAGTGGCGAGCGGATCACTGTTGCCATGCCGTATGGGACACTCTGGCGCACACCATAGCCATGACGCATGCCACCCATCCACTGGCCCTGGTACGTACCTGGAAAAAAACAGTGCACGCAGGCATATGGTTAGTTAGGATGGCAATGCCACAGGACACAGGGATAGCATAAATAATGTTTCAGACGCATGATAATTTAACTCCATGTGCCAGAGATAATGTTCTTTTCTGGATCTTTTTAAAAAGAAATATTCCACAAGAAATATAATGTCACATTCAAGATGTGTTAACTTAATCCAACTGTTACATGTTTACCAAAATATATATTTTTAAACTTATCAGAATACGTCACCCAGTGAGTCCAAAATTCAATCCCACTGACAAAACCAGGATGTTTTTGGCACTGGGGTATTTGGTATACCACTGACAACTATAGAGTAAATAAAAAACGATTTGGGGTGAAAATTTAATAATTTTCTTCTAAAGAAAGACAACCATTAATGAATTTCATGTCATTTTGTTTAAATCTAGAAAATCAATTTCTTTGTAAATAAATTTAAGCCATGCCATTTCTATTATCTAGCTTTGAAACTTAATAAAACGTTTAGTTGAAGTATAATTTTTGCCAATGTGTTCAAAGCACGTTTTTATATAATTCATATTATTGTTGAAAAAAATATCTTATACTAGACATGCAGTGGTGGGCCAGTAATACACCATTTACTATGTACCATGTGTAACTCTGTAACTCTAGCTGTGGAATGATGCCAGTGTGACAGGCTGGATGGCTGTCCCTCCTATATCTCAACCACCAGTGGGTCAGTCCTGACAGCCTCCACAGAACACCCAGATCTATTTTAAAACATGGAAGTAACCTGAGACATTGTGAAATTTGTAGCTTATACCAGCCATAACTATCAATTATTTATCTAATTTGTCTAAGATCTGTTTCATCTTCCCAGTTTTCTCCCAATCGCAATAATTTGGACATGCTCAAGGTGAAAGTTTACAAAAAGGGACTTTTAATCAGATAGTTAATCACTGTTAATGAGAAAGACAAACCATATTTTTATATATTAAACTTGAAATAGAGCTTTAACTTTATTATGATACATATTCAGGTTACATATTACAGTATGAAAATTAAACTGTAAAACCACAAACGATTATTAATTTTTGATCCTCAGCTCAGATTCTCTAAGTAGGGGTTTGAGGTAACATTTCAAAAACTTGAAAATGCATAGAATATAGTTATGTTATTTCTCAATATTTAAGATAAGTAGTCAGCTTTCTACGAGTTCTTTTAAGTGAAGGTTTTAGCCATTTCGCATGTAGCGTTCTGTCCAACTGACAGACTACTGTTGCTTAGAGCAACAGCTGAACCTCATCCTCCAACAAGCAAAGATAGGAGTCTGTTCTCTCAAATAAAATGTACTACAGTGCATTTCTGTGTCCTCATAGGCCTACATGCGAACTCAGTGTGGGCCTATCTAGCCCAGTGTACCGATTGTAACACATTAGCTTCAGTTAACTATTTTTTTTATATAGAACAAAACCAACAATCAAGAAAAAAAAACATTAAACAAAGATCAATACTTGTCTTTATGTTGGTGCCGATTGAAAGGGACTTTGATTTGAAGTGTTGCAGATGTTGCTATTATTAGCGATGACCTCTATGACTGACCAATCCGATCCAATGCTATATATCAATACAACTACCCGGTCTAACAGTTGAACTGTTTGCTGTTAAATGTTTATGTGGTAAATACTGAGGAACTGGATAACGGATCAACAAATAATGAGCCAACTAGACTGGATTGCGAAAAAAAAAAAACGTGACTGCGATTGTGCAGTCTTATGACAATTCTTTATATACAACCACATATTCTTATTGCACGAACCATGAGTCTATTTCAGACAAAATCCGGTGATTTTAAATAAAACTATTTATGTCACATATGTCAGTAAAAAAGACTTTTGTAGAGATTTAAATAGGACGAGTAATGTTAAACAAAACTTACCCCCATCGCCATATGTCTCGACCCCATATCCGTCTTGCAGCCCGTTACTCCAAGTTCCCTCGTATCTAGCAGGTGTATTGAGACTCTGCCGAACCCCATATCGCCCTTTAAATCCATGGGTCCATTCCCCACGATACAGCCACCTCCCTTTAGATTCAACGCCTAGACCGTGCCGTTTACCCTGAGCCCAGTAGCCCTGATATGTATTTCCGCTGGGCCAGGTGTATACCCCGACTACCTCGAAACCGTTGGACCAGGACCCGGAGTATTCGCCCTGGCCCTTCGGACCCGTGCAGATGCCGTGCCCGTGTGCTTTGCCGTCCTCCCATCCACCGCAGTAAGTGCCGCCATCGTCGAAGTCAAACCGTCCACCCGTCATTCAGCTTATACGGTTAAATTTTTTTTTTTTTTTTTTTTTTTATAAAGTGGTTGTGGCTCGGTGTTATGTCGTAGTTCAGCTGTTCAGAAGCAGGTTGTTTTTCTTTTAAGAGAAATTGTGGTTAGAATAGACGCCGGGAGAGCGGCGTTACGCGATGCGCTGGTGTCGCGGGGAGCTGAGTGCCTGCGTGCATTGGTGTCGGTGTTGGCGGTGAGTGAGAGGGTGGATAGCGGACAGGCGCCGGAGCCGCACGCTGTCACTGTCGCTGTTCCTGACTTGTTTTATGATTCTCTCTCCCCCCCCCCCGTGTTCGCTTCACAGGGAGGGAGAAGGGAGAAGAGCCCAAAGCCGGGTTAGAGACACCTAATTGCTGACGTCAATACTATAGCACCACCCGCCCCCTCTTAGCTGTTAAAGGGGAGGGTGAAAGCCTTTCATCATTTTTACAGGGAGCAGTATCTCGTTTTGGGGTTTTTGTTTTTTTGTTTGTTTTTTTGTTCTGTATTGAGCAGCTGAAGCTCATAAGATGAAGAAGTGGTAGCCTACAAGTTGCTAAACATTGAACTGAATAAAAATAAAATGGAATGGTATAAACTAAGGTACAAACAAAAGATAAAATATAAATTTGAGAACAAAATAAAAGAGCAGAAAAACAAACAATAAATTAAGATATGCGTGAAAGCAATTTTTAAAGATAAAGTATAAAACGAAGAATAAAATACAACAGCAGAAAATAAATTACAAAGGTCACATATAACATTAATTACAGGTTAATTAAGAGCAAACCTGAATAGATAGTTATTAACTCACCTCTTAAATGAGTTTAAATCATCAAGAGCCCATAGAACATTATTGGAAGGGAATTCTTATAAAGTCTTATGGCCATAATAAGAAATGGCTGGTTCGCCACTTTTAGTTTGATAGTGTGTATAACCAGCTTGTTCTTGTTGGTAGATCTGAGTGCTCAAGATACTTAATAATCAATTCACTAAGGTACAACAGGTCAAAGCCTTGAAGAGATTTGAAGATCATTAAGCTGATCTTCAAATAATTTTTGAAAGACACAGTGCAGCTGTCTGTGAACTGGTGAAATATCCTCCCATGTTCTCCTTCACGTCCAAATTCTTAGCACTCTCAGTGCGGAGGTGGAGTCCTTCGGTACAACTAAAAGTGCATCTCAGTAGTCCAGATGAATTGACACTGCATGTGGATTTTTTCACTTTCAGCTGTTGAGAAAATTTCAGGGACCTTGGATATATCTCTCAGAATATACTGAAACAAGGCATTTTTGCAAACATTACTTGGATGATTCTTAAAGCTATGACTTTCCAAAGTAACCTGCAGGTTTTTTTAGCCTTTACAGATAGAGACTTAACTGAGTCTGTACATTTCTCAGATTCCAATTCTTAATAACAAGGAATTCAATTTTACAATTTAAAACCAGAGCTAGAGAGGCCAACCTGTTTGTACTTGAGAAATAAGTATCTTGTGGTCAAATGTATCAGAAGTGTACTAAGTGCTAAAAGAGCCAGTATAGTTTAATTATCTTCATCTTGGTTCACTTAAGATTATTGAGAAATTTAAGAAATGCTGTTTCTGTGCTATGGTTGACCAAAATACTAACTTTAATACTTCATTTAAAGTAATAGAGTTGAATAAAAACCTGCTTTTCAATGATTTTGCCTAGGTAGGTAATATTTGAAGTTGGTATATAGTTGTTGAGAATAGAAGGGTCAAGATTACATTTTTCAGGTGAGGCCTGAAAATGAATAATTGCAACACTTTATTGAGTGTTTCATGATTAATTGAAAGGATTGTTGAACTTTTGCATGTTGCCTCACTGTGGACTGTCCATAATGGAAAGTATTCTACTATCAAAAAAAAAAAGAAAAAAAAGTAACTTCATCATATTTATCATGAGCTCTGATGGGGATGTGATAAGGATTAATTTAGGGTTGTGCTTATGACTGTCAATGGGGCTTGAAAAGTCAGCCTTCCTAGGTTTTTTAATTTGATAATTAATAATTAATCAGGTAATTGTACAAGTAATTTCTTAAATGTCATATTGGATTGTAAGCTGTACTTTCCTCCAGTCGCTTTTTAATTTTAAAATGGTATTTGAGGTTCTCCATAGGGCATTACAATGTCTAGACAGTCTTTTTTTGTCAGTGGGGCTACAATATTAAGCTACAATATTAATGCATTCAGTAAGTCTTGTGGTTCTTCGGTGTTCTTCTAAGGTGTCATAGGAAAGATCTGAGAGGAAAAGGAGAAGCAAAGAAGACTGTGAATGTTATCAGAGAATCATCAGTAAAATAGCTATTGCTATTAAAACAACTCATCAGGATGAATCTGCCTGGAAGAATAGGGGTGCAAGTGTATTTTCATCCTACACAGCAAGATGCATTGCTCAAAAGGTAAAACCTTCTTTAAGGATTATAGTTGGGCAGTTTTTGTCTTGAAGCCACCAAGAAAATGCCACCTAAATGCCATAAAAAATGTCTCTACGGTTGTAAAACTACAAATATTAGAATATGAACTTTGATTAACCAGAACTTTGAATAATTTTACTGGATGGAAAGATTTAGCTCACATTTTCAGATCAAGCTGATACAAAGCAAGACAATTTTAATAACCTTTTCTGCTCATCTTTGCCAAGCATGGCAGTAATTCTGAAGGGGACTATAATCTATAGGCAAAGATATATAAGGTATAGGACACATATGCAAATATAATGTAAATAAAAATTTTTACAACTAGTAGAAAGAAATTAATAACCAGCAATAAAATCATTTAGATGATGCTAGTCTAGGCACTTAACTCTGCCACTCTGAACTGCCACTCAGATGCATTGCTACGTATCATTAACACTGGGATCCAGGGATTTCTTGCACAGTCATTGGTATGCTGATAAGTAATTTGCAGTTGCTTTTACAGAGCCACTGCAGTGAGCTGTTGAAAGACAAATGAACTTGTACTGTTCCAAAGGTGACAAAGAACGTCATCAGTTCTCAGAATAGAAAATGAGATCCATGAGGAACTGTACGTTCCACAACACTATACCTGCAGACAAAGAGGGACCACAGACTTCTCACCACTCACCTAATCAAACTACAGATTGGAATCTGCTTTCTGTGATAGCTGGCTTGACTGTTAGCATCATTACATTTGATAATTCTATGTGATAATTGCATATGATAATTCAGTGTGTATTTTGATATGTGTAAATAGGTTTCGAATATATATGCTTTAATGGTCCATGTATCTGGTTAGTCAACAATCTTTCATTGCCTTTCAGTATGATGTGCTACCCTCTGTAAGGGTAGTACATAATTTTGAGACAAATTAACATTTGTTTTAGCATTTGTTTATAAAGTGGGAATGAGTCTACTTTTAAATCAAATAATGTATTTCAGTGAAAAACTGAACAATAACAGTGACACCTAGTGTTTATGTTGTGTTTCAGTGAGAGAGAGAGAGAGAGAGAGAGAGAGAGAGAGAGAAAGAGAGAGAGAGAGAAAGACCGAGAGTGAGAGTAAGAGAGACAGAGAGGGAAAACAAAGCCCAATATTATTAACATGTACTGCATTTATCAATATATACAATCACGCATCTAACATGCATGGGTGAAATAGGGCTTGTTAGGTGGCATCATAAATGATTATCGTTTATGCAGAATTGATGCAGAACAGAAAAAAACATAAACAAACAAATAGAGCCTTATTCTGAACAGATACCTGCTGTTTATTCTCTGTTGAGTGACTTAGTGAAGCTCAGAGATGTTGTTTCCCACAGTTCACCACAAGGTGGCAGGATAAGCTTTTATTATTTTACTGAGCTGCTCTATGGTACTGTGTGGCCCCTTGCCAAGTGTCTACTGAGGGTCAAGCTAGCAGGCTATTAGTCGTCCTACATCACATTTACCTGTATGTCTCTAACACCTGCTGCTTTTATCTCTATTACTCTGGAAAACATTTACTGTATTATAAGCATTGAGCAGGGGCACCTGAATGACATGTAGCAGGCAGTTTGGGTGAGTGTGGTAATGATGTCAGGGTGAAGTTTCCTACTCTACAGCTGTGTTTAAATAACTAACCAGAAGATGAGCCACTCCCAAACACAGCAATGTCGTCTGTGCTCACCCTGATGGTTTAACCCAAGAGGGAAGACAAACATAACCCACAGCAGATGTAAACGCAACGGAGCATTCCTCCAAATCATATCATGGCTCCGCTGAAGTTTATGGCTTGAGGCTGTCATCCTTATGATCACAGTGCAGGAGTCGGGTGGCTGCAATTGGCTTGAGTCAGGGAACAAACATGCTGTACAGTCCATTCCACTGAGACCTCCAAACTAATTATATCTGCCGGCAGGGATATCTAAATCAGATGCCAACTCATTGGACTTCAGTAGACAAAGATCTAATTGAATGTGCCAGTAAGTCCAGCTGCCATGGCCAAACGTACAACATTGTGAAATCAGTTCCACTCTGAAATGATAAATGAGGGTACTTGGAGTGTGTCAGAAGTTGGATGGTCATTTTGGAGGTCTTCTCCTTGCCTTCTTGGTCTTCTCCTTGAGAGATCATGGGGCTTCTAGGTGAAGCAGTTTTTAATGGGACGGTGGTGAGACTTTCTGGAGGTACCAACTTAAACCATGAGTCTCCTGGGTCTGTTTGTGGGGGGTCCCGGTCTGCAGAGAAACACTCTGCTCACATGGGACCAAACAGGTTAATGAACCCACACCACCACCAGCCAAACACTTGGAGTAACAATACCAATCTTTGCCACATGTGTCCTGTAAGCTTAGCATAATGTGTTTGTTAAAAAAAATAGGTGATTTTTTTTTTGATAAACACATGCACTCTCTCTCTCTCTCTCTCTCTCTCTCTCTCTCTCTCTCACACACACACACACACACACACACACACACACACACACACACACACACACACACACACACACATGTATGTGCATAAGTAGAGTTGTATATTGCATTACAATATCAGCCATATATTTGAACATGGTGTTGGCTATATCTGTATCCACTGTATATTGCATACACTGCAATGTATGCAATATAAGGCACAGGACAAACCCTTGCAAACTGCAACTAAAATAATGCACTAAGGACTACCACGTCTTGTTATCCAGGGTAATAATTAAATTCATTTGTGCTGATTTAATGTAATGTTCTGATTAAAGAGGAACTCCAACACACTCTTTATTATCCCTCTTGTATCAGCAGGAACAAACACAGCTAGATTACATCAGTACCAGTTTTAGAAACAGTGATTTCAGCCAGTGAGTTCTTGCCATTATGTCAGATGTTATTGTTTAAGGCAACTGTTCTTAAAGCCAGATTAGATGGACTCTCATCTCAGCATTTCCTCCTAATAGATGAAGGGTGTAGTATTACATATATATATATTAATGTAATTCTACACATTAATTCATGATTACCATTTTTTTTAAATATCAGGGTTGTCCGTTTAATTTTCAATTAGACCTCTGTTATGTTACTGTTAAACTGCAATTCGATTACTTGAATTTGATGAGTTTTTGAGTGACATCTGGCAATGTCTCGCAACAGTTATATATCACTGTGGCCTAAAGATAATTCTCTATGCATTGGTCAGTTCATACTGGTCATCATCCACCCCTTCATATCTTCCCAAATTAGTTTCTTAATTTCAATTTTGTTAGAATGTTTGAACTGTGTGTAAGGTGTGAATTTAAAACCCAGGTATACTAAATTTTACTTCGTTCACTAATTATGCTTCTATCTACTTTTCTCTGAAGTAACAGAATTTCTAACTCACGTTTATGCACCATTTTAGTAACTCGCCATGTATTTACTAAATGTCCATAGACATAAAGCAACTGTGTGCAGTCTGCTAATGACAGACCAATATTCAGGTTCGAAGTGGGATGCTGTTACCTTTAGCAGTCATCTTGCCATAAACCAAAGAATCAGAATCTGTCTTTATGGTTAGCAGGTTTCTAATGCCTGTCTGTGGAGCCTAATTTTGTTGTGAAACGCTATATATGGCAATCTAAGCACTTGGCATACAGAACTGGCATACATATGATTAAGAAAAAAGCACAGGAATGACTTGTGCCTCTGAGTTGATGGACATATTTGTATAATGTGAAGTATACCACACACACAACTCCCTAGTTCACTGTGAATATGCATACAAAGGGACCCATACTTTCTTAATGATGTAATTTATATGAGCTTCTCAGAATAGCAACCATAGGGCAATGCCAGGCCCATGAAAATAGTAACATGCTCTCTCACATTTCATTTAATTCAGAAAAAAATGTGATACTGGAACAATTTGGCATAGCATTCGTATAACTAGCACGGCGTCTGACTCTTGCCTTCGGCATAACTTCAGGGCCAATGACCTACTCCCGGCTGGCACGTTTAGCCTGTCCGCAATGCTAGCGTGGACGTTTCCACTTCCTGCCCAGACAAGACGGCCAAGACATGGCTGCCCGTCACCCAGATCCTAGCAGAAAACACAGCGACTGTTCCCTTCTGCCCCAACCACATTAACGTTCACAATGGAGGCAAACATCACGTTTTGCAGCTTACAGTATTAACCAGCACACTACCCCACATCAGACACTATAATTCAGATCTATTTAAAAGGCCTGGATTTGGGTTGTCCAGAACAGTTCCAGTTCTTTAGTTCACCAGCCACCTGCTGGAGTTCACGAGTCAGTGTGTCTTAGCCCACATCAAGGGTTCTGTTGTTTAATATTGCTGATCCAATGCTACTTAGCTTCTGACAAATGCCCTTTGGCCTTGGTTTCTGCCTCCATACAGACAGTGTTGCCTGGTAGAACCCTGTGACCCAAGTGACGTCATTCTAGTTCTGGGGATTTCCAAAGCTGCACTTGGATCATTCTGCCATGGACCACATACATCACTGACCATGAGGTGACCAAATCCAGGGGTGGAGAACTGCGACACAGCACATGTTAGTGATTTTTGTACTCCAGCAATGCTGATTCTAAATAACTGGATCATCAACAGAGGTGATTTGACAGTACAGTGTGAAAAGCCTTTTTAGTGCTAAACCTAGAAACCCTTTGAATTGTTATTGTAGTGAGACAAAAATAGAATGGCACAAAGCCAAGGACACAAATACTGTAACTTTTTCAGTTTTCATTCATTTTTATGGGGTTAGAAAGATTTGGGTATCTTAACTCCAATACTTTTGATCATCCCTAATAGAAATGCACAATTTTAATATGAAGATTACTATCACAGATGAAATAATTTGATATATGTCACCAGCCAGTCTCAGTGTATCCACAAAAAACATTAGCAACAAGACCTTTCTATTCTCTTTATATGTGGGCTGTGGATTACACTGGGGCCACTGAGTTTGCAGGGATTTTGCAGTAAATAAATTTGAAAAGTGAGATCCTCCCCTGCACTCTACACAGACCACATTACAGCTCCACTGTCTTGGCCTTGGCAGACTTCAGATTCCCAAGCCTCAAGTCGATGGCTTACCGCCACATTAACCATAATAGCAGAACCTATACTTAGGATTCTTAGTAATATTATGGATTCCTACACATAGTGTTATGACTTCTGAATGGTGTTTCATCGACTCATCTTTGGTGGGATTTATGAGTTATGAGGTTGTCTACTGTATATAAATCACCATGTGAGTTATGGACGATAAAATGAATACTTGACTGTTGTATTGTTTTTTGGTGTCCACAAGGCAGTTGCTGAAGGTGAGGTAAGCCAGTATTATCAAGAGAGTGACAAAAGGTTATGGAAGGAAGAAATAACCACATCACCCCAATCTGTGTAGTTTATGAGGCAGGACATTTGTGTTAATAACATTTTATGGAAATACTTCAGGGTTTTTGAGCAACTCTCGTTAGAATTTTAGGATGACAATAAAAAATGCTACCTACAGCATTAACGATTGCAACAGTGTGCATCCACAAATCTGGACCTGATTTCTGCTTATAAAGATGCCAACAATAATAACTATGCTACACTACAGAAAGTGCTGAAATGGTGTAAACAGTTAGTTATGTCATCAATCTGGGCAAGCTGAAGGCCAAGGGAACTGTGCATGAAAATGAGTCAGAGGGAAGAAGGCCTTTAATCAGCTTGTTTTTCCTGTTATATCAACTACTAATGCCCTAGTGAAATCCACCATTGTCAGAGATCAGCATATGAACCAAAATCCTATTTAATTATGCGTAATAGTAATGTGCCCACATCAAATTTATCTCCATTGTTCAGTTGTTTCTTTTTTTATATGGAAAAATGATGTAAGAACATCTTATGTATACAAATCAGTGACTCTCATTCCACCTGCTCTACTGATTCCAGTTACAAGAGTATTGAGTGTTTGGGAGAAGTCGAGATCAGAGATCAGATCCTGAACTGGACAGAAACTGTCCCTGAACAAATGTTATGAAGACAGTGGTTTGCCTGGCATGTTAAGGGGAGTCACTTCTGTCTGATGGTCTATGCCTGGGTAAAACCCATATTTAAAAAATGAGAAGTTCTTCATTGCAAATTTGTAATAGAGTTCTTGGGTAGGCCAGAGAAGAAAGCTCTGCTCTAGTCCAGACTAATGGACCCAGAAGTATGTTTCTTTGTATCAGCAGTGGCAGAACAGGCTTAGAGATATTAATAGTATGCTGTGGTTCTTGAACCAGAGATAACTATTAAAATGTCTCCCAAATTCCTCAAGTAGTTTTTGCCTTTCAGAGGGCTAGGAGTATAAATACAGCAGTGTATTATTTTTTTTTGTTTTATCTTTGTTTAATTGTAGAAAATTCTGAGACATTCACATGATAACGTTAAATGTGCAGTCAAGCAACCTGCTAATGAACCTGTGCAACAGATACTAAGAACACAGCTGCATGTCATCTCAACATGAATGAAAGCAAATATTACATTCTAATTTCTGTTTGAATGAAAGAAAGCAAAATTCACAATTTTCAAGATGGACTTATTAGTCAATGTGTGGATATTTAATGCAGCAGATTGAAAGTAATATAACTGCATACTAGTTTTTCAACTATTATTACATTTTGCAATAATTAAATGATACTTATTGGAGCTCTTTGTCTCTTTGTCTCTTTGTCTTTCGTTCTCATGGCCAAGCTTACAACTACTGCAAATTATGTAAATATTCTGAAAATAAATATGGTTCCCTGAATGTAAAATGGAGGTTCCCTCTATGCATGAGAGATAAAGGACAAAGGAATCCTAAGATGCTTTTCTTTCTGAGTCTGGGTAGAATCTCTTCCATTAGAAAATAAGACACTTTGTTTACCAAAACACTGTTTACCAATATTTAAATGAAGTTTACAAATAAGGAATTAAGTGATCCATAAGGAAGTAGTTTCACCTATATAACTGCACTGTTACCTATACAGAATCATGTCGTTCTTCTGTTTAGTTCTCCATCCTGCCCTCTTGCCACGTCTGCATGAATATGAATAACTGTGTACTGTATTTCTCCAACTGTTGTTTAGACCACATAATTAAGTGTCATGGCTTCTCTGAGTCATCTGCTGGCCTCGAGGACATGGGGTCTTACACAAGACCAGGCCAAACACTGGAACAACATTCTCATGGTTATCGCCTCTGCTGGGCTGGCCAGCTCCACATCCCTCACTGCCAAATCCTGAAAACCCTGAGCTGTGGCCAGAAATGTCTAATGAAAAAATGGAGCCTGTGGTTGTCTACAAATCATTACAGAGCAAACATGCACCACATGGAATGTACATGTAAATTTAAATCCTTTAACATCTACTGAATTAAATTGCATGAACATTATTCTTTGGTGGTCTATGTCAACATATATACTGGGAAAGCATACCACACATGTATTGAGGTATTATTGAGTAACTTCCTAATTTAATTATGCTACAACATTGAACTTACATAGCTGAACTTAAGCAACCATCTCCATTTTTGCCATATTGCTGTTTACCAAAAACATAGTTCTGTCAAAAGAGCTCTGTCAAATATGCCTTCTAATAATATAATGGATTTATTAGGCTTGTTTCGGTTGGCTGTCGATAGAGGAGAGTCAAGTGAACACTCTCAATGAAGCATGAGGTTGGTGTGTGCACTTACTGAAGAGCACAAGTGAGTTACTGTGTGTGTGTGTGTGTGTGTGTGTGTGTGTGTGTGTGTGTGTGTGTGTGTGTGTGTGTGTGTGTTTGTGTGTTTATGTGTGTTTCTTTGAATGTGTGCATGAGTGTTTATACGCAATGATAGGTTTGTTTACATGCAATAATAGGTGCCAAACATCTGTTCTTGCTGTGAGCATTTGCTCCACAACTGACAGATATTCAGAATCTAGCACCAGTCCTTAACAGCAATTGTAAATATACACTGATATATATACTTTCTTTATATATATATACGCTTGTCTTAGTTTTTGTAAATTTGAAAGGCGGGTGAAGAGAAACATTTTTTAGGGCTGCTTTAGAAACAGAAAAACTCCAAGAATACCCCTTGGAGGTTAATGACAAAGATGGTATGACATTGGACTATTTGTTATGACCTTTTAATGTCCTTTTGAGCATTTACTTCTAAACTATAGGCTTCATATTTACTTAATAATCATAAGGCTTATTATTAATATTCAGTAGCTACATGGAAACCAATATGAAAAGTATGAAGTTACAGGACGCAGGTATACTGGTTACTGGAGTATACACAGTAAAAGTCCTCCCCCTGACATTAAAATCTGAAAAGCAATTGTTCTGGTGCAGATGGACCATGACCTTTATTTAGCTTTTTGGCATGTTACCAGATACTTCATTTCTACACTTGGTGTAACAGCAATAAGGTTATGGTAGCTTTCACTGGAAATGAAAACCTAATAAAGAATACATCCATTCAAGAAAGTGAAATATCAACTTTAAGAGATAAAAATATGGATACAGCTGCACAGAAACTGAAAGGTGTATTCTAAACAGAAGCTGCTTCTTTTATTACTTCAGAATTCAAAGATTAAAAGGCTACTGTGTTTATTTTCCCTTTTTAAGCATAT
Source organism: Electrophorus electricus (assembly GCF_041902795.1). Taxonomy (NCBI): domain Eukaryota; kingdom Metazoa; phylum Chordata; class Actinopteri; order Gymnotiformes; family Gymnotidae; genus Electrophorus; species Electrophorus electricus. Next base: position 4,651,411 of record NC_137507.1, read on the forward strand.
AAATGCAATAGTTATACATAGAAGTTACTAGTTTCAGTGAACCGGTGCCTTGATTACAGGTTTATCCTTTGGTAGTTTTGCTTGGATAGTGTTTACATCCAACACTCAGTGCAGCAGTGCAGAGACCTGAAGCTGGAGTCACTGACTTGAATTTGCCAATAGGATGAGCAGTGTGCAGTGGTAGGTATTTCTCTTTTTCCATCTTACCCCAAAATACTTACACACATGGACACAAAATCAGTCATACTTACTCGCATACTGACACACACACACAGACAGTCGTTTTACTGCTGGACAACAATTTCTCATCAAATAATCTCTGATCAGAGAATAAAGGGGTGCACTGACTGATCCATGTAGAGACTCAAACAGTGGTACAGTAATGCAGCAAGGAATGGGCCACGATTCATGTTGAGTCATCTCATCTTCTTCCTGTGACTTAGCTATTAAACACATTTCTGTTGAAAATTGTACTACCATTAAGTTAGTCATAATAATGTACAGAGATTAAATGAAATATTTCCTCATGGGATACTTCAGATTATATTGGCCTTTTATTCAATATTTTGTGCTATATTACTTTGCATTCGAGATCTGTTTGTATTTTATTATGTTACTATTCTCTAAACATAATTTCATATTGTGAATTTTTAATGCATTGTATGCCACTGTTAGCCAAACTATTTAAAGTAGTTTCTCTCTTCATGAGATCCATGATCAGTGACCCCATATCCCAATTTCACTAATGCACAGCAAAACATCAGGGCTGGAAAATCAACAACTGATAGAATATGTTTACTGGGTGCAGCAGCTGAATATCATATAGTATATTAAAACAATGAATACCTACTGTAGATAATATTAATATAAATTACTTTGTTAAAAACTAATTATATTCAGAGTATAATTATCTTAAGGCAATGTCTGAATTAAACTTAGTGCAAAAATTAAACAATGATTTTAAGAAAATTATTAAGATTACAGAGGAATAGGCATATCAGTATAATTTCTAAGAAACCCGGGCTATTTACCGTTGAAGGGAAACGGGGAGAGAGGCAGATTTAGGAGTGGAGTGGGGTCATACTGTATCTGCGTCATGTTGCCTCTTTGCCAGATTTCATTTGCCAATGAAAATAATACGCATGAGAAGGACTTCTTAACTTGGCTCTCCACTTGCCCTGCTAGAAAACCAGGGTTAGATCCAAACACGGTACAAGTGTAACTGTGTAACGAATATGGCAGTTTAAACATCCGAGACAGGCACACTAAAATCATCTAAATACAATCTTTTCTATCTAGATTTATTATAATGCTTGAGTAGGCTTATGCTTTTCGGGAAAGATATTAACTGACTTCATACCATCTGCACTTGATTAAATTTTCTGTCCTTACCTTGACAGAGAAAATAACAATGGGAAAAGCTTTGTGGCGAACGATTTGTACGAGTTCAAGGGCTATAAGCGTGGTTTTGTTTTTACCCAGTTACATGGTTTTTAACTCCAGGCCACATGTTTATTACAAAAATAGCTACTTTAACTAAATCTGAAGTAGTAACAGTTATCAGAGTGGGCTGACCATTTTTTTTTACTTCCTAAGAAGAGAACGCCGGATTGAGCGCACTGACTCGATGTATTGATCCAGGTGACAGGGAGGGACTGAGTGCACCTTCCTCGTGCCTCCCGTGCCACGGTACGGTATATAAACCGAACCGTGCAAAAACTGCAGTGGGAGATTTGCAACGTGCCAAGTGCGAGAGAAATCGCAGGTAGTAAATAGCTGTCTTATCAACTATAGTCATTAAGCTGATTATCAAAAAGGTAAGCTCTTTGTCAGCGATACGTTTGCCCAAATTCATTTATGGTTTGTGTGTTTATTTACATAGCTCTTATTGTGATTCATTTATCGTCATTTTAGGTCCAAAATCACATTGTTAGTTCCTACTATGCAGATTTCTCTCACACATTATGTTGGTTAATTTAGGGTCGGTGAACTGAAAAGGATGGGGAACATCAACTTTTTTATCGACCTGATTCTATTATGTGCCGCCAGCGATGCAAGTGCATTGATCGTAAAAAATGCAACTGATTTACCCACAAGAGTCAACATTACCGTCAGCAACAACGTTGAAGACCAGGTGTCGGCATCCATAGCAAAATCAAGGCGAAAGCGTTACATTTCACAAAGCGACATGATAGCCATCCTGGACTATCACAATAAGGTGCGAGCCAGTGTCTTTCCACCTGCTGCCAACATGGAATACATGGTAAGTGTCTAAAAGTACAAGCAGTGTTCCATTCTTTCAGTTCACTGCAAATCGTAAATACCAAAATGGTAACTGCATTGTTCTGCATTGTTCTGTTTATGAGCAATTGCACGTTGCATTTAATTTTAAACTATCTACAGCTAAGATTTCTAACATTTCTAACACCTAACATTTCTAAAAAGCAACTAGAATACAACACCTATTGGAGGTCGAAAACTTAGAAAGCGAAGGATATTTGTTGTGTTGGTTTATTTCGTATACGTTTGAATAATTGATTGTTTTCCCTCTGAATTAAAATGGAAATTCTGAAACTCAGGCGACGGGTAAACAGACTGAAGCGCACAAAAGAATTCGCGCACCCCTGTTGGACGTATGGCATTACGATTAGATAGAAAGGGACATGGGTGCGCTCCCCCTTCTGGATTATTTGAACCATTGCATTGACTTTAGATTACTGAAATATCGCCTTAGAAGGCAAGACGGGGAATGTTTAAAGAGACCCGCTGCTCTTAATGGAAATAGCGCTCGTGTTTTAATGTTACGTTCACGTGTAGCACGTGCTGCAGCCCCTTTAGCATGAAAGACGTGTCGTTTTCATCTGTTGCAATTACTATGCGACTACTGAACGATTTGCACTGCTTTTGTTTGAGTGACTTATTATGAGCCATAAAGACGCCTGTCACCTGATATAGAATACTGAATGAATGAGATCACGGATATGGAATGTTTTCATCTCAGTTCATTTGTTATTTAGCTGTAAGAGTGCACAGTTCTCGTCCAAACGTGCTGAAGAATTCAGTGATGATAGTTTGAAAAAGTGCTCCCCAATTAAGAAGGCTTGAGCTGGTCTTTGCCTTTTCAGATTGGTAGTGTTCTATAATACCCAAATAGATACAACTACAATGAAGATTTCTTTCAGAGATGAGAGAAATAGGGGAAAACATCAGATAAAATAGGCATCAGTTATCTGCCATTACACTGTATGCTCATGCTTTAAGGATGAAAGCCTTAAGGATGTAACCAGCTAGTGCTGGTTTTGATTATACTGCACACACATACTGCACACACATGCACATATTTTATGTCGTGATCAGTGATTTTTATGAATACTGAAGTTCTATAGTCTTTAGTTGGTGCATTAGTTTGTGTAGCTAGCCACGTCCTTAAATTTGCTGTTAGTGAGGTTTTCTTTTTTGATTGACACATCCCTTCAGTTGGTTCTCATGCAAACCCTCTCAGCATAAGAGCTGTTATTCAGTGTTCTCTCTATATGAGCAGGTGTGGGATGACAATCTGGCAAGGTCAGCAGAGGCCTGGGCTGCCACCTGTATCTGGGACCACGGGCCACCATACCTGCTTCGATACCTGGGCCAAAATCTCTCCGTCCGAACTGGCAAGTAAGGCTGGCAAACTCTTTATAAGTGAGAGGACAAAGTGTGATACTGTGATAACCTTAAACAAGGAGCTGCATCATAACAAGCTAACTCAGATGACAGGCCTTTTTTTTTAAAGCTAAATCAGAAATATATATATATTAAAGACTTTAACAAATCTTTAAAAAGCAACTCTTTTGAAATTTAGCTTCTAGCTATGCACTGTGTGTTTGTCTGTTTCAGCACCATGGACAGGCTCCTGGAAAGGGACAAAACATGAAAATATTTTTCAGTCATTTTTCAGTCAAGATATATGAAGTTGTTTTCTTAATTTTTTTTACAAGAAGGGAATCAAAACATCAATGCCTGTGGCTCTGCCATGGATACATCAGAGCTAATGGCAGTTGGCTCTTTAGGCTATTCCACTGGGCTCCAGTACACTGCATCCAGCAAAATGTACCTGTTGTCTGGACAACACTCACTGTGTCTTTCATCTGTTCCCAGCTACCGGTCCATCCTCCAGTTGGTTAAGCCCTGGTATGACGAGGTGAGGGATTACGTATTCCCATACCCCCGTGACTGTAACCCCAGGTGCCCTATGCGCTGTTACGGACCTATGTGTACACATTACACACAAGTAAGTGTGACAGAGAGCTGCAGTTTCTGGTGAGCTCAGCAGACATCGAGTTAAGCTTCCCTATATATGTCACTCCCTGCTCCATGCAGATGGTCTGGGCCACTTCAAACAGAGTCGGGTGTGCGGTTCAGTTGTGCTACAACATGGTGGTGTGGGGAACGGTATGGAGGCAGGCAACATACCTGGTCTGCAATTACTCTCCAAAGTGAGTGTATACACAAAACTCAATTTCAAATATCTTTTAGATAAATCTGAATTTGACTGTACCAAATTAATTATACCATTTTACTAGCAGTCTTTGGTCTAGCTATGGAGAGCTACAGAAGTGTTTTATCATTGTACTTTTCTCCAGTCAAGCACATATGATTCTTGTTACAAAGGGCTTGGTCATGAGCTGATGAGATGGGTCAGGTGTATAAGGTGCATGGGAGAGCTGGGACCAAGAACCAATATTCACAAAAATTTGAACTTAGTGATTACCCTTTGAATGTGTATGGCTCAAGTCTGTTAAATGTTTATAATTCTGATTTCCAGGGGTAACTGGATAGGAGAGGCACCATACCAGGTTGGGGTGCCATGCTCCACGTGCCCACCAATCTACGGAGCCTCCTGCAGCAATAACATGTGTCTCCCTGCCCTTAACTCCAACTTCATGTACTGGTTTAAGTAAGCTATTTGTTTTCAGTGTTGTCTGATAACAGTTTTGTCTTGGTAAATGATAATATGTGATGTCATCTGATATACAGAAAGGTGTGGTTTTTGTTTGTTTGTTGCATTTTTTCATATGATCTTGTATGAGCTATACTTAAATTACTAGAAATGGTGCTAATGTTAAGTATTCTTTGTAGGGCTCTTATACTGTGGATCATCATATTGATGCTCTTAAATGTGGTTAGCCAGAGTTTTGTACTGATACACAGTTAAGGCCTGTAATAATCTTATATTGTTCCCTACTTAATGTACATTTATGGTTTGACTATGCCTTTCTTTATTGGTTGATAAAAACTAATCACTGTTATAACTGTCAGGGTGCTAAGAGATAACTCATGCTATATGTTGGTCAAAGCTAAGCATTTTTTACACTCACCAGCTACTTTATTAGACACACTTACCTTGCTCTGATATTGAGTGTGCACCACATTTGGTACACTGTTCTTATAGGTGCATTTTATTGGTATACAAGTACAGACATATCTGTTGGCACAGCCAGCCTCTACCTATTTATCACAGTGGTTTTCTTGCCACAGGACTACTGCTGACTGGGTATTCTTTAGGTGGGAGACCGTTCTGAACACAGTGGGGAGGTCTTGCTGACATGCCTGTATCAGGCACAGATGTTTTTCAATGTGTCAATATCATTATATGTGTCATAGTCAGAAACTGACTATTGATGAAAAGCTACAGGATAACTAACAAATTGTGTTTGGAAGCAGATGTGCTGTCATCACTAGTTATACACCTAAAATGTGTTTCTAGTAAATAAACATTTCTAATAAAGTGTATGGTGAGTGCATCCTATTACTGTTTCATGGTCATATACCAATAGCTACACTCAATTATTTCATAGTACTGGCCTGTGTGTGTGTGTGTGTGTGTGTGTGTGTGTGTGAGTGCATGTCCATTTTGGATTAGCCAAACCATGCAGACGTTTGAGGTTCTGCAGTCAATACCTTTCACTGTCTTCCAGTTGTATGTCCCACACACATGAGAATCCATGCTGAGACATTATAAGCATTGTAGTTAATTCACATGGGACATGGTGCTTTTTGAAGGTTATAGCTGGCTTTAATGTGCTGTTGGTATGTGTATGCATTTAGTATTTTAAAGCATCTGTATAAGAGGTAGTAGAGTTCCAGAAGCAGGGGCTAGATCAGGAGTTTCCTGCTCCCAGCCCAACTACGCTGCAGAGTCTGACATCTTACTTTCTCCAGTTCACCTGATCCAGCACATCAGCTAAAAGCCTTCAACAGTCAGTACAGGTGTGCTAGAGAGTGAAAAAAACTTTGAGTTGAAAACCCCTGAGGAAAACTTTTGGACCCATTACACCCTTCAGTTATTGTATGCTATTTAAAACACTTAGAAGCTAAGCATTTTGGATGTTTTAGGCTTTTGGTATTTAGTGTACTCTATAATTTTTTATGTATGGTAATTCGGATGAGATATCTTAACTAATAGTAAGTTCTTTTTATCAGTAATTTTAACAGTTTTATTTAATTTTCTTAATGTTAAAAGTAATTACTTTTATCACAACTAAGATATTTTTGTACCATGTTACTTTAAAACATTTGCTAAATACAATTTATAATGGACCTCAGTAGACTGATAGCATGCTCTGCTGAAACATGGAAATGTCATTATTACAAATTCATTAGAAAGAACAATAGTAGCCTGTTGTCTCGCGAAGTACGAAGTACAGCGCCATCTCCTGGACAGGAACTCCACTACGCCGCTTTGTAAGGCTGTTGCAGTGGCAGTGTGACTTGAAGTGCGTGAAGTTTTCTTATGTAACCCCACCGAAAAGCTCACAACGAAAGTTGTCTGGTTTATGCTTAATTTGTTTGTTTTATTATATTATTTGGCCCAAAGTAAATTGTTCATATTTTGTACTGAAAACATAAATAATGTGGTTCTGTATTATATAGAGAGCGCGCTTGTGTAATTAAGAATGTAATGTTAATAGGACTCCATCTTTATGTTTGTGCTGCGAGTATGAATGTGAGTGTGTTATTGTTACTGTGAGTATGCTATCCACCTCAGTCCAGCTGGGCTCACTAAAGGCCTTATAGTTCTCAGATGAACTGTGTATGGCTCATAAAGGTTCACATAGGATAAATGTCCTCTGAGGAAGACTGATTGGGTGAATAAGACTTCAGCACTTCCCTATGTTGACTGAGCCGAACTTTGAGAAACAGCAAATCAACCATCTGTTTGTTCTGGCAAGAGCTTGCGTTCCTTTTATTTGTTTAACTTTATGGACCTCCGGTGCTGGCACTGTATCTGAAGGTATCGGAAATTGAAAAATAACCCCCTTCAAATAACAAATGTATATTAGTTCAGCTTTTGCAGTAAAATATGGGTCAAAATGTTGCATACATTAGCTCTTGCTGCAGTAGAAAATCAATCATGTATCTGCACTGAAGATCTGGAAAATCCATCATACAAGAGAATGTAATTTAGCGATCATTGAAGAAGTACCAAACTTGACGATCAGACATTTTTAAGTGACTGCCTGAACTATGCACGTCTTTTCTCGCTACTGTTACAAATGTGAGAGATCTAAATAATTATATGCCATTAAAGCGCCATTTAATGTGCCATTGAATCTTCTCTGACTGTAAAAGGAGAAGATGCTTTGTGTGAATGAAACAGCACAGCGCAGGTCATGCCATTGTCTTCGGTGGCTTCTGGTGGGCGCCGTGCTGTGGTTTGTAAAACTTCCAACACTGCCATCTGGTGTCTCAATTACTAATCAGTAAAGGGCGAAACTCCGACTGTGGAATTAACACCTACATGTTTGTTTAAATTCAGCTAGACACAAATGTACACTGTGGGTGTTAATTCTGCAATAGGGATTTTAGTGCTAGAATATCAATTTGAAATACATTTTATTTATTTATTCCAGACGAGATATTTCAGAGTTCAGCATGTAACAGTATTTACTACTGTGGGTACTACTGTCGCTATTACTCATACCGCGAGGGCTCCGAGTTGTATTGAACATGTCTCTCTCACTCTCAAGACCAGTTGACATTGGCTATTTTCTTGGTTATTTGAGTGGCTCATTTGAGAGCTTTTTCTAGCTCCCCTGGTAAATCTGGTAGCGCAAGGTGCTCGCAACGCCGAGGTTATGGGTTTGTTTTCAAGGGAGCACACATACGGATAAAAGTGCAAGTCGCTATTGATAAAAGGTTATAAAATATAATGTATGCGTGTGACGTTTGACAGTTGCCCATCTTTATCTTTATTGTTCATGACGCAAGGGCACCCGGGTGGTTGAATCGTGAATTAGAACAGTGTGATGGAGTTTTTGCGAATTCCCCTCACAGAGAGTCACTGGTTACAGCTGTTACAGATGCACAGCACTAGCAACAGATTGAAGAGGTGCTGAAGAGGTTTTCAGTCATATTAAATCTCAATGTTATCACACAGAAAACAGACACGGGACGTTTGCACATGACAGGTCCAGGCAATATAAGGACTTTGCCCACCTGAGCTCCTAATGAACGCAACACTGTGTAGAGTTTTAACAGCCGAATACACATAATACTTATTGAAACCGCTGTGGGGCTGGTTTAGTGGCGAAAGCAATAAAACAGAGTTCTTGGTCATTACTTGCAGAGAAGACGGTCAAGTCCAAAACGTGTTCGATGTAAACCCGAACAGGTCTGTGTGGTTTTCGGCTTGGGGAGTGGCTTAAAGTCACGCCTAACTGATCCCAAATTTAGGATAGGCTATAAAGACGAGCGCGGCACCTCCACATTATTTTCCTGCATATGTGTTCGCTTACGCCGTGTACGGATGACCAGAGTTCAAGGGCAAATATTCTTACAATATTTGCCCTTTGAGGAATAACACAATCAAATAGAGGAGCACAATTAGATAAAAGTGAATCACGGTGCTGAGATCTGCTCGGTTTGCAAGCCACCTACCGGACGCAGAAAAGGTAACGGAATTTGCCGACCGGACACAGAAGGTCAGTTGTAGTTGAATGAGGTCATATCAGATGAATTTACATTATATTACTGAAGTATTAGTTGTAATCGGAGAGCTAAAGGGAAACACCAGTGCGTTTACTGAGGTGCAGATATGCGAGATCTTCAGTTTGGCCACTATAACTATAATATATCCACCAAGTGTATTTAAGATTAGTGCAGTTGTTGTATAACTTATTTTAAGTTTAGTGAAACTGTTGTATGACGTATTAGAATTCATTCTAAAGTGTTTAGCCCACTCTTGCTTTTAGTTTGAGGTTATAGTTTATCTTTTTTACCCAAGGCACAAACTCATGAAATATTGCAATTGTGCGACCAACGTCGCAAACTGCTGCCTTTCACCAGTTTTCGGCGAGATTTGGAAATGTGTAAATCGCATGAAATCAGATCCAGAGAAAGCCTGAACTTGGTTGCATACAAAGCCTCGTGTAAAGCTAAAGTCGATACCTGTTATTATTATTATTATTATTATTATTATTATTATTATTATTATTATGCTTTCTCGGGCTAAGAAGAAATTTGGCGCAGGGTTTCACTGACGCTTTGGGATACATCGCTCGACATGAAGCGCACGACTCCATGCTGGCTCAGCAGCACGGCGTTGCTACTAGCTGTCCAAACTGCGGTCGCCATGGTGATCCCTAACGCCACGCACTTGGAGGCTATGCTGGAACGGTACATGGATAAGGAAGACTCGTGGTGGGAAGGCAGGCCGAGGGGCAAGAGGGCGATTTCCCACAGCGATATGCAGCTCATCCTCGACCTTCACAACAAGTTGAGGGGCCAAGTATATCCCCCAGCCTCCAACATGGAGTACATGGTGAGAGTGCAGAGATCATCCAAATAACAGCTCTATGAACAATTCTGTGATTATCAGAATTTCCCTAGTCTGATTTAATACTATATTATTTAATCAATTATTATGTTTTTATACAACCATATTCGGGAGTAATGTTAAACATATGTGAGTATTGTTCATTCTGTTGTTATCTAAAACAATTTGGTATTGGTCAATGACAGCAATATTGGATTAATCATTCCTCAGCGTCCCCATACAGCCTACACCTGTTTAAATCACTGCTTGAGTTTTGAGTTTCACACTAAGATAGCGGAGGTGAAAAAAACTGAACTACAGACAAGTTTGTGGTCTACTGCAAACAGTTTAGCCCAGCTGGAAAGCAGAACCCCCCCCCCCCCCCCTCGCCTGTTGTCACTGGCCCCTATCCAGAGCGCTGGGGCCCCACACCAAATATCATACGCGAGTTCTCGGAATTTTCTGTATTACATTGCTTTGGGATTTTTTTGAATAAAATCAAATTTGTACAGTATTGTAATGGTAGTGATGGTCAGCGCTGAAAGACATTTTTTGCATTACCCAGCTGGGAAAGTCAAAACGCTGTATGCAGTCACCAAAATTGGTGACCAAAACTCAGTTTGTCTGTAAATCCAGATTACTGCATAGAAGTATTTGACAATTATATCACCTACTCAAAAGCACACAAGAAAGGCTTGCAAAACACTAAATGCAACCAAGCTACCCTTTGTTTTAAAGAGATGGCTATATAGGATCTTAAAGGTTTTAAATGAGTGTTTACATGAGTGTTGAAGCTTGATTGAAGTGCATTTAATGAGAGGTTAAGAAACATCACACAGGTGGTAGCACACCTATGAAACCATGGCTTTGACAAGGGGCTTTTCTATAAACCGCTGTTTTTCACCTGCTACTGAAAATACTGTTTTGCTGTCACAGATGTGCATGTGACCATGGTCTGTGTAGCTTAGGTGGCACGTAAAAAGATGTAAGTACTAGCCTTCACACATGGGGGAGAAAGTATATGCTTCTTTAGAAAACAATTGCATCACAGCAAAAATGAGACTCCTCTTCATACTCTAAAACTACACTGCAATGGCTTAAAACTATTTTAAGTTCATTCTACTTAGCTTAGTTTTAATTTAACTTAACTGTTAACAGTTAACTGTTTTAAGTTTAATGCTTACAATTGCTTCGAAACAACAATACATTGGTGAACCAATTCGTTCATTATTTGTTATGGGACAAATGACTGTCCACTGTATGGAATCTCAGCAAAAACTCATTTGCATCTATCAGATCTAGCGTGTACAACTATTTAGAACTGCATTTCCCCTATTAATCCCCTAGTGTTAGTACACTACTTAGGGTCACTCCAATAAGGGCATACAACAGCACAGCAGCACAGCATGGAAACCAGGAACAGAGCTACTTTGTCATAATGAAGAAGGCCCACCCTTGCCTGTTCAGAGGAATGACTTTTAAAGGCAACGCCATCTGTGGTCTGCTGGGTCTCATAAGCATTCCGTGTTTAATCTGTCCTTCTCTGGAACCCTGTGTGACACTGCCAAGGTGGAAGGCATGTGCCTGTGTGTGGGCCCCCTAAAGAGAAGGGGACAATAGCTCCTGCCCCCCATGAGAGCTCTGGGTAATTGCTCCGAAGTGGAAGCCGAGCGGGTCACGGAGGATTTGCATTTAAGCTGGAGAGCACCCAAAAGCCTGGCAGAACTGCTAATGAGGTGTTTTGCGGCAAGTAAATACTGTGAAAAAACAGGTCTCATGAACAAAAAGCAGGTCTCAAAAGATACAGTGGGGGCATTGTGCTATGCATGCCTTGAGTGCTTGGGCAGTGTTGTAGCACATATGGATCACAGTGTTTTACTTCATGTTTAAAAAACAGCATGTTGGTGATGCCTTGTGGTGATGACAGGCCACCCACCAAATTTGCCATAATTTTATAACCTTTTACAGGTAGTGTACTACATGTTTGATACATTTGTTACATTCCAATTTGTTTCATTCTTCAGCAAATGCTTTCACCTATTTTTGCTCAACTAAACACTTGACTATTATGCCTAAACAGTTCTTGACCTTTGACATTGTTACTTGGTTATGTGAGCTAGACTTGTTCAATGTAACTGAAATTATTCAAACTATATCAGAATCAGGGATAAAAATGGTCTTTTAAGAGATACACATTAGTGTTGAGTCAATATATACAGCATTCATTTACATTCAGCCCCACTGGACACAAATTAGCACTGGGGGAGTTTGTTTTGTGCTAGAAGGGTATACCATGCACCCACAGATGGAACATATTAGCAGCTATGGGCAGCTTTAAGTGCATGTTAATAATTCTCAATTACACTTAATCTGAATTAAGCACAGGACCCAGAGGTTTGATAGTACACTGTAGTTAAAGTCTATACACTAATCAACAGCAGGTCAGGTAGGGCTTTAGAGCTCCTCCGAGCAGCCTTTACTGAGCTCTTTGTCCAAGCCTAGTGATGCACAAACACATTATAGTTTTAAAGTGCCACTGAGCCACGTTCTGATTTCTATCGGAGAGTTATAGTGACCAAACAGGCATGATCTGACGTAGAAAACAAGACTGAAGAAATTGAAACAATTCAGCAAAAATGCTGGTAAAAATGTTGGCCACTGTACAAGGACTTTTTGTCTTTGAAAAGTGTTCTGGCATGTTTCATGGTTTATTACATACAGTAAAGTCCAACACAAAAGGTACTGCAGTATGAAGTAAACAAATGTTGGTGATACTCCCACCGTAAAATATGTCACAAACTGCAGCCTTCAGTGTACTTTTGAAACCTTTGAGGTCAGTGTAGCGACATTGTTTTCCAGCCTCCAAAACAGGTGCTAATTCAAAAAACACCCTTTTATTGTGTGTGTGTGCACATTTGTGCCTGCTTGTGTAGGTGTGCTTATGTGTTTCAGTATGCATGCTTTTGTGTTTTTTTATGTGTGTATGTGTTTGTATGCATGTACATTCATGAATGTGTGTGTGTGTGTGTTATGTCAGGTGTGGGATACAGACCTGGAACGGAGTGCTGAGGACTGGGCTCAGACCTGTCTGTGGCAACATGGCCCCCCTCACCTGCTCACCCAGATCGGGCAGAACTTGGGGGCACACTGGGGCAGGTGAGGGGGCAGTAAGCTGCCGGAGTGCCGCGCAGCAGGGGACCAGGGGCTTGCTGGCCAGATGCTCTTGGGCATCTGCTCTCAGTGAACCGAAAGGCTTACAGAGCTAACATGCCTTATGTTAAAGGAAAGGTTTTGGCATCCACTTTCCTAACTACTCAGTTCACATTTTAATTCCTGCAACACATCTGATTTAACCTGGGAAGGAGCTGCTGAGTTGCATTTAGTGTAAAAGTGGGATAAAGGCCAAACTCTGCAGAGCCGTGGGTTCACAAGACTAGGACTGCAATCCACTGCCTTATAGGAACAGATTATTGAGGATGCCGAGGGGGTAAATGATGGGGACAAAAGTTGGGGTAAAATGGCTTGATCCAAGTAGCAGTATGCTAATCAACACCCACTAGCTTCATTATCCATCATCTACATCAGCATTATTGGAGTGGGGTATTCCCCAGATGTTTAAGAGTTTAATGCTTGTGAGTTGTATGGACTGCAGTATAGACATGCTTCATCAAGGAGAGTTGCTGCTATGTGTTCAAGTACCACTTTTCACCTGTTTTTTTTTTGTTTGTTTATTTATGGGCCGCTTCCGTACAAGGTGGTGATAGATATTGTTTCATTCTGTTCAGAGACAGGCCACCAACGTTTCATGTCCAGGCATGGTACGACGAGGTTCGAGACTTCAGCTACCCCTATCCCCAGGAGTGTGACCCATACTGTCCCTACAGGTGTTCAGGGCCCGTATGCACTCACTATACACAGGTACATGCACTTATACAATTAAACACACGCACACACACAGACAAATAATTACATGCACGCATGTGCACACATACATACATACATACACGCATGCAAATGCACACGGACAAAAACACATACAAGCATGATTAATTTACTATACACACAGGTGTTTTAATCACAGTACAGCAATTCCATGTGACAAAATTATAATGTAAAATGCTTCAACACTAAATATAATTGACCTGAACAATATTTCCAAAAAGCTTAACAGCTATTGTAATACAGTAGTTAAAGAATTCAAAAAATAATCTTGCTGCTATAAAATGTGCAAAAAACTGTTGAAACTGTTATACAGAGAAATCAATCAAAAATGCTACTTGCCTATTGTTCTGCATGAGTTTTGAAAATCTACTCTCTGTATTATTCTCTGCTTTCAGCTAGTCTGGGCCACCAGCAATAGAATCGGGTGTGCCATCAACATCTGTTACAACATGAATGTATGGGGAATGATATGGACCAAGGCTGTCTATCTAGTCTGCAATTACTCTCCACCGTAAGTAAACTCACTGTGGGTTTTACTTTCTCGGGACTCACTAACCGCAGCTGTGGAGAGCAGGGCATGCTTCAGCGGCCTCCCTTCTCCAACACGCTTAATTGGGCTCACGAAGGGGTAGGAAAATAAGCTGAATCACAAGGAGTGGAATCGTAGGTGTCAGAGGCAGGATAACACTCAGTTGTCTAGTCGCTTTTCAGAATTGTGCATCACTGCAATTTCTGCAAGTGCGGTTGTAATGATGGCCATGTGCTGTGTACTGCTTTGGCAGGGGGAACTGGTATGGCCATGCTCCGTATAAACACGGACGACCCTGTTCTGCCTGTCCAGCCAGCTATGGGGGTGGCTGCAAAGACAACCTCTGCTACAAAGGTATTTCAGTTCACATTAAATGGGATGGAGAAACATTGGCTGGCTTGTTTGACACAGACACGCATCATGGTCAGATTTGCACCAATTTAACCCCAAATTTAATCCCTTTAACCCCAGTGAGAGCTGATGAATGCCTTTTTTTCAGAGGATGGCAGTTACAGGTATTACGCTCCAGAGCCGGAGGAGAACAACTACATAGAGCCTGAAGCGGAGCCAGCTCGGAGCCAAGACTCCCCCCCTGCAGAGTCAACACCAGCTCCAAGTCACAGCCTGGAGAGGAATGAAGTCATTAGCACTGCACAAATGTGTAAGAGGCTTTCTGCTTGTCTCTACAATCCCTTTTTGATATCTAAGATGAGGCTTGGATTATAAAACACAACCCATTAACGGCCATACCCAACAGGATTGGTCCAGTCTCTTTGTATTCCAGTGTTACCCTGTTTAGTCCATGGGGACCCCAAGATAACACACATATATTTCTCTATCTCAGCTTCTGACGCACATTAAGAACTAAATACTTGCTACAGGCGTACCTGGAGCTAGAATACAAAAAAAAACAAAAAAAAAAACATGGACGCAATTGGGAAGCACTCGTTTATTCAACCTCAGCATGATGTAGATACAGGAGGTGTAGGACTTGTGTGTGTGACAGCAATACACAATGAGGCTCTGCTGGATGATGTCAGTGACCTATGGCAGGATCCTGGTGACTCTTATTTCACTAGTTCACTCAGCATGTGTTTAACTGTGGGAGGCAGTTGGTTAGAAATGGCTTCTTTCTTTGTGAGGGCCCCCCTCAGCATGTAGAGCTTAGCCATGCTAAGAGAGGACTGCCAGCTGCGTTGTTCATGTTTCACAACCTCTGGGTTTTTCATATGAACTCACTATAAATTGCTCGAATTTAGGTATGCAAACAGACAGATAGGTTCATCCTCTTTGGAAGACATCCCTTTTTTGAGTGTTTCTACAACAAATTTTTAATTTCTTGAAACATTTCCTGTCATAAAAGCTCAGGGCTTTGGTTCTATGACAGGCTCATCATTTTTAATTAAAAGCTACTGAATGTAGCTGTTAACACTTTATTGGGAATTTTAACAAAGGCCATTTCTATATTGACTAGCTCCGTGTCAGGTGCATGGACGAAGCAGTCCACCAGCCCCGCTGAATAGCTCAGTTATGCAATCTGATTTACTGTACTTTTGTCCTTTTTGCAGCTCAGCAAGTGGAATGTGATACAAAGTTACGAGATCAGTGTAAAGGAACAACCTGCAATAGGTAAATTATAGGCTTAGGTAAATAGGTCAATAATGTTGACTATATCCTGATTATATGACATCATCTTTTGTTTTATTAGCCACTGAATATTTTTTATTTACAGATATGAATGCCCACCAGGATGTTTAAACAACTATGGAAAGGTAATTGGAACAGGACATTATGATATGGTAGGTAATACATACCACATGATTATTACTAAAATATTAATACTACTACCATCATGGCGTACATACAATTTTAGTTAGGACTAAATAGAAAAAGAGCAGGAGAGTTGAATTCCAGTCCTGGAAGACCACAACACAAAAAACATAAGTAGATTATCTAAAGACACTGAACTTGGAGTGCTGTGTCCCTGTGGGAGCCTCTGCCTGTTCCGGAGTATACATGACTACATTATATAGTCATTATATAGATATTTGTTCTTTGTAAAATAGATAAATTGCCACAAGAGTTTTTTTAATTATATATTGGTGCCACGGTGCTGTTTTTCCAGCAATCCAGCATTTGTGGAGCAGGATTACATGCCAGGATTATAGACAATGACGGAGGCTGGCTGGACATCACGAGGGTTGGCAGACGCCCGCGCTTCGCCAAGTCCTACAAAAACGGAGTTCAGACACTGGCGTAAGTTACAGCGGCTGAGCCCTGTCGCACTCCAGGTCGTGCTGACTTTGAGGAATGCAGCACGGCTCGCACGTTTATTTTCCCTTCGTTTCCCCTGCAGGAAAAACCAAAGCGCAAATGCCTTCACAGTATCGAACGTGCCAGGTGAGTATAGGCTATAAAACAGCTGCTCACGCTTAAAGAAATGGTTAAGTGCTAACATGACCAACTATAGAGGCATATATAGAGGCTTATTTATGCACTATATTTATTGTTTCTTGGAGCTGATTATGGACCATATCTTTTCCTTTGCAGTAAAAGCAATCACGTGTGACACCACTGTGGCACAGTACTGTCCTTTCAAAAAGCCTGTCAGACATTGTCCAAGGTTATTGAACTGCTCCAGATTATCATTTATGCCTATAATTAATGACATATTTTCTATAATTTAACTAGTGTTTTTTTCTCTAGGATGTTTTGTCCTCGTAATTGCCTGTACGACAGTCACTCCCACGTGTTTGGGTCACGTCACTACGCAGACGTAAGTGTTCTGTTTGCTTATACTCTCTCAACTGTAGACACTTACTTCAGGATTAAACCTGGTTCAAGTCTACATTACAGTAAATTGTGCTGCTTTTTGAGGTTCTCCAATGAAAAGCTCTTTTAATCTTCTGTTAGACGTGACCTGTATCTGCAAAAACTTCATACATTTTAAAAACTTGCTCAGTATTCAAGCAGTGCGTTCTCCTTTCTCTCCGCTTTTGATCAGAGGTCTAGTATCTGTCGGGCAGCAATTCATGCTGGTGTGATTCAGAACGAGCTGGGGGGATACCTGGACGTGATGCCTGTGGACAGGAGGAAGCAGCACAGCGGCTCCTCTCAGAATGGTGTCACCACTGAGGGGTAAGGAGACCTCATATCATATCGTATCGTATTGTATTGTATAGTTTCAATTCAATTCAATTCAACTCAGTATATACTTAATAGACCAGTGCAGCTCCAGGACAGTATGGTGACTTCTCTGCCTCATCTCAGTTCAGGCGTCCCCTGCTCTGACACAGACACTCAAACAGCCCTCCAAGGCCCTGAGCACTAGTTGTTTGGGTAGCATCAGGAACAGTCAGGCATTGAAAACCCACTGCTGTGGCATGCCCAGCAGGGCTGGAGCTAAACAGAAGAGACCGCAACAGAGTGCAGTTGTCTCACCAGCTCAATGTGCCAGTCATGATGTCTTCTTTTTGCTGGCTTGAGTTGGGCATTAAATCAGATGAGATAATTAACTAATAACCCCCCGTCCGATGGTCCAAACAGGCCGATTATTCAGTTTAATGGCTGTATTAGGCAGGACCACCCCAGCAGTGGTCTGTGGGATGGTTACACGATTCATAAAGCATGTAAATGATATGAGCCTGTCTGACCTGATGATGCCAGATTGAGATTTTCCCCTTCCCACAGCCTACAGAATCCCACTGGAGGTGCATTCCGAGTGTTCGCCATCATCTGAGGCCCCACTTCAAGGACACGCAACCCAGAACAGGACACTTTGATTCACAACAGCCAGCAATTGCGGCATTGGCTGACATGGAGCTGTGTCAATGGCCACCAAGAAACCTCCTCAACAGGAAAAAGAAAGACACTGACCCTGCCAGGCCCAGAGGAGTATTAGTGGGTTTCAAAATTTAGCTGTCGTATTTCTGCGAGTCTTCTTGTGTATATTTTATGTATAACTCCATGTTGTAAATGATTTAGCTAGTTTTGCTGACAACAGTTATTCATCTTTTAGGGGGGTGGTCACGGGCAGGGCAGTCTGTACAGGGAATTCAAACACATAAAGATTCTGATTATATTGTCGTCATGAGTACAAAAAATATATTTTAATTGTGCATGCACAAACAATATTTTAAATACCCAAGAGCTTTTGAAAGAGATCACATCATTACAATGTTTATGAAGTTTCTATTTTTGTATTTTTATAAGAACAGTGTCTGTGTTGTAATGCTGCTGACTGTGCTTAATACAGCGTGCCTTCAGGCTGTCCATGTAGTTACCTGGCAGGCCAGGAAAGTGGTTAGCGCTCTGAAAGAATGCATGCAATTTCCCATGAGAGGAGCGTGAGAGCAGGATGGCAGTGAGACATTCTTCTGCATGTATTTATTATTCTACCATACTGAATAAAGGTATGCTATCACTTAGTTGGATGGCCGCTGGTTGTCATTTTACCTGTTTCTGAGAAATAAAACTTGAAAGGAGAATAGTTACTATTTTATACATACATGTACACACACACGCACGCACGCACACATGCACGCACACACACACACACACACACACACACACACGCACACTCACACACACACAATTACGCACGCGCACACACTCACACACACACACACAAACTCACGCACACACACACTCACACACACACACACACTGTATATGATGCAAATTGTACTGAATGAATGAGCTGACACCTTTATGATCGAGCCCTGAATAATATACACTGCTGCAGAACCATCCATCCTGTGACTTCTGGCTGTTCGTTTCATTGCAGGGCCTGAAATGCTCTGATCTGCAAGAGAATGAAAGCTGATCACACCTCATGCAAGAAAAAATATATCCGGTCCCTGCTGGTGCTGTGCAGGCCCCACAGACAAAGGCCGACATTGTGTGTGTGTGTGGGGGGGGGGGGGGGGGGGGGGATTATTCCACTCCTTTGATCTGGGCAGCATTTCCTGCTTGCCTGGTATGTGTGTCAGTAGTGGGCCTCTGACCTCTAATTTCTGTCTGCCACAGTGGGCTCCACTCTGAGCTGATCTGATTCTAATGTTAATATAACATAGCACACTTTTTTGATTGGTAAAAACATTAAATGTCTAGATGTATCTGTTTTCTAGTAGTTTTTTTAGTACATTTTTCACTTTTTAACAACATGGACCTTAATGCTGTGCTTTTTTCTTATTATTTCATTAGTTACTATTTAAGCAGACTTTTGAAGGCTCCCAAGGTTGAGAAGGCAATCATTAAATTAAGATAATAATTTCTTCCATGATGCATGCGTGTGTACATATGTAGGTGTTTGTGTGTGCATGCATATTTGAGGGACCTGCTGAAGTGGCCGTCTGAGTGCAAAGGATTAAAAAAGGAAATCCAGTTAAATTTGCTCTTCCATCCACCAGTATTATTCAGCTTCATATACAGAGAAACATATAAATGTTTATGAGTGTTTGCTTACCTGTTGTTGTCATAGAAGCAGAGCTCTGGAGCTTCCATGTCATACCTCACTGCAGTTGCTTGTGTGATACTGAGGAAGGTTCCAGGACTGCACAGGTAGGGTGAGTTGGGGGGGGGGGGGGGGTCGCTGGTCTGCCTAGAGAAGAGGCATGCATCATAGCTCTGTGAAAATTCACAGGCTGGTGTGGTCTGCTGCTGGCCGAGGACAATGTCTAGGCCTCGTGCTTGGAGGCAGACACTGTGCAGAGGTATCCCTCCACACATGCTGTGTTTTCAAACCACATCGCAGCAGGACCACAACAATGAAGCCCCCCACAGTCCCGAAGAGCTTCACAGCAACTTGGAGGTGATATGGGATGCACTGGTTTAGGTGCACGAGCGACACTGTGAAAGTTTCACATGCATGTGTTGCTTTCACGCTTTGCCTGTTTGTTGTTAATCTGCCAAACACACTCCTAAAAAGTCGCTTTGCAAAATCAGTCATGCAAATGAATTACAGTGAACTACAAATGCTGTGGGAGGAATTCAATACATTTTTAAATAATGAGTGTCACTGTATGCAGTATAATACCACATTTTAGATGGATTGAGGCTTTGAAATAAGTTTCTTTTTCCTACAGTTGCATACTATTCCATCTCTGTCCTGGGATAATCTATTGTGATGTGATGTTATTCTGAGTTTCCTCTGGATTGTTGATCTTTGCATGTTGCGCCCCAGAAATTACGAGTTTCTGATTACACACTGACCAACATATGTTTGAAATTTACAGGATCTTGGTCATCATCTGCCTCCTGCCTACAGCTGGAAATACCTATAAACCACTTTGTGTGTGCATTCATATGAAGTCTTTCTGGCCCTGTCCCAGGGGCAGTGCCTGGAGGTATATCATATATATGTGGGTCAGAAATAACTGCCTTCACATAGGCAGGCGCAAAGGCGGCTGGGGCTTTATTTTCTCTCGTTACCGCATGGAGGTTTTAATGAGTATGATCCTGACGTGCTTACAGGCGGAGGTTTGAGCTGCACGGTGGGGCTTTTCTTTGCATTTCTGGCTTCCATAATGATAATGGGTTATTTTCTACCATCGGTCTTACACATACACGTCCACTCTGACCTGTGCGCCACACAAATAGTGTGTCTATTTGAAGATGTTTTCCTTCCCAAGCTATGCCCCTAGGAGTGTGTTCATGAAAATGAGCTCCTGTACAAGGGCTCCCATGAGTAGAACAGCCCAAATGAAGCTTTGTTAAACTGAGATTAGATATTATGAGACTTTTTAAAGGAGGAAGTTTCAGTTTTAGGTGATGTCAAAAGTGGTGTGACAGTTGGGTCATTTTCATTATACGCATATTTCACTTTGCGAAGGCATTATACTTCTTGAAATATCTGGAAAGTACGAAGTTATCACCTGAGGCAACAATATTTGGGAAATATTTATCACCTGAAAGGATTCTCACTCTCACTTACACCCTCTCTTTTCCACACCTTCTCACTCTCTCTGACTCTTGATTTCTCTCGTGCTCTCTGCTACTTCTCTCTCCCTTCCCTTCCCACTGGCTGTATCCATTCACAGTATCCATGTACAGCATTGGTGCCTATGCAGTAACATTGCAAATGTGCAAATTCAGCTGTAGAGCTCTGGACACATCGTTGAGATCCTCAAACAGCCCTACACAACCCCACACATCTCAGCTCTGAACTCCCCTCACAGCTCCAATAACGCCCACTCCACGGCCCCAAAGAACCTGGGCAAAATTTTCCGTCACGGCTAAAAAAGGCATTGGGAAAGCTGGCACAGACCCCTGGTGCCCACCTGTCTGTGACCCCAGCAGGGTACACACCACCGGCTGACTATTTTCAGTTTCATATTTATAAAGGTGATTAAATCATATAATTTGCCTTATTAAGAATGCACACCATTCTATGGCAAATGGCAAAAAAAAAAGAAAAATTGGAAGTTGCAGGTTGGCATGAAAGAAACCGACGCAGCTTTGTGCGCTGCCTCTTAAACCAGCATCCTCTCCACACAGTTCAAGCAGTGATCAGATCCTGGCATATGCAAATCACAGCAGTATAGTGAGAGAAATATTCATGACTTGGCAGACTGCCCTTCACTAGATCCAGGCTTATGCATGAGTAGAAGACCAGAGGAAACTGGGTGCCCCAATAAAGTTGCTAAAGGAGGTGTAATGACATTAAAGATTAAAGGGGCCACAACCCTTTGCATATACAGACCACATGATGCTGTATCTATTCCTGCAGCCATTTAGTCATTTGGGTGACTTTCAAATATTTAAAATAGGGGAAATCTTGGAGCATTATATTCTGTAACAGGATTTTCCAGCAGGACACTTGTATGTGCATTCATATGAAGTCCACTGCTTCCTGTTACCATGTTTAGGCATTTATCAAAAATCCCATCTAATTTATACACCACATTAATGCCAGTTTGATTTCCCCAGTTCTCTTTATTTCAGCATACTACAATACATAAACACATTGTTTTGCACAGTTATGCATGCAGTTCACTTATATGTATCAAGCAGTGAAGTCATTACATATGAGTCAACCTCCACACAGATAAACACAAACTCGTCATTTACTACTCAATGTGACTATATTACTCCTTGTGAATTTGAATTAGTGCTGCCTCTGCAGTGCGCACACAAATACACTACTGTAATGTGTTCAAATTTAATCCAAGTCTTCATATTTGGGTAGTGGGTTCCTTGCGTAGCGCGTAAACAGCGCGAGCAACTACTTATACGCCGCGCAACTTTATGACAGAGCCGCGCGGGGGGACTGGCCTTCCCAGCTCACGTCATCTGACCTTTTTTATGTTTGGAAAAGGTGTTTGATTTCGCCTTCCCCCCGCTATATTCACACACAAGCCGCTGTGGAAAGCGTGATGGGTATAAAAGAGTGGCTTTGTCTCGAGCGGTCGGAGGTGGACGGCACCCGAGGAGCGTGGCCAAGCCGTAGAAGAAAAGAGCGAGACCAACGGCAGCTGCTCGTCGTTCGCTCCTCATGCTCACCTGGCGTGCATTAAACTTGTCAGATTAAATAAAGTAGCTGCGAAATGGGGGAGCTGATATAGCTGTAAAACTCGTAGCTCTGTGGTGTGTGGGTGTGTTGGGTTCAGTCACTACATACAGAAATGCATTAAATTGCGCCGTTGCCGCGGCCGTAGGACCCACATAACGCCGTGCACCTCTCCACATATTTATTTAGTTTAAATGTGATTGATTTACATATGTAATAAAATTAGTTGAGTTGTAGTATTGTGATTAATTAGTGTGTTAATAGTCGTCTTCGTTTCGAGTCTGCTTTTAAATTATCCTACCCTATTATTCGCTGCTTGTCCATGTCGCGTGTGAGTCTAGTTAAAGGTTTTGCTTATGCTTTAAATAGCTTTTCTTCAAGCAGAAACGCCTTCTGACTCCTTTTCCGCTCCAACGCTACAATATGTTTAAGTTCTGAATACAACTTCTTATCTTGTGCACTTAGGTTTTATCGATCCTCCCTCCATAATTCTGTCTGGAACTCAATAAAAGAACGTCTGTGAGCGTTTAGATGAACTTAGTTTTACATCGTTTCCAATACTGTCAGTTATGAGCCACACTGCCCCCTTCAGGAGACTTGTGCAGAACGCAACCTATCCAGGGCTTTAATTAATACAGAAATATTGTAAAAAGGCGACTGGCTGTACAGCGTCACAACATCCTTGAAGATACAATAGCTCAGCGTCATTACATTGCAATATATTTTCAACCACTAATCATTCAGCATCCTGAATATGAATATTATGCTAAATAGTATGTCTAAATGTAAAGGTTAATTTGCATTTTTAGTATGGTGGAATTATTACTTGCTAGGTCTCCCTAATCAACAATGAATACTAATAGTGCACACTAATTAGATACAACAACAGAGTCCAGAACAGTTTGGTGATTTTCGATCCCGTAACAGTGTTTTTCAACCCAGTCCTCGGGGCGCATCAAACAGTCCACATTTTTGCTCTAACCTAGCTCCCAGGACACCTGGGTAATTAACCCTGAAGATAACTCAGATGTGTTTTAGTAGCAAAATGACCAAAACTGTGCTGACCATACAGGATTGATGGTGGACTCTCCTGCCATGAACAAAAGTGCTAAATGGTGCAGCTATTGTTTGTTTGCAACATGGCAATGGGTGCTTGGCAGAGTCATCTCAGGTGACTGCTAGGCCATCTGTAGCTCTTCCCTAATTGTGGCAAACAGAAAGTGAAGCAGGTGTTTTCAATAGCCTGGGATATGTTGTGATATCCCTTTTCACATGGCTGGTCATCACCAGGGATCTCACATGTTAAGTCCACTGCTCTAAGGGCCATTTTTTATATCTCTGGCAAAGCTCTTGCTCTACAAGACATGCACATCACAGGAGTGCTGTAAGATATTTATAAACAAGTAGCATTTCCCATGATCTGGGCTGGGTTTTCAAAAAGCATCATAACAAAAAGATGATCTTTAAATGGGAGAGCGAGTATTACACTGAACACATGCTCACATTTAAGATCATTTTAATGCTCTGATGCTTTTGAGAAACGGGGCCCAGATCATTAATTTGTTAATGCTCTGTGCACCAAGAATGCTGCATTATTAAACTCAAAGCATTTTTGAGAAATGTGACTGCAAGAAAGCTCATTTTGAAATTTGTAAGAGTGTGTTCTTCTAAATAAATATTCCCTGTGCTGTAGTTTCATATTGTACAACCAAACTGAGAAGCCAACATCTCATTTAATCATTTTTATTATAAACACAATGGAAAAAGCAAGTGGATGCATTTTTTCTTTAGGCCTGCTATATGCTTGAGTAAACATTATGTTTTATTTGTCCCAGTTTTCTGTTTTCAAATGTAGTTTCATCAAGTCCTAGACAACAAGGGGCCCTTTACTCAGGACACAAGGGATACAGCCAAAACAGACCTGCCTGGAAGAAGCCAAAAATTTCCTCACTACAGGGAAGTTTGGCACAATTCAGAAAGCTTTCTTCCTGATTATCAAAGAAAGCGCAAATGCAGCACAACTGTGTGTGCAAACCTGAGGGAGGCAGCGAAGTGCAGCTGAGCATTAGGAAAAATAAACTGACAAACGGAGCTCGCTGGACCTGCTTGCCCTCCTGCATGAGGTGCGCCACCTCACATCTCCCCATGCACTGTTCACACGACTCCAGAAAATATTCTGCACAGAGACTGAACCTGGTGATATTTTTGCATGCCTTTTTGATGCATTTGCTTTCCCTGGTGTGTTCCCAAATGCTTCACTTGTGTGTGTGTGTGTGTGTGTGTGTGTGTGTGTGTGTGTGTGTGTGTGTGTGTGTGTGTGTGTGTGTGTGTGTGTGTAAAAAAGTCATATGGATTTGGGTTTTTTCTTCTTTTCCTGTTCTCAAGAGGAGACAGTGACTGTTTTTATCCTGTTTTTATACTTTATTTATGCAGTCTCAGTATGTCACATGAGGTATATCTCTTTAAGTCCTACCAGCACACATATACAAAACCTCGAGGCTTCTGTCTTGCCAGGCCTGCCTCTCTTTTAAAACTACAGTCATGCATACCACATATCGTCCTGCACTCTCTGCTAAACTTAGGCAGATTAATTCCACATGCTTTGCCAGTAGTCAAGTCAAGCAGGGG
This sequence comes from Electrophorus electricus, assembly GCF_041902795.1. Taxonomy (NCBI): domain Eukaryota; kingdom Metazoa; phylum Chordata; class Actinopteri; order Gymnotiformes; family Gymnotidae; genus Electrophorus; species Electrophorus electricus. The sequence continues at coordinate 4,676,818 of NC_137507.1, forward strand.
CCTCTCTCAAACTGCTCCAGGATGCCAGTATAGCAGACCCCCATCCCCACCCACCCTCCATACTTCCCAGGCAAAGACTTTGGCTTGAGGCCCTTCCCACTGATTGACATGTTTTCCTTTCTGACAGCAGCTGAACCAACGCCAGTGGCAGCAGCTCTGACCCGAACACACTTCCTCTACACATCGACTTTAAGTTAGTTGTGCCCTGAAAATGTGCTCACTAATTCAATGTGTTTGTCATCTTGACAGCACTACAATACTGGACTAAGAAGAGGCTATGCTTATTTAAAGGTATGATTAGTGTCTCTCAATGCTATATGGGAGCACTGGGTTTGTGCTACATTTCATTTTGTTCTCCACAGAATAGAAAACTAGTGCTTAAAATATTGATATATGATAAAATAGTACAGTTATTTTTATTATTTACTATATCATAAATAGAGAACTAAGCTGTTTATTACCTTGTTTATGTCCATGAGGACTGTTGTCACCCAATGATTGAAATATGAATGTAATTTGATGCTAGACTGTCTTTGGCTCCTTGAGCTGTATCTTACAACCTTTCACATTCTTATCTTTTTGATAAAACAGTAGTGTACTCACTGCTGTGTTTTTATGATAAAAAACCCTCTTTTTGAAGGATGAAGGCTATATCAGTTTTAAAAGAATACATCAACACTTAGCTTCCATGCTGCAGGTTTTCCGGTATTGCTTTAATATTTAATCCTTGCAGATTCTCTCACACCTCTTGATAGTAGCAGCCCACCTACCCAAGATGCCTTGCTATTAGGAGTGGCCAGGCCCTGGGGTAGACATGCCACAAAGGAGGAAGCAGATACACACGGGGGCAAAACAACAAATAGACCCTGAGAACGATAAAGGAAGCCAGCAAAGCATACTCCATCCATTCCTGCTAATGGTAGTTACTTTCCACCACAGACGCATGACTCTGATTAGATTTGAGATTAGAGAGTGAAAAACTGTTTACTCTGACCAACTGTAGGAGTGGTGTGTGACATTCTGTAGCTAGAAGCATCCCAGAAGCAGACAATACAAAAGGGGTTTGTGGTAGGCAGGGGTTGTTAACATTTTCCATTGGACAGGGACCAATGCAGGATTGAAATAAAGGATGAGAGGCATCTCTACAGCATATTGATCACAGGGGAGAAAAAAATACATTTATTCTGCTTTTAGGGACCTTGGAAATGATACCATTTTTCATATGATGATAGTTCTGTTGCCTCTGCGACAGGCCGGTTGATTTCAAAAGCCACCGTAATTTTTCTTGGAAAACTCAGATCATGTACTGTTGTCTGCATCAGATTTACATATGACGCAGTTCATACTATAGAAATAAAATGCTCTTAGTAAAAGGTGAACTATCATTCTTTCCTCACCTCCCTATATTTAATTACAGATTATATAAATTCTGGTAAACAGAACAAATCTGACACTTATTTTCATTGATTAGTAATATTTGCTTGGGGCAGATCATCCATTTTATGTATGAATTGATTGCAATAGGCTCCATAAGACAGTATAATATTAACTTGAGCCAAATTAATACATATTTTTTAACACAGGATATTTATCTGCCTCTAAAGTTAATTGGTGAAGAAATTAAAGATTTTTGGTGGTTTACAACAGATCATTCATTATATTGTTTTTTTTTTATTGTTTAACACATCTAAAGAATACAAGGCATATGTGTCTCTTAGTGATTGTATAGGCAGAAACAGTCACTACATTATTTTTATACATTTCTTGTTTGACATATACCTCTAGCTATCTGATTTATGGGTATAACACCTTAATTCTAGCTACACCCCAACACCTCCACACTACTGCAGGATGATGCAAGCTCTGTTACATTCTGTGGGTTAATTGCACTTTGGTACATGGGGATAAATGCCTATATCTCTGTGATATTTTTAATCCCTCTCTTTTCTTCCACCTTCTCTCACAAATATTAATGACTGTTTATTAGTGATGTGTATCATTTAATGCTTAAGCTTTATTAAAAACACTTAAACGCAGTGCAAAGGTCCCTAGGCACTCTAGTGCTTTTGCCTTAAACCACATCTTTTGCAAAGATGTTTTTCTTGGACTTCTTTCTCATGGTGGATGATTTTTGCCCCCTCCAAAGTTGCTTATGCTAATAAATCTGCAGGGCTTAGTCACTAAAGGAGACCTTGGTCAGCCATCTCCCTCGGAGAAAAGAATAAAGGTTCATGTCGACAATCAGCATTGATTTGTGATCCATCACTCACCTTACTTTGGCACTCGGGTACGACATCAGCAGAGAACGAGAGAGTGGCTGGTAGGGCAAGTCATCACATGCGCTCCCATGCTGGGCTCCATTGCCCCCAATCAGCCATATTGTCCTGCTGCTTCTCAACCCCCGTGTCTGCACCTGTTAATCGCCCCCACTAAAGGATGACCTGTCATGACTGCTAATTGTGACCTTTGACTCTCACAAGCATGTCAATGATTCACGTGCCTGTGGGTCGTCTGGCTGCACTGTGGGTAGAGCATTAGCACATCAGATGACATTGAGGCCAGTCAGGGGACTTTAAGATGAGCTGTCATCAAAACTTTCATCTATTTCCTCTTAAATGACACTCTCGCGGTCACATTTGAGTTTCATAACGAAAGACATTAAAAAAAATCTGATGTCTTATTTAGCTATTTGTTTAACAATATTAGGTTTGTTTATGTTTAATTTCAATTGATCCTTTTGCCTGTGTGGCTTTAGGTAAACTGCTTGTGCAGTGTTGGAAGACAGGGAGATCCAACTGCTTTTCCATTCCAGTGAGACCACAGCTATGAACTGCATGTAACACAGCTGGGAATCAAACACAAATCCCAGTAGTGGGTCTGCATTTTTTTTTGTCTGCACTTTTCAGCAGCACTTTTAGCTCAGGGCAGCCAGTTTCAAAGTTGTAAACCTGTGGTTTGCATCGCCTGCAGCAATGGCACTTGCCCTAATATGGTAGGGTAATTATGCCTTCCCATAGTCTTCTCACTGCAGCCTTCAACAGATCTAACCACAACAGTCCACAACTGTCAGCTAAACTAGTTGGAGGAAAAAAAAACAATAAAGCAGAGTGCGTGACATCAATTAGCCTGGCCAACACAAAGCAGCCTCCATTTTTGAAGTTATCTTGACACTAATTAAAGCACTGTTTAATCATCTCAAAACCTGTGCAAAAACAACACTGCATATTTGTTTTTTTTAGTAGCTCTGGGTTGTTAGGTAAATCACACTTTGGGTTTAACTTAAACGAGAAAGGAAATGACAGAATAGCACTGTCGATTAAGTGGTTTTGCATTCTTTCAGAAATTACCTAAAGCGGAGTAGAAGTGTCGTTTTTGTTGTCTCAGAGGTAAGACTAATTACCAACAGTGATGATGCCGCTGTAAATATGTGTAGAGGTAAAATCTAAGGAATGTTTTGATTTTACTGGGAAAAAAAAGTGAGGTCTTCGCCTGACTTTGCTTCAGGGTGCCTTTAGATCCATTTCAAAAACACGTCCGAGGTGTTTTTTTTTTCTCTCTTTCTTTCTTTTAATTGCGTTAACACTGCGAGGAAGTGCCTGGCTCCTTTTTATTGTTTGCGTCCTATGGGACCGAGTCGCAGCTTTCCTGCTAGCTCACTGGGCCTTCCTTTTTGCCGGATGGCGTCGCTGTCTTTCAGCACCACCAGGTGCGGACAGCGCTAAATATGTGCTAGCGTCCCGCGAAGTCTGCGACAAAAATGACAAGAGTTTTCACAAAGTTAGTTGGCACTTCTACTCTCTTTCTCAGTACAGTAATATAGATAACACTGTTTAAATCACGGTAATGACTGCCACAGACCGGCGACAGCCTAATGGAAGTTTTTAAAAGGGCTAATGAAGGTGCGCTTCCATTTGCTCCAGAATATCAACAGTATCAACTTCAACGCGTATCAGCTGCCTAAAGTGTTTTAAAGTGTTTGCCATGACTGTGTGAATATATATATATATATATATATATATATATATATATGTATGTATGTATGTATGTATGTATGTATGTGTGTGTGTGTGTGTGTGTGTGTGTGTGTGTGTGTGTGTGTGTGTGTGTGTATTACGTGTATTACACTGTTCTTTTAGAAAGAACGCCACAATATTTTAGTCATTTATTGATTGCAGACATTGTGGCATTTCTTCATCTGATATCTGTTGACTGCTGTTTTCAGGTCTACATGCTTTTGTTTTTTAATCGCTAGGCCTACCGCATATCCTAATTCCTCACACTTGAAAACTTTTTTGCCACCAGTGACCTCTCGGCTACCGTAGTGATGTCAAGGCCCATCTTACAGTCCCATGATGCAACAGCAAACAAAGGGGCAGAAAAAAGGACAAATGACACTGAAGACGTTAGCTAGTCATAAAAAGTTTTCATGCTTAACGATTTCCGAATGCTTTTCAGCGAAGAGCTGAAATATTAATTTGTCGTCGAATCGCAGTCATAATATGGTATATATGTACTGGCCGTTTACCAACGAAATATATATGCGTAGGGTTTTAGAAGTATAAGCTGCTACAAAGCTACCTAGCTAACTGATAAGCCTGTCAGAGCTGACCGAATAAGGTGGGGAGTGCTCGCGAGCTACGCTAGCTAACTTAGCTGGCAAGCAAACTAGCTAAATGTTAGCCAACGTCATAACATTTGAGATAGCTTAGAGTCACGTTAACATGATTTGATAGCCCCTTTGGAAAACACTATGAGAATTCCCGTCAGTTGACAGTATTGGGGGAACGACAGGTAATGTGTTGTTTACGTTTCTTTGTACAGTATTTTATTACCAAGTTAGCTAACATTCTAGCTAGCAAAATGTTCGTACTGTGTAGTCTGACTTGACTAGCTAGCTAGTTGGCAAACCAACCTAGAAGCTAGGAAGCTACTACTGTAGCTTATAAGGCCTTCAGGGTTATCTTTTGAATAATGCTTTGCGCTTTATACATCAACCACGTTAACGATTGTAAAGGAAAATTAATCTTTATAAGAAATCGGTCTAGCGATGTAATTTTTTTCACTATAGTTAGATTAGCGTGGCTTATTTAGCTTTAAGGTAGAAATATTGAATGAAAGTATATTTTATGTAGTAAGTGTTGAGTATGCAGTAAATGTTTCATAGTAGTTGTGGAACCCATTTTTTTCTTTCTTGTCTAGAGATGGCAGTTGCAGTTGACTGGATATGAGTAGCTATGTGCGACTGTTCACAGTCACCTTCCTCTTTCCTGGAACATTCATTGTGAGTCATCCTCTTCCAGCATATTGGAGGGAATATTCAGGATGAAGAAAATTACTTTTAAGACAATTAGAAAGTCCTTAAACATAAAAGGGAAAGAAGAGAATGAGTGTGCTGTATCACAGCCAGACCTGTCTGCTCATTTCCCTGGGGAAGAGTCTCTTTATGGAGGCTGCTACAGCAAGGAGCTTATTGGATGTGACTTGGACGGTGAAGAAGTAAAAGGATCCAAAAGCCGACCCAAAAGTGAGAGCCTCATGGGTACTCTAAAAAGGAGACTGTCGACAAAACAGAAGCCAAAAGTCAAAGGGAGTTCTCCATCTGTTTGCTCCTTAGAAGATGACACTTTTTCCTCGTCCTCTGCACCCATCACTTTCAATGACCTGAAATCCCAGCATTCTTCCCGCTCTCTGCGGAGTCATCATTACAGCCCCACTCCATGGCCCCTGAGACCAACAAACTCAGAGGAGACATGCATCAAAATTGGCGGCAACGTGAAGCCACTGATCAATTCATCAGGCTCCAGCCCAGCTCTCAATGGCATTCGGAAGGACTTACTTGAACTCCAGCAAGATAACCTGTTTGAGGAGACCAGCAGTTCGTTGAAAGGTCCTGACCCTCACGTTGACGATTTGCATCTTGAAATGGATGATCATGTGCCTGTAGTCATTGGTCTCTCAGCTCAGGATTACATACAGTACACAATGCCTTTAGATGACAGAATTTACCCCGAGGAGGGCCCTCGCTCTTTCTGCTTGGATGGCACTTCACCCATGGATGTGGTGCCACAGACTGATGGATGTTCCCTTCCTGTGGATGAGGTACCTGTTGATCATGATCTTCTATCACCGGACATCTTCATGGAACCATCGGTCAACAGGATTCTGCTGACCACTGCAAATGCCCTGCTGCATGGTTCCAGACTCGATGCCCCTCTTTCCCCTTTGCTAACACCACTGCCTGGGGGTCGCCTCCCCAGGAACCTTTCTGAGTTTAATGGAACGCACACTCAGGTTGCAGAGTCGGTCATACACCATCTTAGCTTTGACCCCAGCTCTGCACCAGGAGTGCGGCGAGTCTATGATGCGGTGCAGAATAGTGGGCCAATGGTGGTCACCAGTCTCACAGTTGAGCTCAAGAAACTAGCTAAGCAGGGCTGGTACTGGGGCCCCATCACACGGTGGGAAGCTGAGGAGAAGCTGGTCAACCTTCCGGATGGTTCCTTCTTGGTCCGCGACAGCTCTGACGAGCGCTATCTCCTAAGCTTGAGCTTTCGCTCGCAGGGAAAGACACTCCACACGCGGATAGAGCACTCCAACGGCAGCTTCAGCTTTTATGAGCAGCCGGACGTGGAAGGCCACACGTCGATCGTGGATCTTATTGATAACTCTATCAGAGATTCAGAAAACGGAGCGTTCTGCTACTCTAGGTCACGCCTGCCTGGCTCCGCCACCTATCCTGTTAGACTGACCAATCCTGTGTCACGATTTATGCAAGTGCGATCACTGCAGTACTTGTGTCGTTTCGTTATTCGTCAGTACACACGTATCGACCTGATCCAGAAATTGCCTTTACCAAACAAAATGAAAGATTACTTGCAAGAAAAACACTATTGAACCTATTGGAAGCCAACTGTATGGAATATTATTTCTTCTTGCACTTTTGGTATGTTGACACACAAGGTGTTACATTTCTGGGCTCATACGATGTCATTAAACTACATGTTTTACATTTTTTTGTCAGAAGAGAAGGGTGATGTTTAGTGTTAGACTAGCTCAGCAGTTGAGCAGATCAAGTGCTAGGAATATGGCTTGAGTGATCAGAGTGTGTGATTGGAGTACCTTCTGCATGCTTATTTGGAATTATGTAGTATTTTTGCTTAAATTTCAGAATCAAAGCAATCTAAAGAACAATGTTATTTTAATTGTCTATACCAATTGTGAGATTAGCAAAAAAAACAAAAAAACTCCAAGTATTTAGGGCATTCCCAGTCTTTGGTGTGCAGTGCACAGTGGTATTTTTGCCTTATTGATGGCAGTTTATTTGTTGAGGGATGAGTGTTGGCTTTTTAAAATGCAATCACTTGTTTTGGTTTTGTTTGGTTTTTTTGTTTGTATATTTTCGGGGGGTGGGGGGGGTTTTAAAGTGGCACTGTTCATTAAACTACCCATGGTCTCATCAGGATACATATTGCACTATAGGAATTTAGGCAGTTACACTAATAAGCTATATTAGCTGTTCATATTTCAGTTTACTATCTCCACTTTTTTAAATGTTTATTTCTGGTTATTTGTTTAGCATTAAATTCTATAGCACACATGAATCCAAGAACAGAATAGAGTAAAGTTCTTTTAAACTGATTTTTATTGTTACAGAATTTATATTTTGGATTTATCCACTTTATTTTCTTATTATTTTCTTATAAGTAAAGAAATCCTTGACAATTTAAATGTCCCCATTGTTTACATTCCTTTCCAGGTATAATGCTCTGGATTAATTTTGATCATTGCTAGAAATGTGCAAGAAATTAATGGTGGCATAAACAAAATTAATGGTACATAATTTTTAATGGTACTGTTATTTCTCTCTTTCTCTTTTTTGTTTTCAGTGGGGGGGTTGTTGGAACAAAATTGACTTATGAGTTATGAGGCACCATATTGTAAAACAAGAACAATACATGTGGTTCTCAATGTTTTTTAAACATGATCCCTTTTTTATTTACCTTAATTTTTGTTTGTGTTATCAGGCCTAGAATTCTTTATAGCCTTGACTCCAGGGTTCTTTGTTTACATTTAAGTCCACTTACAGCAATGTCTTGGTTCTTATAGCACAGTGTCTCTTGTCTTATTTTGACATTAACGGCCAGAATGCTTGCAGAGCTTATACAAAAATGATTGTGATCATGTTACTTCATTTTGTGACTGCGATTTAACAGGGATTTCGTTTTATTGCAAAGGTCTGCATTACTCTGTGGGAAGACCTTGTGTTTCATTAGAACACAGAATCATTTCTGTGGTTTGTTAAAACACTTGTGCATAGTTGTACTGCTTAAACCCACATGACATTAGGTTTGTTACAGTACGCCTATGAATAAATCAAATGCATTGTTTGTGGCACTTTGCATTTAGTTGATCGCAAAGGCTTAAATATCAGTAACAGTTAGCCTGATATTCCATTTATTATGCAGCCTTACTAAAAAGCCAGCAGGCACTTCTCTTTAGCTAGGTGCACATTGCTGCTTGTGCGTCCCTTGTCTGGGTGTGTGTTGATGTCCTGGGTCGTGTTTCTTTCCTTCTTTCAGTGTCATAGTATTTGTGGCCATCACCATTGTTTGCCTTTTAAATGTTTGCCCACTACAGCAAACTTGCAACAAGTCCCTTTGATGGAATTTGACCTCTTTCAGAACTTTCGGAATAAGAGCACTGTTATTGCTAAATTGCTGTTTCTGTCTGTGTACATGGATATATAGTAGCCTTGAGTAAGAGCTCCGTTTCTTGACAGGCTTACTGGGAGGGGGCATGGTTCTAAATTGCTTCTCTGATTTACTTATTTGTGATTAGGTTGCATTGAGTAATGTGGATGAATTAGGGTTTGAGGTGTGGTGTGGAAGATTTTTGAAGTGTATTTTGAAAGATGGGAGGAACATTTCCTGTGTTTCAGAATGACTAATTTGTGCTGCCACATATTGCATTATGGCAGAATGGCTCATAATGCTATGTTATGGAGGGTTTTGACAAGAATGAATGATGCGATCTCATCCTTGTTAGGCTGCAATCCTTTTCCATGCACATGTTTTCAAGATGGTAAATTAATTGCTATGTTGAGCATATGACAAAATAAGTGGTGTGTTTATGAATGAAGATTGATTTAATGATGCCCACATCTGAAGTGTTCTTGGGATTTCTTTTGTTGGTACTTTTATTTTCTGTTTTAATGTATGGCCTTCTGTTTTATTCTGCCCTTCTAGTTCATTAATAAATCTTCAGGGCTGAATATCGGCCTAGTTTATTAATAAACGAAGAAGTTGGTCAAAAATGTTGGATTTGCTGTCATGGAGGATGTGTAGGTGTGAATGTTTGTTTTTCAGATGGGAGTTGATTTTGTTGTGCTCTTTATTCCACCCACGTGGTGTGGCTGCAGCGAAAATGCCCTTCATTTTGCAACCTTTTTCAAATTTTCATTGGGAGTTTGATGGACATTCTAGCATATTTTGAATCTTTAAAGGGAAAGCTGTGTATGGATTTATTGCACATTTTGAACTAAATGTTTCTTTTTATACTTACTCTAAAATGTTAATAAAAACCTATTCTGAAATTTGTTTTAGTGTTATGTTTGAAAATGTCAAAAATAAAAGTAGAATGTATGCGATGACCTGTTCTGAAAGTCTCCAGTTACTGAACTCGTACATAAAATAATAAGTTGTCAGAATAGTTATACAGTCTATGTTTATATCCAGTATGGTCGTGGGCAGCTGCTGGTCCAGAGGAGGATTTTGGGCATGTTGGCTGTAAGCTTTCACATCCTCCCAGCAGACTGCAGTGACACTGGAGAGCAGTTTATTACACATGACGAATCATCATCAGGATCTGACTTACCTCCCTCTGTGCCTGCTTTAATTGGTTTCTGTGGAAGCTCATGTCTGCAATGTGTTCTCTACAGTCTTGCTCCTTGTCTGATAAAAAAAGCCCGCTCTGTAATCAAAGCAGATGCTTAGAGTTTAGATAAATGTGAGATGTATGTGTGCAAGGGTATTTGATTTACTGGCTCATTAAAAGTCAGTTTTTTTCTCATGTTGCATGGATGGGTATGTACTTCTGCAGTTTTAAGGGCAAATTGGAACATAAGTGTCGGTTCTCACTTTGTAAAAAGTTTGTATTCAAATCTTATGGCAGTACTACTCAAAAATGCTAATGTTGCTATTAAGGAATTAAACGTATAGGGATCAGTTGGCGTTATACAAATTAAATGGTCAAGCTATGTGGTTTAACTTCCATTTTATGTGTTTTTTGACAAACTCTTCTTTAAAATAAGCCTTAGTTTAACTTATTGGGGTCAATAAGGTGAAAAATAATGAAATAAATGAAATTTCTTGGCAGTATCTACTAGAGAAGAAGCAACGTTACATACAGCCAAATGTGTTGTGCCATCTACAAGCAACATCTGAAAAATTTGGAGAGGAGACGAAAGTGCCAGATGAAGTACTGCTCTCCTCTTTTTAAAAATGAGCCATTTATTTTTCTGGCCTTCAAGTAAAGGTATAAGGTGCCCCTGTCTTCCCAGACTCAAATCTACCTCCCTTGATGTTGAAAATGCGCAAGGCAGTTCACACTGAATACTGCCTATTAATATTCATTATACCTCAATCTAGCCTGGGGAAAGGGGTGGAGAGAAACAGGCTATTTTCTGCATTATACTTCTGACTTTAAATATTAAACGCAGCTACAGTTTTATGGAACGTGCACACGTTCGTCTTATGCTGGCTTGTGTGCTGCTTCTCCAGCTATTACTGTTTGGATCTCTTTTTCTTTTGATATTGGTGCCTGTGCTAAAGACGATGGTGACGTGATCCCAACTAAGCCAAGGAGAGAAATGGGTGTTGGCCTGTCTTATTAGACCTTTCTATGAGCACACTGCACCCCCCCCCACCCGCCATTGCCAGCAGTTTGAACTCCACTTCCTCTTTCTAGTGTGCAAGAGGTAAGCAATTGCACATGGGCTTGCTCAGTTGACTCGGGCTCTCGCTGCGTGTCTTACGGAGAGGCCCACGGAGATGCACTTTCTGTCATATTGCCGCTGTCTTTATGCGAGAAGCGTGCCATCTGCCTGGAGCCCCTGAAGACCTGTTTCTGAGCCCGCCACATGCCTCCACATTAAAGGGAGACTTATGCAGCCAGCACCGCAAGGCGCCATGCCTCGCCCGCTTGAAGATTCATCGCTCTCAGAGATTACCTCAAAGAGTTCAGCTGGGCCGTTCCAGATGTGGCTCCACGTTACGTTTCATTGACATTCAGCTGGAGTTTTCTGGGAGGATACCGTACAGTTTCCACTAGCATGCAGGGGTTATTTTTAACTTGTCACACTTTACTATCAATTTTTGTACCTTTCTTTTTTTCATGAGACAATGAGCAAAAAGGAAAATGCTGATATAAAGCATGACTTTCAGTGGCTCATTTTCTTTCAGGGTGAGGTGCTCTGTTGGCGCTGGGAATGTCAAATTAGCCAAACACAAGCTCTTTCCAGGAGGGTGCATGCTTGCATACTAGGCTGGACTGTGGTTGAGCCAGCAAGACTTCATTTAAGGGAACATGCCTAATTAATTGACATTTCAGTCATCAGGTGAAATTGCCCAGATTACACTAACAACAACATGCTAGCAATTAAAAGAGTTGCAACTTCATGCTCTGCTTGAAGAGCCCTCTACTTCCCAAGACAATCAAGCATACCTTTAGCTGTTAGCACGTTAAGGCACATGCTCTTTATGTGGTTTCTTTATAAAGAATAAGTAAGAAATAGTTATTAAAATTTGTAAGCATAACTCCCAAGATTCCTCTGAAACATTTTTGTCTTTTCTTTCTTTCCATCTAAGCATGTTGTATATAGTAAGGGTCTTGTCAATTTAAAAGAAAAGATGTACTATATTTTAATTTGCAAAGAAAAGGAAGGTCTACCCTTCGCATTGCTTTGCAAATTGCAGGGCATCCTTTGATATTAAGGCTTAAAATTAATAGGCACAATTTCCAAGAAGAGCAAACAGTTGGGCAGGTTTTTATTCCCCAGAGGCTTTCAGTTACCCTGGTGATAATTAAGACCAAAGCAAGTGTGGCCAATGCAGTTAGTTTTCAAGTATTTTTATTTTATTTATATCTCTTTTTTTTTTCATTTTTAGTGTAAATGTAGTATTTCGTGTAAATTAAATAAGTGAATGCAAGAACTAAAATGTCCTTGCTTGTACATTTAAATACATCTACACAACACTGGTTTGTGACTGGTATGGTGCCTTAAAAGAAGAAATTAATAGGAATGTGTACTGTATCCTGAGTAGTTGTTTTATGTACAATCTATCATTGCCCAGGTCTTTCCTCTGAAGTTTGTATTTTAAGGCATTGCCTGTGGAGTTGATGAAATTAAAATGTGAGCCCTCCTCATTGCAACATTGATGGTGCACAGTGCCTCTGGAAAAGACTAGCAGTACTACCATTAATACGCTGGGATACTCCAGGGGAAAGTGCTCAATAATGAACACTAATGATCGAGCCTGGTAACTAGGTAACCATTCTGGTGTATACAGAATGTAATTCAAGTATGAAAGTATTAAAAGCTGTTGATATATATCCCTGGTGTAGTGTGAAAAGTACAATAATTACAGCTGTGTATGATAATTAAAGTCTTGTACAGGAATATATTAGGACTTCAACATAAATGGTATAAAAATATTTACTGCTATTATGTAAGGAGCCTTCATAATGACTGGTTATGATTACTAAAAGTTTGAAGTCCATCTTCATGAAAAAGACATTCATTAGATGCTTCCACTTTTGAAGGTGTTTGAGATTCTCACTTGCGGGCAAGAATAAATGTGTGGTCTCATTAATTTCATGCATCCCCTGTGGATCCTCTACTAGAGGAAGACAAGCACCCAGCCAAGGCAGATATCACATGTGTGCTTTAGAACGATTTCATGGTTTTCTTCTGCATTTGAACCTTTGGGCTCGTCCATGGAACAGGCTGCCATACATTATTGATTAGGCTATGTTTCCTCAGCACTGCATCTGTGAGACTCCGTTGCAAGCATCATTTCTGTGAGCTGGGAGTGTGCTGCACACTTGACAATGAGCGGCAGCGAGAAGAAGCCTCCGAACTCTGGCTCACTGACTTAATGAGAAGGAGGCAAAGGCTAAGAAGCAGGAACCAGCAGATGCGCTTATTTATTATTTACACCACAGTCATCCTTTAGTGAGAGATCCTCAGAGCTGTTGGCATGAGGGTCTACAGCTTAGTAGATGAGCTCTCTCTGAGGGGAGTCACTGATGAGAGTGCTGGGAGAACAAGGCACAATGGAAATACATGTGAAGGAAAAAACTCGGACTGGTTGCTAGAGTAACTGATTTAAAAACAAACAACCAATCAAAAGGACTGTCAATAGAGTCTCAAAAAGATACACAAATCTCAAGCAGCCAAGTTAAATTACTGAAGTATCAGAGTACTGATATGCAGTGTTCACTGACAATCTAAGATTGCTTGTTTTATTACAATTCAAACCTCTCTTTCTCTAACTGATCTGCAATGCTGCTCTTTGATCTTTTCTCTTTGTGCTCACAGTATCATGCTGTATCACCTAGCTTTTTTGAATTCACTGTAAAAAAGGTGTTTTAAATGTGCAATGCCATTAAATGTGGAGCAAGGACTTTTCTTACAAATTGGACATAAATTTTATGATAGCGTACTGTGTATACACAATTAAGTGCTCTGAACATCACGACAGATGGGGTCTGTAAAATTGCTCTAGATGGAGTGGATGTAAAGTAGTCAAGTCAATATGTTCCTGCCAAGAAATTTTTTTTTTTTTGACAAAAACAATCGTCTGTCAGTGAGCCAGTATGCAAATGGTACCGCTGAATTTAAACACCCCGTTTAAAGGGCCATAAACCGTAATTACATTACGAGACAAAAAAGGGAGGAGCAGAAGCTGCACTCATTAATCTGTTGGGGAGCGGTGCAGAGAACAATGTGCACGGCTTCTAATAAGAGATGGTAGTGAATGGGCACAGACTTCTGGCTGTCTTGGTCTCCTGCTCTTGAAGGAATTCTGAGAGCATGCAGAGTGCAAGTTTGGCATCACCCGCAGCATCGCACAATTGGCTTTCACATTATACAGTACATTAAGATAACTTCATAGCCCTGCATACAGGACAGCTCACATTTTGAGTTCCAGGATCAATTCGTAATGCGTGCCAATAAATATCAGTGTGAGAAATGGGAAACTAGCACTTTAGAGGCACAAGCTCTAGAGCATTGTGGCTCCTTCGGTGAATTAACCTGTGTTTTGTGACTAACAGAGATTGATGAGATGAATCCAGGTGCATGAGAGACACAGATGAACCAAGCAACTAATTATGACTTAATTATAATCCTAGTGTAAGCACTGCACCATTCCCTGTCCTGGGTGGCTGCTCTGTTGTGCTGCTCTGTTGTGCCCCCTCTGTCTTCTGTCAGCACTCACACCTCAGCGCCTTAGTGCTAGGGCCACTTTACATCTCTGTGATGATGATTACATGGCTTTTACTGTGAAGATGCAGACCTGCTGATCATTTTGTAATAATCTCTTAAGTAAAGCAAAGAGAACAGCTGTTGTTGTTTTTTTAAGGTTCTTATACCAAACCCCTGCACTGATGCGTTGTTCACAGCTCAACAGGAAGCAGTGGGATTGACCCACATCCTGTGGGAGCTAAACGCCCTGGCCAGTAGCAGACCATGAGATTGTCTAGAGAGAAAGCTGTCCTGTTCTACTGTAAAGGGCAACTCGACGTGAGTCTACAGGGCTTGGGCCATATTTGGAGTGCTGTGTGCCATGTGTGGATGGATCACAGATCGGGCCAGTTCTGCTGACCCGGCATGGTCCCAGCATGGGGGACAGACATCAAAGGGCCCTGCATGGCAAGCACACTGGAGAGGAGAGCAGCTACAGCTATCAACCATCTGAACGCAGCCGGGACTGAGGTTGGGCAGGTCCTGACACATGCACAAGCCGGCTACTTGCACAGCAAGAGAGGCATCAGTATGAAGAGAGAGAGTGCGGGGGTGGAGGGCAGGGAGGAAGGGAGGTAATGAGGAAGAGAAAGAGAAAGACAGAATGAGTCAGGGAGCGAGACAGGATCTCAATTAAATGTTTTCACCTGGTGTTGGCTCTTGATAAAACAGAATGATAAAAAGTCAGGATTCTGAACACATTTTAAGTGTGATCCATGACTAATTTCCAGAGTCCCTGTTTGGCATCATGATTTGGAACCTGGAATCTGGTCTGTGTGTCTAGAGAGTGAGCTCTCAAAGCTCAGGAACATTCATTAGCACAGCAGGTCTTTTCCCTACCGCTGTTTTTGAGATTTTCACTTTCCCCTGTTTCTGCTACCTCAGTATTGGCTGCTGTTCCCTCTGCTGGGGACGCAGGACTGTGCTACGCCACTGATCATTAAGGTGCTCATTAAGACACGACAAAGAGGAGACAAAGCAAGGTGGAAGTTAAAAAAGGAGAGAATGCAGCATGTATTTAGGGGAGCTACTAGGACTGGTCCAGCCCATGTCCAGCCTCAAACAGGAGCCATGCTCATGACTCAGAACCCTGCTGCTGTCCACACGGCTGAGGCTGAGTGCTTCTGTCATTTGTTCAATGAATTGGGCTCAAGCAGTGTTATCAGCGAGAGTACTAACATCTTTGAATTTCGCTTGCCAATGTTCATGTGGATGAGATTTTACCTGGCTTGGACTTGGACATTTGTAAAGCTGCTTTGTGACAACATCTGTTGTAACATCTGTTGGGGCAGTGGTAGCTCAGTGGTTAAGGTACTTGACTTGTAATTGGAAGGTTGCCAATTCAAGTCCAACCACCACCAGGTTGCCACTGGTGGGTCCTTCAGAAAGGATCTTAAACTCAATTACTCAAGTTGTATTCAGTCATAAATGTAAGTCACTTTGGACAAAAACAGCTAAATGCTGTAAATGAAAAGCATCAGCTAAATGTTGTAAAAAGTGCTATATAAATACATTTTATGTGACTATTGTGATTTATCTTTGAACTTTTACATATATGTATAAATCGATTTTGAAGATTTGAACATTGGCATGAATGTGAATGTCATGTTTTCAACAAGATTAAGATGATGTTCATATGGAATACAGCATTTACCAGAAAAGGAGTTTGTTCAAAATAATTTTCGAATGGTACATGTACACTTACTTCATACTGAACCTGCATGTTGGTACCATACAGAACTTCAAACATGTTTGTGAAATATCTCAGTTTGATGCACCTGCACTCTAAGGTGCAATAACAGCCCACGCATACGAAAAGAACTATGCCTGTGGAATTATAATAACGTCTAAAGAGACATTGCATCGTCACAAGGCAAAGATGTGCAGTAAATCTGTCACTGCTCTGCTTCTCCCACTGCATGGCTTTTTGAACAGTGTTCTTCCACAGGACTGTTGTTTTGTATATCATACTGACAAAAAAAAGGCTGTGCTGTAATGAGTGTTCATGACTGTTGGGTTAGTACCCCTCATACCACAAAAAAGAGAAAAAACATACCGCAAAATTGATTTATACTGGTGTTAGTATCCTGTATTAACACGATAAATTACTGTCTGTTTTTTTTTTTTTGTTATAATTAGATAATAGCTTGATAATTCTAAGTGAACTCTTTGTTTCTAACAAGGACAAAAAACTCAGATAGGCATCTTTCCCCCCCACCCCAAAGTGAGTCATATTGAGTGAGCAGCAATGTGTCTTGTTGAGTTATGTGCTCACTCTTCATCATATTCTAGGAAAAGAAAGGTCAGGAGAGGAATTTTTACATCTTTTGGGCTTTGGGCCACGTTTACCTCCAGAGCAGAGCCAGACAGCAAGATAGGCAGCAGACCCTACATCTGGCACCCAGACTGAAGAAAGAAATGCCTCTAACTTAACTAGTTTGCTTGCATATTACCAGGCCTGTCTGTGTACCAGTAACAAAAGAGAGAAGCTGAGTTTTTTCAAAATGAGCTCCAAATAAAGGTAAATCACATCAAGCTAAATAATCTTATGTTGTAAGACAGAAAAAAAAATTGTCCTTTTGAGTGTTGTTTTTGAAAGGAGTATTTATACTGCTGTGCAGTTTTGATGTTAAACACCCACACCAACCCTGCAGCTCTTCGAATCCACCACTCTCGTTTGAAGAGTGCTGTTCTGGCAGTTTTTAATTGTGCCCATGGTAATAATTCTCTTCATGTTCATGCAGACATTCAGCTGTCCTTCAGTAAAAACATTAAGCTACAAATAATCAGAGGCTCAAAGTCTCAGAAGCTCACAGCCTTGGTAAATGATAACCTAGGGTTAAGATTAACATGTATTTGAAAAAAATCCTATGCTGGTGAAGCTGGTGAAAGCTCCACTTACCAGTGCAGAAGTGCACCCTGGAATTCAAATCCAAGTCCAAAGATTGTTGTAGATTGTTGTTTATAAATGAAAGGGGTTCCTAAGTGCTCAACCTGTTGTGTTTTTAAGAAGACGCATGAGCCCTTCTTCATCTGGTCCAGAAGTGACATCCCAATTAGTTAATGTAATCCACATTATTGTAAAGCAGACCTTGAGCTCATATTATTCTTCTTTGAGAGAGTTAGATAATCTAACTGCTAGGTGGTCAGGAAATGTATAGAATCATCCACTATCATTAGCACTGGAGCTAAACTCTGCAAGGTAGTAGGTCGGTGGTAGGTGGTAGGGGATGCGATGTATTTGAGGAGATCTCCAGGAGCAGGGTTTTGTTCCCCTGCTTTAGGGAGACCCACACAGTGTCCAGTTCTTCCTGTGCTATGCCAATCTTCATCTCAGTGGGTGGTGAACACTTTCATCTCATCTCTCTCTCTCTCACCCCTGTTTCAGAGTGGAAACTGAGTGGAGACTCAGTTTACTTCCTCAAACTTTTCACAACCCTGAGGAGATGTCTACAGAAGTAATAACTAACCCACCTAATTCAGTGTGTCCAATAATGTATGCAGCCTGGTCAGGAGGTGGCAGCTGAAATTAATCCTCTGAGTATGGATGTCATTTGTTAGGTGTCCTCTATATAGGCACAAGGTGGTTTGGCTTTAGGTATGCTTCTTCAGCAGAAGAGCCAAACGTAGAGGTGGTTGTGATGGAGACGATTACTTAGGAAGGTGTTTACCTCCTGTCCTGAGTAGGGTGGCTGCCCTCAGCCTTTGTTACATTTGGGCCATTTGTATTAGACTTTCTAGGTTAAAGGCCTTCAGCCTTTGTTACAGTGGTGTGACTAACCTCTAAAATGTTCACAATGATGATTGTAAAACTAGATATAACTTTTATATATTTTGATCATCTGTAATATTCATACTTTGTAAGCTGCCCTCTAGGAACATTTCATATTGCCTTAAATAGTGTTCTGTAAGTTCAATAAAATGCCAAATAATAGTCCACATGAAAATATAAATAGACCATATTACAGGAATTTAAAAAACACCCCCCAAACAGGCATTTTAGGATATCTGAGCCTTAAATACATTTTGTCAGAACGTTAAAATGTCGTTTAAGGCTCACTGGGATAAGGATTTGAGCAAATACCTTTAATACAGTGACTCAATTTCAGGCTGGGCGGGGATGGTGGGTTCTGTAGCGCCTCGGGCAAGATGCTTAAACCCAAGCGTCTCCCGGGGTATGTGCATTTCCCGTTACACGCCAAGAACGCTTCAGAACCCAGCACCCGTTCTTCTCACCTTTTGTTATTGGATGTAACTGACCACTGAAAGAGAGTTGATCAACGGAAGTTTATTTTCCAAATAAAAATAACAGAATAAGATCATTTTAAGTGATGTTTTCGTGTTTAAACGTATTCGTTTTTATTTTACAAAATATAGGCCAAGACTCTCACGAATTTTGTTTATGTTGAATTTAACAAAAGAACAAATGATTACATTCATTGTGTTTATGGCAAGATACTGGTATATACATTCAAGTGATTTAAAATGTAGGATATTGCAATAGGCAGAGCAACAGCAATGAAAAGAAATGCTTTATGCTACATTGTGTTCCTGAACACAAATTTATGTGGACCAGTATTGGCTATAGGAAGAGTCAAGGTCAAGCACTGAACAACTCACAATCCGTGCAAAATATGCTTTGCATACAAAAAAGTATTTGAAACAATAACCTATGCCTACATTGCAGTTGTTATTTAAACACAGTCGTTATACAACACTTTACGCACACAGTTTGGGTTCCTTGTTCGATAAAGTTTGGTTCGCTCCCGAATCCAGTGGCAGAGAAACGTTACACAGCTGTACTAGTTATAATCTTGTTAAAACAATAAAAATTCCTTTGGAATTTGTCCGCAGGTAACGGTTTCTTTTCACAACAGATGGTACGCCATGCTCGTCATTCATCAACAGGGGTGCTCTGTAATGTTTGGAAGTCAAAGCGGGAAAACGAGAAAGCCAGAAAATGTGGAGTACTTCCAGCCGCCCATAAGATTCCCTCTCTCCAGTTTCAAATAGAGTCTGTCCTCGCGCTCCAGGTGAAGTAGAACTCCGTTACTTGCTGCCTCGCGCGTGACGTCCTGATCGCCAGCGAACGCCGATATTATTGGGTACTCATTGTGCATCAGATTTACCTAATGTTCATGAAAAATAGGTAAGTGAAAACGGATTTGATACGATTCATCGGAATCGATCCGATGAATTACAGCCTTGAACACATCTTAAAGAAAGGTGAAAGCATCTGGTTCGTCAAATGTCTCACCTGAATTGTCTGTCGGTTGTAAACCTTTACGACATGAAAGCTGAAGCTATAAATGCCGCGTCTGGGAGCTTGGAATACGCTCGCCTTTAGATCGAAATGGTTGCCGATGTTCACGAGTACCTGCAAGAGGAAAATCATCTCTTTAAGAAAGCAGTAATGTGCATCATCCATTGTTTCAACATATCTCAGCGTCTGAACAGTGCTGGAAAAAAATTGACCATTCAACAGACTCCTTTTGTTTGCTAGAAGCAGTAATTCAAGCTACCTGAGTCATATGCGTAAATGCGCAAAGAAAGGTGAAGTTCTACTAAAGTTTGCAAACAATAGAAATGAAGTTTGACCTGATCAAAATAGATGGTCATGGACTTATTACTCATCTCAGATGGTTCGTGGTTGGTTCCCCTGACGGCAGAGAATGCCACTTTTGCACCAGCCGCTCGCACAGATATTCCAAACGACGAAGTCACTCCTCCCTCTGCGGATGGGTTCGAATCACACACGACCAGGCATTTTCCCTCCAAAACAACAGGTTCCGTGTCATTCTGTCCCATTGAAACCACTCCGCATATACACAGCAGGACAGAGACCAGCACGGCCGAAGATTCCGAGTCGCCCGCTCTCATCGTGGTGGTGAAAGACTCTTCTGCGCAAAAATGCAAACGACCTGCCTTCGGAGATTAGCAAAAAGCACCTGCCTCAACTATATGTCCTCTCTCTCTCTCTCTCTCTCTCTCTCTCTCTCTCTCTCTCTCTCTCTCTCTCGTTCTGCGCACGCTCCTTGCTCTGGGACTTTTTATTTCTGCTGTTAGTATCCCATTATATCTTAAGTGGCAAAAAATGCAAAAGTGGGTATGGCGACAAGCTTAAAATGGCGAAACTGCCAAACCGAAATTAGAATTAGAAAAGATTTACAATTCAGTGTTTTAAGGGATTTGTCATTTTAGCATACATGTAATAATAAATCGAAAATATTAATTGGTTAAAGTGAATTCAAATAAATAGTTTTAAACAGAAAGTGTAAAATAAATGTATTGAAATGGTTAACCAAGCTCTAACTACATTATGTCTATACATCTATATCAACGCAGACAAGCGTAACGACTGTATTCCATATTATAATGGCAGTCAACACAGACGCGAGCGCTTTTGCATTGCTTGGAGCGGTCAATGTATGGAATAATCTATGTTGCTGCACCCTCAAGTGGCGGTGAAATATTACTGACGTGTCTGCTACAAGGCCGACAAATTATGAGGTGCGATGGAGACCGTCGGTTAGGAAGGATAAATGGGTGCTCTGGCTGCTATGCCAGAGCACTGGCTCTTTGGTGTGGTGGTCAGAACTGGGCCTTTGTTACAAATGCTGTCAGAAGTGGTATGGCAGTGAGGCTATTGGGAGCATGCCTCACTCAGAAAGGTTAAATGCGTGCTCTGGCCGTGCATTATTACACAGTATTAACTATGACATACACATTATATACCTGAAAAGCTTTAAAGCAAAATTTGTTACTACTCCAATAGTAACATTGGTTTGAATTTCTCACAGCTCATTTCACTGCTATAGCTCAATGATTCCCAGTCTTGGTCCTGTACTATAACAGAGCTAACTGCATTCGTGGAGGTGAGCCAGGCACAGGGCCTTGAAAAAGTATTCATACCCCTTGAACTTTTCCACATTTTTTCATGTTACACCTACAAGCTTAAATGTATTATTGGGATTTTATGTGATAAATGAACACAAAGTAATTGTAAAGTGAAATTGCAAGTAATTGTGAAGTGAAAAGAAAATGATACATGGTTTTCAAAATTTTTAATAAATAAAAATCTGGAAAGTGCATTTGTATTCAGCCCCCCTGACTCAATACTTTGTGGGACCACCTTTCGCTGTAATTACAGCTGCAAGTCGTTTGGGGTATGTCTCTACCAGTTTTACACATCTACAGGCTGAAATATTTGCCCATTTTTCTTTGCAAAATGGCTCAAACTCAGTCAGATTGGATGAAGAGTGTCTGAACAGCAATTTTCAAGTCTTGCCACAGATTCTCAATGGGATTTAGGTCTGGACTTGACTGGGCCATTCTAACACATGAATGTGCTTTGGTCTAAACCATTCCATTGTAGCTCTGGCTGTATGTTTAGGGTCATTGTCCTGCTGGAAGGTAAATCTCTACCCCAGTCTCAAGTCTTTTGCAGCCTCTAACAGGTTTTCCACCAGGATTACCCTGTATTTAGCTCCATCCATCTTCCCATCAACTCTGACCAGCTTCCATGTCCCTGCTGAAGAAAAGCATCCCCAAAGAATGATGCTACCACCACGTTTAAAGGTGGGGATGGTGTGTTCAGGGTGATGTTCAGTGTTAGTTTTCCACCACACATAGTATTTTGCATTTAGGCCAAAAAGTTAAACTTTGGTCTCATTTGACCAGAGCACCTTCTTCCACGTTTACTGTCTCCCCTACATGGCTTGTGGCAAACTGAAAACGAGACTTCTTACGGCTTGCTTTTAAAAATGCCTTTCTTCTTGCCACTCTTCCATAAAGGCCAGATTTGTGGAGTACACGGCTAATAGTTGTCCTGTGGACAGATTGTCCCATCTGAGCTGTGGATCACTGCAGCTCCTCCAGAGTGACCATGGGCCTGTTGGCTGCTTCTCTAAGTAGTGCTCTCCTTGCCTGGGCTATCAGTTTAGGTGGACGGCCATGTCTTGGTAGGTTTGCAGTTGTGCTATACTCCTTCAATTTTCAGATGATGGATTGAACAGTGCTCTATGGGATACTCCTAGCTTGGGATTTTTTTTTTTATAGCCTAAAACTGCTTTACATTTCTCCGCAGTTTTATCCTTGACCTGTCTGGTGTGTTCCTTGGTTTTCATGATGCTGTTTGATCACTAATGTTCTCTAACAAACCTCTGAGGATTTCACAAAACAGTTGTAGTTATACTGAGAATAAATTACACACAGGTGGACTCTATTTCCTAATTTGGTGACCTTTGAAGGCAATAAGTCACAATGGATGCTATTTAGGGGTATCAGAGTACAGGGGGCTAAATACAAATAATATGCATACAAATACATGCCACACTTTCCAGATTTTTATTTATTAAAAAATTTGAAAAACATATATCATTTCCTTTTCAGTTCACAGACTTGCTACTTTGTGTTCATTTATCACAAAATCCCAATAAAATACATTTAAGTTTGTAGGAGTAACATGAAGAAATGTGAAAAAGTTCAAGGGGTATGAATACTTTTGCAAGACCCTGTGTGTCAGAATAGGAAAAACACTAAAACTTGTTGAAATTGTTCATGAAGTCTGTAGTCATGTCTAACCCTAGTTCGCCCCCCTCCCCCTTCTTTAAATTAGCATTAGACATCATTGCAATCTGAGAACATAAGACAATTGTTGTAGTTGGATTCACCCTATCTCTGATTGTACTGGAGTTGCATCAGATGAGGGCTTGGTATTCTGTTCATTCACTAATGCAGGAGTGCCCACCTTGCAGAAGTTAACTACCACCCGCCTCTAGGACATTTTCAGATCAAGGAATTCAGATGCATTTTAAAATTACAGCCACAGGAGTTTCAGATTGAATTTGAGGGCAGATTAGGAGGCTAAATCTCCAGAAAGTGATTAGAAGATGCACTTAATGCCCAGCAGGTGGCAGTGCTGTCAGTTTACGTCACCTGCACATTCTTTGCACACCAAGTCTCAGCAAAATACACCATGAATGCTAATATTCTGTTTCCTTCACTCTGTTTTCTTCCTTTGTTTCCTTCACAAAACCCAAGAGGGGAAAACAACAGATGATGTGGAATCAGTTTATTATCAAAGTTACAGCACAAGGCAGGCCACTGTCATTCTCCACGCAGATCGACATACACACATTATCCACCTGCATCCATTTAAGATGTTAGCTATATTACAGTCCTTCAGCTCCTTCTGCCATGAAGCCCAATTCAGCAACCATACAACAATAATATACATCCAGACTTACGGGATCATAGAAAAAAATAATAAAATTAACAAAAGCATAAACAAGACACGAAGGGCATAAGGGGATCAGAGGGGCATGCGGTTGCCCTCGACACTGATCTTCACAGCGTGACCCGTCTTCGTCAGGCGCCTGATGTCAGCAAAGCGTCGCATCTGTTTATCTACACGCGATATGCTCTTCCTCATAGGACCCTGAGGAGGAGGAGAGTAGAGCGGGTGAAAAATACAGCAGGGAACTATTCGGTCACGTATTTTGTGTTACAGTAAACCACTACCGTCCAGCCTGAAGCCGACCTTAGACGCTTCGGTCTGCTCTTCCTAAAAACCTGAACCGGTGTGCGCACACATGCGTGTACATGAGCACAGACACCCGCTTGCACACACAGACACTCGCTGGCAGACTGGCACAGATAAGTCACGTGCACAAACATGTATACACACATGCACATGCATGACTACACAGATACGAATTCACGCGCAGACATGCATACACACATGCATGTGCATGAGTGCACAGATACTAAGTCACATGCACAGGCATGCCCCTGCACAGACGTGCACTCGCACAGTTACACACATGCACATAAGCGCACGGATACGCACAACTTTAATAGAAGTTGCTTAAATGAGGAAGCAGTGTCGTGCTTGGTGGCCACTGATGCTCACTGGATCATCTTGTCCACTGGACATAGCTGGCACCCAGTACAAGCCTCATCACCATTCCCATAAACCATACACACAAGCCTTGCAAACATATTTAATATTTCCAAAATGTGCAAAATTTTAAAGAAAAAAAAACTGGATGACTTTGCAATAAACTGGGTGTAAGCACTGAATTGTTTAGTGATTTCCCTGACAGGATAAGCTCATAAAAGACTGGACTCTATGCTTGTGAACTGTCCTAGGTGTTTTAAACCTGAAAGGTGCACTACTGTTGGCCTCCATGCCCACTCCAAAGCCCTGTGTTATGCTAGTGTGGGGGGGGGGGGTGAAAGAGAGACAAGCTCTTCCTCTACCATACTGCACACCGTGCAGCATGCAGAACACTGCCACTTACTGACCACCGCAGGCTGCCAACATCAACTACAGGGGCATGCGGTTCCCCTCCACGCTGATTTTCACAGCTCCCTGTGGGCGGCGCTGTTTCCTCTGCTCGGCAAAGCGCCGCTTGTGCTTCTCCAGTCGACTGATGCCTCTTTTAACCCTCTGGGGTCCAGAGTTATTCTTTGTTGTTGTAATTATTATAGACTTCTCTGAATATAGTAGCTCTAGTGTAATTACTATAACATTGCAATATCCTTTTTTGGTTGATGGCAATGTTAGACTTCAGGGGCTTAAATCCCCTCCTATGATAACTATTCCTACTAATCAAAAGCAGGCAGTTCCCTCTTAAAATTAAGTTGTTTAAAAGCTTCTCTAGCAAAACTGTCAAAAGCTCAACCAACTGTGTCCAAGCTCTTAAAACCTTAATGTACTAGTGTACTATTCATATGTACATGTAGCTGACTTGCAAGCAAGACAGAATCCATGAAATTTTAAACAAACCAGTGGCACCTTCTTGCTTAGAACCTGCTGAAAATCTAAAACATATGGTGCAGTCACCTACAAAAACTAAAATCTAAAAGTCTTACAATAAACGAGAACTCAAAACTATCACAAAAGGAAACAACATTCTCAACATCGTACAAAAGGGCCTCCATCAGCTGTCCTATACAATATACAAGTCACCTTCACCCAGAAACCTTTTTATGCTTATACAATGTAATTAAACTGAATAGGAGAAAAAAAATTAAAAACACCCTTGGCAAACTCTCTTCAGTACACATTATCAATTCATAACCCCTCCCATCAGATCCCATTCATAACCCCTCAAAATCTAGCCACTCCCACTAACCCGATTGGAGTCTGTCTCTACGTTCCATTTGGGTCGCACGACGTAGTCCTTATTGGAGGGCATGGGCACCCGTGCCCTGGCGCAAAACCCGGGGTCACCCGGCCTCAATGCTCTGAGAGAGACATGACAAAGGACATTGATCATCATACCTATGCATATAACTGAACACACTTATACACCGGGTGGATGCGTGTGAAATACTCACTTCTCTTCTCCCGTCAGCACCTTCTCCAGATCTCTTCGAGGTGTCTGTCCTCCTGAACTGTAAAGACCACACACACAGGCATACTGCTAAGAGCCAGACCTAAATGACAGCACTTAGTATGCGATTAGTGTGCTCAGCAGACTAGACACAGACATGCCGCGGGTGTTCCACCACAGCAGAAGCATATTGCGTTCTTAGTGTGACATGTGCTTGGTACACAGTTGGATTTGACCGCTACAGGAACTCCCACACACTGGCACTCAAACTGACAAACTTTCCAAAATTGCACACATATTTTCAGAGCAAAACGCTTTAAAATCGATGTTCACCCCACTAACGATTTTCCTGGGATTTTGCTGCATGTACCACATTGTTACGGTCAACTCACTGGTGACTTTTTTATGTGACCATAGTGAAAATACACATAATGATTGTTTTAATATTCACAAAAATGATTACTACTTTAAAACTTTGATCCAAGGAAAACCAGTTATTGTATAGAATGATGCACTACACATACATGTGGGAAGAACAGTGAAACAGCAGTAACAGTTGAGTGGATGCAGGAAGGAGGAAGGAGATTAGGATACCAAGTCAAAGAAGAGGAACCACTGAAAAGGTTCTGGAGTATATCAGAGGTTGCCATACTTTCACATAACCATGACTGTCATGAACAGTGAGGAAGATAGCAGTGCCCGGATGATGTCTGTTATTCCGAAAAGGTCTTGTGCAGACTAGTCACTGTATTCTAAAGTACCACAGGAGAAATCAATCAGTCTGATTCACCTGGTCTACCTACTGAATTTTTTTGATGAATTTAATCTAAAACCTCTTCAGAAATGAAAATACAACTAACTTTTACGAAAACATCAGGTGGTGTAGTGAAAACTAGCACGTGCGTAATAATGTAACTACAGTTAAAGATGCATGCAAATATTCATGACACTTAATGCTCACAACCTTCCCCTCTAATCACACACAAACACACACAGATTAAACCTGACAAAGCACTGCGATGCAGAGCATTCAGGGCAGTCATGCGCAGTCTCCCACAGGCACGCACACAGACACGCACAAAACCTGAGGTGGGGGCCAAAGACATCAGTTTCCTCTGCCCTCTCTACCTTCTGAGGCTCACTTTTGTGTGTGTGTGAACGTATATGTGTGTGATGAGAGAGGAAGTAACAATAGGGGGAGGGAATGAGAAAAGAACAGAGTGGTTTAAAAAAGCTGTGAAAGAAAAACTCGAGTAGATCTATGGAGAAAAAACTGAAAGCATGAAATATGATATATGAAGGCAGAAGATTTATATATCAATACCCACAGCATAGTTCACCCTTGGCTCTGTGTTTATGTCCATGAAAATTAGTATGAAAACCCCATATACCGATGTGTGAGTAAGGCTTCTTGTGTAGGATCTTTGTTTGTGTATGAGCGCCTCTGTACCTGGTTGTCCAAGATCCGTATGTGTTTGTATGAGTGCATCTGTACCTGAGCCGTCTGCGGGGGGCAATCTGCTGATCAAGGTCTCTCTGTTGTCTCTCCTCTCTCGTCATGCCTTTATAATTAGATGACAAGCCAAAGATGGGCCGCGACCACTCATCTACACAAACACACAAATTCATTAGAAATGGCTATAACAATGATCCACTTTATACTGCTACTCACAAGCACAGACAAGTGTGTATGTGTGTATTTGTCACCAACTTTATGAGCAAGGTGTGTTTGAGTGCATGTATTAAACAGGGAGTTCATCTTTGACCACCAAGTATTTATGAGAAAAGTAAATTAAAAACTCAGTTAAAATAACCTGCACCCCCCCACATTTGCATTACATGCTAAAATAAAATGTTGACGTGTGTAATATGTTTATGTTTTTTTCCCCTTCTTTGCATTTCAGTGAACGACTGTATTCCTCCACTGTGTCAGAACTACTTCCTGGACATGCTCGTGCCTACCCTGCATTATTAAGTATTTGCTAAATTGTTAAGCAAACAGTATTCATAGAAATGTTTGCTGAAGAGTACAAATGCAAGCTACATTCTGGAGTGGGTTGTCATGCCACACTATTCTGAACCATATAACGGGCATAGTTTTTCTCAGACCAGTAACTGGCACAAAGTTCTGTGTCTTAACAACAGAGTAAAAACAAACCCTTACATTTGTTGGGTGAACGTGTCCTCTATGCTTGGCACTGAAGTGGGTGTCTGTGTGTATACATAGAATTTTGATGGGAAGTTGGGAGTATATACGTACTGATAAGTTTGAGAGCGAGGTCTTTGTTTGGACGTGACTCTTTGGGGTGTTTGTAGAGGTACATGACAGCTCGACCAATTCCACTCATCTTCAGAGTCTCTTGGCTGACACTGGGCAACTGCAGAATGCACGGACGTAGACACACAGAAAAGCTATACTGAAACAAAGAATTTTTCCCCAATTCGCCACTGTCCCATTTATAGCAGAACATGTGAAAACTGAGCAGGTGGATCCGGTCTCTTAGTCATGCGTGTCCAGTAAAACATTAGCAGTAAGGGCTTTGCCAAGTCTACAGTGAGTCAGCAGCAGGAGCCTACTAATGACACTCTGCCAGAAATAACTACCCCCACTGTAGGTATTCCACAAGACAGAACTACCCCCACTGTATACATTCCAACAGAAATAACTACCCCCACTGCATGCCAGGAACCAAGATTCCTCAGCAGAACATTACCCAGAGTATCACACTGCTTCTGCTGGCTTTCTTCATAGAGTGCATCCTGGTGCCATCTCTTCCGCTATTAAGCACTGCATACACTACCCCGTGATGTAAAAGAAAATGTGATTCAAAAGACCAAGCCACCTTTTCCCACTGCTCCATGGTCCAGTTTTGATGCTCAGATGCCCACTGTATACACTTTAGGCAGTGAATAGAGGTCAGCATAGGCTCTCTGACCAGTTTGACCACTTTGATTGGCTAGCCTTCACACCTCCATATACATCAGCGCACCCTGAGCGCCAAGGACAGCGTCTCTAGTTCACTGGTTGTCCTTCCTTGGACTGCTTTGATAGGTATTAACCACTCCATACTGGTAACACCCCACAAGACCTGACATTTTGGAGATTTTTTTGCTCTGACTTAGTGGTCTATCCATCACAGTCTGGCGCTTGTCAAAGTCGCTCAGATCCTCACACTTGCCCATTTTCCTGCTTCCAACACAGCACCTTTAGGAACTGAGTGTTCACTTGCTGCCAAATGCATCCAACCCCTTGACAGGTGCCGTTATAATAATCAAATGTTATTCCTGTCACCTGTCAGTGGGTTTAATGTTGTGACTAAATCAGTGTGGGGTGATATGTGGAGATGGAAGCCTCACTTCCTGCAGGATCTTGAGCAGCTCCTCCCTGATCTTCAGTGCAGGGAGACTCTTGTCTGGTAGAGGACTGATCCATTCCTTAATCGCAGTCATCACACCACTGTCTATAAACGTCTCCTTCAGATCCTGCCTGAAGAATGAGCGTGCGAACACACACACCCCGCCCCCCACACACACACACACACACACACACACACACACACACACACACACACACACACACACACACACACACAACCCCAAATCAAGGTGCGGACAGACTTACTTACGCAATGCCACAGTTCACCCTTCAATAGATAGAGAGGACTGAAGGGCTTCTTACTTTTTTAAATGCATCACAACTGTGGGCAAAAGCATCAACTTTTTCAGAGCTGGCTTCTTCTGACTGTTTAGAGTCCGATCCTCCTGCAAGCATGAATATGAACACACACACAAATATTTCATCATCTCTCCAAACATCTGATCGAATTTACATTCTCACTAAAGGCAAGAAATTATCCACAAGGGGGATATTCCTTAGTATTGAGGACAGAGTGTAGAGAGAAAGGCACATTTCAGAATACCTCCACATCACTTTCTTCCACATAACATTGGCAAACTAAAAGAAGCACAATGAACTCGTCAGACAAAGTATACGACAGTCTGCCTGCAGCACCGTGTTCACGGAGAGCACTTATTTAGTAAAACAAATGCATCCAGGAAAGGTCAAACTAGTCCAGGCCAATCTGCTATTTAATTAAAATGAACAGTACAACAATATTCTCCGTTATATTGGGTGCTGAAGGCCAGTTGCCAGAAGAGAGGTTTCAGCACTGCCAAACACAAACCAGGTGCCCAAGCTAAAGAATTGGTTACACTAAAGCAGCAACTGGCATCTGCAGGGTTTCACATGGTCAAACAACAAATGAATGAAGTTATATTTATATAGCACCTTTCAAGAAACCCAAGCTCACTGTAAAATAGGAATGTATACACCTCCCTAGAGAACTGACGTGGCAGGACCCTTTACACAGATTCTACTAGTTGGCCTTTAAACAAAACACACGTGCACACCTCTGCAGCTTCAGTCATCTTGGTGATCATGGCGCTGACTACATCGTCCGCATCACTGATGAATGTTCCTCCATCGCGGTGGCGTCTCCGCTTGCCACTCTGAGCTTTCCTCCGTGCCAGCATCATATCAAAATCAGACATGAACATCATGCTAGATACACACACACATACACACACATACAAACACATACAAACACACATTAATATCATAGAAAAGTACACTTGTGAAATGGTGTACGAATGACTAAGTCACATTTGTGCAGGATTGTTGGCAATGGTTAGTACCGGTGTGTAGATGAACACAACGTTAGCACAGGTATGTCGGCGAACAGCATTAGAATAGATGCATTGGTGTACACAGTGTTAACACAGGTGTGCTAAAGTTACAAAATTGCTGGTTTGCACATACAAGTAGGTTAACAGGCATGTAGTCATTTGTAAGACAAAAGTTTAGCAGCTGTGTGTACAGTAGCAGTTAGCACAGATGTGCAATAATTTTAAAGGAAAAAATGAACACGTACGCAGATTTCCAAGGTTGAGCAACAGCTAACGGTGACGTCATAATTAAAGCAAAACAAACATTGCAGTTAAATTGGCTAGATAGCACATTCCTATTATTGTAAGTGGGCATTTGCAATATAGCTAAGCATAACTATATAATGAGCAAAGAAAAATATTTTTATTATCTTATGAGGGTTGGTGACATGCGTTCACATTTAAGCAGTTACAGCAGAGCTGTATTTTAAGCAAAAATTTGAAGGGTAAGACAAGTTTATCATTATTCTTGTTTTTGTGCTTTGGAAATCGCTCTTTTACCACATTGTTTTGTTTTGTTTTTACACTGACCCCGTTCATAGTGTGTTATGCAGTAAACAAACAGTTTAAAGCTGCAGATTAGGCATAATTAATTTGCTAGGGTGTACTAGTGAGAGATGGTTACTTACTCTCTTCCTCCCCTCTCAATATCATCAGAATCAGAGTCATCAGCTGTCACTTTTTGACCTGCAGCGTGAGATTGCTGATTCTCTCCCTCCAGCTCCTCCTGATTAAAACCCTGCTCATGCACAAAAACACACACAGTCAGATATGCTCAACAAAACAGGCAACAGGTAAGTTATGGGACAGACTGGAGTGCTTTACCGTAAACTCCTCCTCATCTCCTGACTCCCCAAAGATATCCGCAATCATTTTCCTATGGGGCACAGATGGCATTCGTTACAAAGACATGCACATGCAACATAGCCATCAAGTTCAACAACAGTCAACAGCAGTCAGCACAATAAAAGCTAAAACTATTCATACATGGGTGGTGAAAGAAAGAATGTAGAAATTATGGAGTGAGGAGAGATGGAGAAAAAGCAGAGGGGGCAGGTACACTCACTCTTCCTCGTTGTTTTCTGAGTCGCTGTCGCTGCCAAATAGTGTCTTCTCGTCCTTTTTCCCAGCGTCTGTCTCCATCCTGCTCTCCTCTTCCTCCTCACTGTCCGATCCCAGCTCTCGGAGCTTGGCGGCCACGGTCTTATCCGGCGCCTCCGAGCCTTCCTCACTGGCTGACTCGTCATCATCCGACACAGCCCTTCGTCTCTTTGTGGCTGTGGAGAGGTCACCTGTGTCAGACCCTTGTCACACGACTGATAAGGTGGGGTTGAAAGTGATAAACGAGAGCACTGTACCTTTCATTTCCCCCTCATCCTCGCTGTCAGAGAGAATGGCCGCCTTCCTCTTCACTGAAGGAAGAGATTTGCTACATCTTAGAGTTAAGCTCCTGAGCTACCAAGAAGCATAATTCAGCATCGGTGCAAACAGCACAGATTTATGCAGTTCTTTAAAACCAAAATAGTTTGTTTCAGTACAAGGTACAATCAGGACAACCTCTAAAACTATTTAAGATTCAGATATTGCTAAAATTCAGCTCAGCAGGCATGATCCTACAGTCTACATTTATGCTCTTACCTAGCTTCCAATACACCTGTGCTGAGAAACACTGGCGTGAACATTTCTCACTGTGCACACCAGGTTAACGTACCTGGCTTTTCCTCATCGTCGCTGTCTGCGATAGTACGCTGAGTGTGCATTTCATCCTGCTCACTGTCCGCTTCCTCTTTTGGCTTCCTCTCCTCTTCCTCACTGTCGGAGTGCACTGCAGCTTTGGCATCGCACTCTCCGGCCTCTCCATCTTTCCTTCCCTCATCTCCATCCTCTCCCTCTGACTCTCCCCGAGTCCTCTGTCTAGACTTCTCCCCATCAGATTCGCTGTCCGAGTTCGAGTCCGAGCGAGGGCTCTCTCCCCTGCGTGGGTCCTCACAATCTGATTCGCTAGCACGTGCTGTTGGCTGCTCCTCTCTCTCTGATGGGCTCCCCCTGCATTTCGTTGGGGAGTCTTCACCATCGTCTTCACTGTCAGCGTGGTGGGGTGCTTCTGGCTCTGAGTCGCTGACCTGTCTTCCTCTGCCATCCTCATGTTCTGAACCGCTACCACCACCAGGGGGCACCAGACTGCCGGCCACACTCTCCCGGTCACTGCCTTCATCCTTCACAACAAACAAACAAGACTTACAGTTGTCTGGAATTTGACCAGTGGACCCTGGAGAAAACAAACGTTAAGGGATCAAAGGTCATGGTCAGAAGACTTTCTAACCTCGGACTGGCGCGACTCCCCCCTCATCTCCTCTTCCTCCAGGTCGGACCCCACAGCATTTTCGTCCTGCACCGGTGTGCCACTGCCGTCATCTACAAAAACACCAGTAGGTGCGCAAATCCAAGCTCATGTAAGTACCAGTAAAACACAGCCCACATGCTGAAGACTTCTTACAGCTAACCTAACATTCTCATTGTGCGTTAACCAGCGTGACAAAGATGGATCACTACTAAATCCTTGAGGCACAATTAGCATGCTGAAGTTGATATGTCTGCTGAATAGTTTCCGCCACAAAATATGACATAGCACAGCTAAAAATACTTTTCAAGACGACAGTATAAAAACAAAATGTCATACCTGTTGCTAAATACGTTTCTTACCAGACAGGAAATGAAAGAAAAAAGCAGTTTATTAACTGCTCAACTGAAGTGAAAGTAACAAATAAAGACGATTAGCATGATGCGCAATTGAACTGTAAGAAAAACAACCTGTCTGTGGCAGGAAGCAGACAGACAGCTAACTGGGTTAGATGGTTAGCTAGCTAACGCTGAATAGTATTAGAAAAATCCATGTTGGCGGTCTAATCTAAAAAATGGATCGTCGTTGTTAACCTAAGCTTTATAAATAAGTGATTACAGGTGTCGTCCACGGTTAAGAAACATGATCGTACATGATCACCTTCAAATCAGACTCTTTCCTTCAGCCCTGTCATTTTCGAGCTAAAAACGTAAAAGGACAACGCCGAATAGCTAAAGAGTGACGCTAAACGACAGATTCAAGGTTATCTGATATTACCTGAGTGGTTCCCTGAAAAGAATTCATCTCCACCGTCCATTTGTGCGTCGAACGAACGGCTAGTCAACTTTACAAAGAATCTGCTGAACACGAACGAGTATGACGAATATCACTTAGCTACAGCAGGCAATGGTAAAAACAAACACCGATAACCGAAGCGCTTAGCTCGTTGCCTTGTCCAGTGCCGGCGACTCCTTCTTCCTAGGCCTGTTCCTGGTATTGTTACCCAGCACTGATTACATGTAGCCCGCTAGCTACATTCGACCAGTTTTATATGACCATCGCCTGTATCTGTATGTTTACGCGCTATATTATCAATACATCGTGAGCAAGACACATGACGGTCAATCAAATGCAACTTTCTTCACGCGCCTACAAAGGCTAACTAGCCAGCTAGCTAATATTTTGTTACCAAAATGGTGCCGCCAACTCTTTGGGGCGCGCGCGTGTGGTCGCGCACTATATGACGTCAGAAGTTCTACGATTAATGCGTTTATGCGTACCGTTCGATATGTTAGTGTTCGATATTCTTAGAACATTTACTATCATTTCCATTGTTTAGAAACAGTTATTTAGGCAAACCAATGAGCAATGTGTTAATGTTTTTAAAATGTTTAAAGGACATTTTCAGCTTCTAGTCCTATGTTTTAATTAAAATATATTTGAATTGAGTTCCGACAACGTCAATTTTATACTGCCTAAAATATGCAGAACTGAGTAAATCTCCTCTTATAACCTAGCTATCTTTGCTTGGGTCATTCTGAGCGAGTCGTATCCAATACCTCTGGTAGTCGTTTTTCGTGAACTACACATGTCTTCTTTCGGTTTGCTAATATAAATATGCTCAAGATAGAATGATATTGAATAAATTATAGCCTAAATGCATACGTCTAGATTAAATAACTGGTACGTGTTGATCAGTGATATTTTACAAAGAGACAAGGAGGAAAATAAACACTATACATGCAATGTCATCAATAAAAGCGAATATTTATTTACATCAATAGGCCGACAGGTTTTGAGTGTGGTTTGTACAATGTGCAAGAGTGGGATAATGAGTGAATGAATGCAAGTAATAACCTAACAATGCGTGCAATGAGGAACATGACATTCGTAGGCTACTTGTGGAAATCAATATCCAGTGTGATTGGAAAATGTGCAATGCCTAAAAAACAGTTCATAAAAACCAAAAGAAAGAGATCACATAATGATAAGATGATTGGATAATACTCAGCTGTTTGCTTTTTGCCTGAACAGATGAAGCACCAAACAACTTTATATGGATTATGCATAAAATCAAAGTAGACTCAGTGATAGCAACGTTGCATGGGACACTGAGCAACTTCTGCTACTGTTTCCTTAGGCTTAAGACATATGCTTCAGGAAGCTCATCAAAGATCATCTCTACGGCATGCACTGTGGTCAAGGTTCTTATGAGGGACCCTGCTGGCATCCTCTTACTGTAGTGTGGTGGAGGTCATTGTGGCCTCTCTGTCCTTTCCCTGCATGGCTCGAACAGAGATGGTGCCCTCAGAGAATCGAGTTGCTGAAATGGACATCCAGTGTGTCTGTGGATAGGGTCATTTTCTAAAACGAGGGTGTCAGCGTTACCCTTTCTGACCACCAGAGCCTCACCCGAATACTAGTGTTGTCTCCATAGTTACGTTGTACTTACCTGTTTAACATTATCCGTTGAGTCTCCCTGCTTAAACCACCAGTTATGCTAATCTGTGTGAAGTATTGCCAACTCAGTAGTCAGAATTACCAAGACGTTTCTTGCTCTGCTGAGTCTCTTGTGTACTGAACGTAGCCTGTGTTTTACATCTGTGATCCATGCCTAGCCCTTTTGTACTGTTGCCATTTTGCTCTCTATCTTCTCTTGTTTTTGACCCTGCTCTGCATTTGAAATTTTACTCTTTGCTTTTTTTTGCCCTTTGTATTGCCTTTTGCTATTAAATTGTATGGAATTATATAAATTACGGGGACCCGCATATGGATGTTTCTCGTGTTTCAGAGTCTCATCCGTTTTTGGATGTATTTTTTTCGTGCAAACCCTTAGCTTTCTTTGCAGAGCTCTGATTCTTGGCAGTGTTCGGCCAGCCTAGAACAGATGGGCTGGAGCAGTGTAGTCGCGCCAAGCCTCTGTGGCTCAGCGACCGTTCTGCTGGTTTGAAGCTCTCTTTCTTTTTCTTTTTCCTTTTTTTTGAAGGGTTCTATGTGATTTTGATATGTTCTATGTGATTCTATGTGATTTTGATATGTTCTATGTGATTCTATGTGATTTTGATATGTTCTATGTGGTTCTATGTGATTTTGATGTCTGTGGATTTTTGCAACTTGGGCAGGTTTGAGGCCAAGTTTGTGGAAGACCTGGATTGTGTGCATCATTTGCTCTAATACTTTGTTTATGTGTTGACCTGAACTGGCTCATCGCCATGGTTTTGTCGATGAATGTTTTTGAGATGTTCTGTTCATTTTCCTCCCACTTTCTCTTTGTCTTATTGTTATTCTCAGTGTCTCTCTTTTATTTGATGCTTATTTTTCCTTGCATCTTTTTGAAACTTCTTCCTCCTACATTCTATAGGTGTTTTATAATAATCAGAAAGAGAATTGTTTCTTGAAGGCTGCAGTTTTTGAGGAGTCCTTTACATTAGGTCCATCATTGTCTCTATGGCCTAAATCCACCTGCTTGTAAGATTCTGCCTCTTTAATTTTCCCTAGCCTTGCTTCAAAGTTTCCAGGATCTCTCACACTGATTGTCCTCTCCTCCATTTGTCTGTCTGGGACAGATGTTCTCTGTGGAGCCATGGTTAGGAGTTGTCCATGCAGAAGGCTGAGCAGGGCTGTCCTCCTGGAACACTCAGGTATGTCCCTCCAGCAGGTGGGAACTGCATGCACTGAGCTGATTGATCATATCTGTAATAGAACCACACAGAAGCCAGTGGAGGAGCTGTTCATCCAAATCTTTAGGCATATCATGCCCATCAGAAATGTTGGAATATAATAAATCATAATTTTAATGGGTATATGTGACTCATGATTATCCTTCAAGCCCATTTCCCAAAAAGTTTGGATGCTGTGTAAACTAAATAAAAATAGAATATTGACATAGTCAGCAGTGAGGCATGAGTGATGACACTCAGGATTTTTATTAAAGAAGCACAGAAAACAAAGCAGCTTTGAGTAGAAGCAAAAGGAATAAATGAAAAAAAAATCAAAAAACAACAAGCAGTAATACTATTAGCATGCTGGGAAGGCACACGATGGGCAAAGACACTAACAGCAGGATAGGGACCCCCAATGGAAGCACTGGACTCAGGTACCTGTGGGGGTTAAATACGACAAAGGGTTTAAATAATACATTGGTGATAGGGACTGGGTAAGTGGCTATGTTGTGATGGGTGTGTACTGACCGGGGGGCTTGACAAAAATGCAATCGTGTCAAATAATTTAACCCCTATATTTGAAATCAGTACAAATATTAAACGAAATGTTAAAACTGAGAAATGTTATTCCTTTTTAAAAAATATATATACCAATTTTGAATTTGATGCCAGCAACATGTATCAGAATAGTTATGACAGGTTAAGTCTGCTGCTGTTTCATCTTCTTTTAAAACTTTGTAAGCTTTTAGGAACTGAAGAAACCTGCTGTTAATTTGAAAGTGAACACTTTCCCATTCTTGTTTGATATAGGCTTTCAGCTGCTAAATAGTTTTGGATCTCCTTTGTCGATTTTTTTTGTTTCATAATGCACCAAATGTTTTCAATTGGTGACAGGTCTGGACTGCAAGCAGGCCAGTTTAACACCCGGAATCTTTTACTGTGGAGCCATGCTGTTGTACTGCATGCAGAAGGTTGTCTGGCATTGCCTTGCTAAAATAAGCAAAGCCTTCCCTGATAAAGGTAATGCCTGGATGGCAGCATATGTTGCGCCAAAAAATGCTCCAAAGTATCATTCAGTGCCAGATGTGCAGGTAACCCATGCCCTGTGTACTAAAGCGCCCCCTGCACCATCACAGATGCTAGCTTTTGAACTGTGCACTGATAAGCCAGATGGTCTTTATCCGCTTCAGTGTGGAAGCCACGGCGTCCATGGTTTCCAATATTTTGAGTCATCAGACAACAGGAATTAGCCTGGACCTTTCCACTTTGCCTCAGTTAATCTTAAGAACTTTGGCCCAAAGAAAGTAGCTGCCTTTCTGGATGTTGTTTATATGTGGATACCTCTTTGTATGGTATAGTTTTGATGAACTGTGTTCATACACAATGGTTTTCAGAACCATTCCTGAGACCATGCAGTGATTGCCAACACAGAATCATGTCTATTTTTTTAACACAGTGCTGCCTGAGGATCTAAAGCTCATGGCCATCCAATACTGGTTTTTGTCCTTGTCCCTTGCACATATAGATTTCTCCGGTTTGTCCAAATCTTTTAATGATATTATGGATCATAGATAATGAAATCCCTAAACTCTTTGCAATGTTACATTGAAGAACATTGTTCTGAAATTTGTTGCGGTGGTGAGCCCCTCCCTATCTTTCATTCTGAAAGACTCCGCCTCTTTTGGATGCTCATTTTTAATGTTATTGACCTGTTGCCAATTAACCTAATTAGTTGTGAAATGTTTCAATAGGTTTTTTTTTTTGTGCGGTTTTTTTTTTTTACACAATTCCAGCTTTTTCAAATGTGTTGTTGGCATATGGGCATATATTTTTAAAAAAAGAATAAAAAAGCTCAGTCTCTACATTTTAAGTTTTTGTTTAAAATTGTCAATTAAATATAGGGGTTAAGTGATTTGCAGATAATTACATTCTGTTTTTAGGTTAATAATTTAATTATTTTTAATTTATAACTATTTAAATTAGTACATTTTGTTTATTCAGTTTTTATTTTCTATTTTCTATTAGTATTAGTATTTCTAAGTATTTTATATTATTTTTACAACTGCAGCCATTGTTTTGTAGAATTCTACTCTGACCTATATTGCACCGAACTATATCGCAGCAGAGGTAATATTTCTCTTTACAATAATTTAAAAGAACAATTCTTGTAATTTAGTTTCTTCATACCTGTGAATAAGTATCTGAGCTCAAAGCAGAAGTGCATATATATATATATATATATATATATATATATATATATATATATATATATATATATATATATATATATATATATATAAAAATTACCCACTCACCCTCCTTCAGGCAGTAATTTTTCCTTCAAGCTCAGGTCCTCTACCAGGGGCCTGGAAGCTTGAGAGTCCTGCATATCTTAGCAGTTCCCAGGATCTTAGATGCTGTTTCTGGGATCTGCTGGAGTCATTCTCCCACTCTGGGGGTCACAGCCGCTAATGCTCCAATTACAATGGGAACCACTGTTGCTTTCACTCTCAACATCTTGTCTAGCTCTTCTCTCAGCCCTTTCTTGACCTTTTCATGTTCCTTGTTCCAGATGTTGCTAATGCTTGGGATTGCTACATTTATCACTATGGCCCTCTTCTGCTGTTTATCCATCACTACTATGTCCAGTTGGTTAGCCATTACCATTTTTTTTCAATCTGTATCTGGAAGCCCCACAGTCCCACAGGATCCTAGCTCAGTCATTCTTCACCACCTTTGGGGGAGCTTCCAGCCTGTACTCAGCACACACACACACACACACGTGTGTGTGTGTGTGTGTGTGTGTGTTCGCATATACATATAAATGAACAGCAATCACTTACAATAAAAAAGATGCTTGATGCATCATACAGTAGCCTATGACACTCATAAATGTGCTGTGGTATTTATTAGACTATCTTGTATAATACAAACACAGAAAATGCACCAACAAAATAGATCAATTTTTGTTCTGCTCCATACAAACTAGGCTAAATGTCAATTCCAGCTTGTACTTGTACGCATAGCTTTTCCCCACATAATTACCACTCTTATTAATAAGCAATGAGAACAGTTAGGGCTGAACATTTAAAGACATTTATTCAAGTTATTTATGTGACATTTGTGACATAGCAACTTGCTGTTGCTAAGGTTATGCTCTTAGGAGTCAGGTCAATGGTTATCTGGAGCAGAGCTGAACCCCAGTACTGTCTTGACTTCATAATTTGTTAGGGAGCAGCTAGCCAATTATTTTGGCACTTCTGCCTCCATGTGCATTTGATTGGCTGCATTTTAGTTTATAGCCCCAGGCAGACAGGGGGCATTTGTGTTGACATGATGTTGACAAATAAACTGTTGTTGATCTAAAGTCAAATCGTCAATGGTGAAAGGGGAAAAAGTAGAGCAGGCTGAATTATGAAAACAGGAAAAGGTACAGAGGCTAAAAATGAACTGAGCTCTGGGTAAAGTGCTTTTACGACATGAAGGTCGGTGGGTTGCTTTAGGAAGGTCTACATTCAGCAGAAATACATGAACAGATTTCATTGTTTCTTTCTCCATAGTCTGGCTCCAGCACCATGAGGACAGAATTTAAATTTATAATACAAAGAGTTGAAGACTGACTACTAATTGAGAAACAGTTTTTATTATTTATTTTCATTTTTACAGTGCAAATACAACAGATACACACACAAACATGCAAACAAGCAAATAAACAAATACTGGCAATTTTAATGGCTGGAATATTATGAAGATTATAAAATTCAGTATTCTTTTTAGTCATTGTAGCGCTGCAGTCTCTTAACAGTCACTTGTATTTTATTTAGTTATTGAGACATTAACCTAAATAAATGTTTCAGTTTCCTTGAGCAGTAGCCTATGTTCCAAGACTTTTCAGTAGGGGGCGCTACAGGCCTGTAGGATTTTCTGTCTCTAGGAAATGAGAAATTTTCATTTATTTATTATTGCAGTTTAAAAGTAAAGCAATAACTCCATGGAGCCTACTAGTTCATCACAGTACAGCATCCACTATCTTGGACAGCTGCCCCAACCATGGAGTGTTTTGTACATGTTTGTATCTCCAGAAGTCAAGGATGTGAAGGGTTCTTTCAGATTGGGGGTGAGGAGGATTGTCTTCGGGGATAGATTTACTGTTTTTCAGACTGCCAGTACAAATTGCACTCATGCTAAAGAATTACATTAAACTTCCTATAAAAGTCTCTCTTTCTGTCTCTCATTAAGTACGTTGCAGCTACTGACTTAGCCTTCCTATACATAGAGACACATGAATCACAACGAGAGAGATGGAGCATGTAATAGCTACAAAGTGGTGTTGAGAGAAAGAGAGAGGATTTGAAGAAGAGGCTGAAATACAGACTCTGATCTCTTTTACTTCCTCCATGACACTATACATCCATGACTAATTATATTATAATCAATAAATTATAACATAAATAATGTTAAATATATAAAATTGCAACATTTTAAATGTGCTGGAACTAAGAACTAAGACTAGCAGAAGGAAGGAGTGAGAGTGAAGGAGTGAGCAAGAGACATTAACAAAATCATCTTCTCTGCATAGCCAATGCTTCCAAATATTCAACAACTCAACACTTAAACACATGCACATTTGATTACTGACCAATGAAAGACAGGAAAATGACTTATGTTTTCACTATTACTCCATTACTTCATTAGTACTGCCAATAATACATCAATCAACATTAATACTAAACTGTTTCTTTAATGGCGAACAATTCATAACACATTGAATATATTTTCTTACAAAAATATGTTTTTACCAAGGTAGAAGAGGGTGTTTGCTTGTCTGTTCAAATGGAGAGGGTTCACTTGGCTATTCACTTGGAGAGTTTTCACTTGGCTCTTGGCAGTAGAGAGTGTTCACATGGGTGCTGTACTGTGAGTAATGAAAAAGTGGCAGGTAAATGACTTAAAGCACCAGACATAGCTGACATAGATACACCTAGTGCTCACTAGCTCAGTAAACAATTGCACTCATAGATACAGGAAAAGATGGGGATCTAAAGAGTTGAAAATCGAAAATGTTTACATAAAAAAACATTGAAAATATATTTTTATTTACAGGCAGTTTCAGTCTTTTTCTACTGAAAACTGATCCCCCCCCATTAGGGCATTGCAGTTCTACTAAGTTTTAATGCTTATTATAGTTGGCCTCTCACTCGCTCTCTTTTCTCTCTCTGTCGTATCAAGTGCTTGGAGCATCCCGAAGCACTCAGAGGGGGTGATGGGCCTGGCCATTACACCATGATGCTGCAGCAGAGACTCAGGCCTGCCATGGTGCAGCTGTTTTCAACTCACATTGTGGGAAAAGTATGTTGCTAACGTCAACCTGATTCGCTGCAGCATGGCTGGCTGGTCATCAAGGGGGTGAGGTAAGAACCTCAATGGCTTTTTATTAATAGAAATGACAAATCTTTCTTTGAAAAAAGTGGCTATCTATCTATCTATCTATCTATCTATCTATCTATCTATCTATCTATATATATATATATATATATATATATATATAAACTATGCAGTTTTATGCTGTATAGAGTATACTCAAGTATACCTCTTGGGTTAACAGTTAAGAAAGATGTATTTTCCACTAGTTTGAGTGGTCCAGATGGTAGGTGTTTGAGTTTGAAGAGAGATACACATGATTATACTTGATTACCTGGAGATGCAGGTACATGAAACAGTCCACATTATCTCTACTAGCTGCCTAAAAAGACCCAATAACTTGGCAGCTGTGGGCCTTAAACTTACGACCTTATGATTACTAATTAAGTACCTTAACCACTGAGCTACCACAGCCGCTTTTCAGGAAAACATTAAGAATGAATGTCTTGATATGTAAATGTTGACGCATGAAGTGCACACAGTCTGTTGTTTGTCTTGTATATCACTGCATGTCGTTTTCATGGGCTTCTTGTAAATCTCTGCATATAATAGCTAGCAAACGTCCCGGCTTCTTTACAACTACTTGATTGAACATGGCATAATGTTACCGGATCACTTTCCAAATATCCATTCAACATTATGTTAAGACAGATGCTTGAACCTTCAGCAGACTTGATAATTCTGAAACTCTGGCTATACGACACTCGTCAGTGTCTAACTTCGCTATGCTAACCTAGCTCGCTAGATAGCTGTCCTTGCTGTCCAATTTCACATAAACCTAGCTAGTCTCGTGTGTATTTAGATACGGCTTTGAAGTTTTAGTTATGGCCATAGTTTTAAATCGTTGTAGCACAGTTTTTGATATGCACTGACCAGTTTTGATTTCTCTACCTAGGTTCTTTTGCTGCTTGCAAATTTAACATTTTCAGACCGGTTAGCTGACGTCCGCTCAATTTGACCTCTTCCGGAAATACAGTGTAGGTGCACGTTTTTGTTATCGATTTAACGATTTAATTAACAGCGACGAATGTTTGCCACCCCTTTATGCAAAATTGTTTTTAAAGTGAAAGATTATGACTTCATCTTTTAAACCGAAACCTTTTCGGATCTTTCCCCAAAGTATTTTAAAAATGTTATTTTCTTATTTGCAAACATTTCAGTGTACAATATTTAAATTTGCAATCCTTTGTTTGCTTAATAGCTTTTATTGACGTGCAGTTAACCTTTTTGTCAACGTTATGTTGTCTGTCTTTGCCTATTTAGCTTTACTGTAACATAAGAGGCCTTGTTTCCTAATATATAAATAAATGGTATTTCCAAACGCCAAAATTCGTTATATCACTGTTTCCTGTCAATGCAATTTAAGATACATTTAAGATACTCATTGCTACCGACATCCATTTGGGTTACCTGGATGCTGTCAGAGGCAACGACACGTTTGTGACATTTGAGGAGATCATGAAATGTGCAAAGCAAAATGAGGTGAGATATGTGTATACATACATACATACATACATACATACATACATACATACACACTCAACAGTTCTTCAGTGTGTTATCATTATGGTTTGTATCTGTTTAGGGTGCTTGCCTACTTGCGTGCACATTTAAGAATTATTTCCATTATTATCTGAATGATGTGTTTTTCCAGGAGTAAACTCATTTTAAAGTCATTCATTAAGTAATTTAAAGTGTTGTTCAAAGTGCCTTATAAATTGTAAGACCCCAGACTCTCATGACTTGTGTTTAGTTTGGGAACTTTGCAGTAAACACCATTTAGATTAATGGTAAAACAGTTAATTTATTAATTACCACTGGCCTCTAGAGGGAACAGCAGCAGTGTTAGGCCTAGGTTAGGAACACACGAAACCTTTATTGAAGAACTAACGCCAACTGTGTGTGACTGGTGATCACCTTCAGTCAGCTCACTGGCATCCTTCATTCCTTGTGTGTATTTACACTCAAACATACCAAACATTCTACAGCTGATGAGCGACATGTATGTACGTTCTGTGACTTTACAAAAGAAAATAACTCAAAAGAAAACCGCTGCTTCCTGAAGGTGCAGGCTTCTTTTAATGAGTATATTGAGTTCCTTCCTTCTATCAAATTGCATACATTAGCATCAAGGTAATGACAGATGTTACACCTGTTCTCTATATAGTTAGCACAATAAAACTACTTTTTGTTTAGCCAAATTTAATGTTAGATTAACACACTGCCTTGGTA
Source organism: Electrophorus electricus (assembly GCF_041902795.1). Classification (NCBI taxonomy): domain Eukaryota; kingdom Metazoa; phylum Chordata; class Actinopteri; order Gymnotiformes; family Gymnotidae; genus Electrophorus; species Electrophorus electricus. The sequence goes on from NC_137507.1 coordinate 4,721,065, forward strand.
GATTAAGCCACTGTGCAACAGAAAACCCTTATGCAGTTTATGTCTACATTCTCATTTTTAGTCAAATTTAGATTGAATAGCCAATTAGAAAAATACATAATCTGCCAAAATAGTTCTGACGAGGGCCAACTAGAGACAAAATGCTGAACTTGCGCACTGAGTATGGGTAACGGTCAGTCACCTACGCCCTCTAATGGCCTGACACCCTCCAGAGGCTGATTGTCAGGTCAGCGGGTCCCTAGCCTTATAGTTTGAGTTGTTGTCACTACACACTACTCACTGACATCAAACTAGGCTGAACAATAGGCTGTGACAAGGTAAGAGCTATAGGTACCAAATGGCATCAAATGCTTGATGGCAGTATTAGTGCATCAGGAATTATTACACAGTAATTAATACATTTACATTTATAGATTTCAATACATTTAGCAGATGTATTTGTCCACAGACACATATGGAACTGCATTTTTATTCATCTTGTATGTTGTCCCTATGCTAGTGCAAACATGCTAAAATCTAAGGATACCATCAAGATAGAGAGCATTGTGAGAGACAGGCATTCGGTGCAAAACTCAGTCTTTCTCGCCCAAACACTTTCCTCTTTGCCAGGTGGATTTCGTGTTGCTGGGTGGTGATCTTTTCCATGACAACAAGCCCTCACGCAAAGCCATGCACAACTGCATGGAGGCCATGCGGCAGTACTGCATGGGGGACAAGCCCATCCTCTTCGAGGTCCTTAGTGACCAGGCCGTCAACTTCTGCAACAGCAAGTGAGCGTGTGTCACACGTTTATCTGTGCCTTTGTTTTTGATCCCTGTTGCACTGAAGGTGAAATGTGCATTGGATCTTAGTGGTGGTTAGTTTAATGAATGATCACTTGATTATAAAAACAGTTTTCAAAAAAGGGCAGAGGTCATCCTGTGATTTTAAAATGAATTCATCCTGATTTTGGTATATTTTACCATAGATATGGAAAAACAGGATTTAAATAGAAATAGTTGGAAATGATTTATAAGTGCAATAATGCTCTTGCTACAGTGCCTCTTAAGACCGGGGAGTTTTACAGGTATCAGCCCACATGGAAAGTAAGAATACACTAATCCAGAAATATTTTTTTCCACAAATAAATGATAAAAAAACCTACCATGTTTCTGATGGTACAACATCTTCTGCCATTGAAGAAATGGAGTAGAATATAACAGCATTAACGCAATAATAGCAAAATAATATTTACTTGTAGATAGTGTTGAGCATTGAAAATGCATACTGTCTAATTCAGTGGACCATTAATTCTAAATGTAATTTAAGTCAGGTGTCATCAGGTGACATGCCTATATTAGGAACTGTGGCTCTGCATGGTTGTATTGCATGCCTCCTGACCACCAGGGGGCAGCTTGGCATTTGGTTCCATTCCCTGGCGTGGATCGAGACTTATGTCCACAAAGTTGCGTGACAAGTGGCATAAAAGACGTTGTCACCTGTCTTCCGTTCCTTTTCATTTTCATGTTTGGATTGAGTGTGTCATGCAGCTCGAGCTGAGCAAGTCTGGCAGTGTAACAGTTGTATTAAGTTGTATTATGTAGAGGGCTCAGTGGTTACGGTACTCTACTAGTAAAGGTTGCCAGTTCAAGCCCCACTGCCGCCAAGTTGCCACTGTTAAGACAAGGCCCTTAACCCTCAATCGCTCAAATTGTACTCATAATTGTAAGTCCTAATTGTGATTGTATAATTGTAAGTCATAATTGTAAGTTGCTTCGGATAAAAGCATCAGCTAATTGACATAAATGCAAATGTATTAAGTCTCGCCAGTGATACTTGGAACGTTCCACAGTGTGTTTCTCCATGTTGGCTCCGTCCAGTCATAAAAATATCCATGTTCTTACCATTGGTTCTCCCTGTGTTTAGGCCACTGGCAGTCTGTCACAGAGTTTTATCACGGGTGGTTCGTTAAAACTCCCGTCATTGGGCAGTGTGCACATTTAAAGCATAAGACGCTTGGTATTTTATGGTTGTACTAAAGATCTCGGTTGTCAGTGCATCCTTTCCTTATAATGTCTTCTGTACATACCATACCAGAATATTACAAGTAGGTGCCAATTTTGGTGAGCAAAACACTAATATATTACAGATTTCTAGCTCCATTTGATCAGTTCTAATATACAACTTATGGTTTCTTATTGTATATTTTTATATACTCAAACCTGGTATGTCCTTCTTTAAGGAGTTATGAATTTGACCACCCTAGTCGTATCCCTCGTGGTTTGGTTTGTTGGCCATTTTCAAGGCTGACTGGCGATCACATTGTGCAGTGTAGTTTGAGTGCTGGTCAGCTTTTTGAGCTTGTCAGAGTGAGCTGTATGCAGAAGAGAAAGTTCTGTTTTGTCAGTGAGTATTAGATGAAGGTTAGCTAACTGAATCATTTTTACTTTCAAAATAGCTCTAGATAGCTTGACAGCTGCAAACTGACAAAACTGAAGTTTGAATAGCCTATTTAACAAAAATGGGGGGGGAAAAAAAACATTGGCGCTGGACATTTTTGCTGTCAGTGTGTGACGGGCAGTTTTCAAAAACTCATTCATTTTGTTCATTGACAAAAAACATTTAGATCCAGCGTGTATTATATGTACATAAGACAGAATGACATGACTATTATACAGTCTATTATAATTCATTCTACCTCCGTCATCTGCTTACTAATATTTTTCTTTTTTATTTGGCCTTATAGCAAGCTTATGAGACACATGATTTTCTTTATATTGTCAACCACCTGCTTTATTGCATGACATGTTATAAAGTCCCTGCTCACTGAGACTAACAGTGTTAAACTGTACAATTTTCTAGATTTATGTATGCATGTATCTATATACTTTAACTGTAAGTGAAGTGTAATTAGCTTAATATACTTTCCATAGCTTAAAATAAAGAAACCTTTAGTTTCTAAGTTATTGCTGTGAAATGAAGTCTTGCTCCTGATTCCCAACTGACATTTTTTCTGCTGCTTTCAGCTTTTCGTAAGTGGACAATGTGTCTCGTGCCCTCATCCAGAGCTGATGTTGTAAACACACACACACGTGCACAAATTCATGGCTGTGCAGAACATCTTGACCTCTTTTTATTCCCTCATCTCAGGTTTCCATGGGTGAACTACCAGGATGAAAACCTGAACATCTCCATTCCTGTTTTTAGTGTGCATGGAAACCATAATGACCCAACTGGGGTAAGGGAAACTGTCAGCTCTGAAGCTGGATGCCTCCCATTGGATAAGTACTGCCTGGGTGATTGTTTCAGCTGGCACCAAGTTTTAACCCTAATTGATGCAGTGAGTAGCTTCTCACTTGTTAAACAACTATGTTGAAAGACACATCCTGTGATCATGGAAAAGATGTTAATCTGTTTCAGAAGGGTCAAATTATTGGCATGCATCAAGCAGAGAAAACATCTAAGGAGATTGCTGAAACTACTAAAATCGGGTTAAAAACTGTCCAACGTATTATTAAAAAGTGGAAGGACAGTGGGGAAACATCATCTTCGAGGAAGGAATGTGGTGGGAAAAAATCTTGAATGATTGTGATTGGCGAGCACTTAAACGTGTTGAAATCAAATCATAGAAAAACAACAGTAGAACTTAGGGATATGTTTAATAGTGAAAGTAAGAGCATTTACACATGCACAGTGCGAAGGGAACTCAAGGGATTGGGGCTAAACAGATGTGTAGCCTTAAGAAAACCACTTGTCAGTGAGGGTCATGTGGTCTGATGAGTTCAGATTTATCCGGTTCCAGAGTGATGGGTGCATCAGAGTAAGAAGAGAGGCGGCTGAAGTGATGCACCCATCATGCCTAGTGCCTACCATACAAGCCTGTGGGGGCAGTGCTATGATCTGGGGTTGCTGCAGTTGGTCAGGTCTAGGTTCAGCAACCTTATGTGCCCAAAGAAAGAGGTCAGCTGACTACCTAAATATACTGAATGACCAGGTTATTCCATCAATGGATTTTTTCTTCCCTGATGGCTCAGGCATATTCCAAAATGACAATGCGAGGATTCATCGGACTCAAATTGTGAAAGAGTGGTTCAGGGAGCATGAGACATCATTTTTACACCTGGATTGGCTACCACAGAGTCCAGACCTGAACCCCATTGAGAATCTTTGGGATGTGCTAGAGAAGACTTTGCGCAGTGGTCCAAATCTCCCTTCATCAATACAAGATCTTGGGGAAAAATTAATGCAACTCTGGACAGAGATAAATGTTGTGACATTGCAGAAGCTTGTGAAAACGATGGCACAGGGAATGCGTGCTGTAATCAAAGCTAAAGGCGTCCAACGAAATATTAGAGTGTGTGACCATTTTTTTAGCCAGGCAGTGTTTCTAAATGATTATGGTCATGTACAGATTTTGCTTACCTGTTGGTATAGTGTGAAATCAACAAAGCCAAACAGTGCTTTAAGATTCTGTGTAATTATTGTATGATATTAATTTTGAAAAGTGTAATGGCAATCCAGGGTACTTTAATTCCTCCACAATTACTGATACATTTTTGGTCCATGGATCAGATGTGAATTACACAAGATGTTATTCTGCTGATATACTGTTTGTTCCTGAGCAGAGGGAGAGAAGGATGGATGGATGGATGGATGGAGTGAGTGAATGAGTGAAATGAATACCTCTGGGAGTGACCATAGATGTGTGTGTTTTGTCAGAGCTTTCATAGACATCGTGTTCAGCATTCATATGTGGTAGCTGCTGCTCCTCCTGTTCGTTCTTTCAGATAAAGAAGCATGTGTGTGTGTGTGTGTGTGTGTGTGTGTGTGTGTGTGTGTGTGTGTGTGTGTGTGTGTGTGTGTGTGTGTGTGTGTGTGTGAGTGTGCACGTGCATTTTATTAGTGGCAGAAAATTGTTTTGCCACTGGGGAGTGTGGTTACTGTCATACTCTGACACAGAAAGCATTTTGTGTCAAGTCATCTATCGCAGCCATCTGGAGCTCCATCTTAACTGAGATTGGCTGATGTCCTGAGGTTTGGCTCATGGTGTCAGACAGCATTATTAATATCAAAACATTCCTCCACAAACAGGTATGTTTCCTGTATGATCACTTTCCATCATGTAAATTATGTTTGTGTGTGTGCATGCATAGATTTTATTATTTTTATTACTGTAAGCATACAGAAGAAAAGAAGAAAATTGTAACTCAATATGCCACCAATACACACACGTTTATGAGCCCCATCTTTTATTGTTTTGTAACTGATCATTACTGCAATTCTCCCCAGCATTCCACTGTGAAGGGGTGTGTGAAGGCCTGTGGAGGAATGGAGGTCCTGTGGATTTTTTCTTTGCAAAGGAGACACACTTTTTTGTCTCTTGCTGTTTTAAGACATCTGACATTCCGTGACATGTTTCCATCGGGTGAGTTAAGGGTGGTAGTCACAGCAGTATGGACAGCAAACACAACAAGATGAAAGAACAGTGCACATGTTCAGCGGATAACATACTGGTAAAGGTTACCACGTACTTCCACTAAAGAAGATATTTGGAACCTAAAAGGTGGCTTTTGAGCCAGAGGTAAGAAAAAAGATGCACATTTTTTATTTTATCAGCTACGGCTGGTGCAGGATCCCACAGCAAAGACCTAGACACAGCACAGCATTGCCGAATCTTTGTTGCCAAATCCTAGCCCACTGCAAATCTCTAGAGCCACATTCAAAAGTCTTTTACAAAAAGTCCCCAAATGCAAAAATATACTGGACCTTAATGGTATACTTTAGATATTAAATAACATTAGGCGTACTGGACCAAATAGGCCCCCAGGACCTTGTTCCCCTTCCCTTGCCCTGCTTGCTCATCTGTGTGTAAGTGTAACATTACAGGACATAATGGTAGACTTGAAAAGTCTCCAAGCCTAAGATGGCAAGAAGTAAAAAGGTGCTTAGATCTTAGTGACTATTGGAGCACAATAAAACACACTGGTATGGTATAGAAAATGTTTTAAAAACTAAAAGAGTCACTAAATGGTAAAAAAAAAAAAAAAAAAAAAACTGGTGGAAAAAACAAAAATACTTTCAAAACAGGCTGTGAAACATTATTAAAAGTGACATTGCGTTTCATAGGCTTGCCAAACATGACAGAGTGCCAACACTGGCACATCTGCTGTAATACACAGTGAGGAGAGGCTGTACACCAATGGTGAGCTAAGGTTATCAAACATAATCCCAAAATAATTGTTGCTACAATTGTCAAAACCTTCCAGTTTGTGGCATTTCTCTAAATTTGGGCATAAATAATACATATATTGCAAAGCAACAGGAAAGAGAGAAGGAGATGTTTGAGTGAGTCCCATTCAAAACTATGGAAGGACTTTGAACGTCACACTCTGCAGGCTGGATGCCCATACATTTGACTTCTTTAAATTTTGAGAACATTCCTGTCCATTGTGGTAGAGGTTTAAATACATCCTTTATGGTCTTTATGGTATATATGATTGTGATCTGTCAGTTAAGTTGAGACAAGCAAGCTCATGGCTTTGGGTTTATATTCTGTACCAGGTATTGCTCTGCTATTAAAAAAACAAATTCTTCAATTCTATATCTGTGGTGCAATGTCCTGCATTTCTGAAAAGATCTCATTCCTTTCAAAAAGTAGATGATGAAATTCCCCATCTGTCAAATATACTCCCACTTAAAAGAGACACAAGCCTGCACCTGGGCCACCAGTTTGAATGCCAGGACGGTTTCCTCCAGGTTGGTGACTTGGCTGTGAATTGCTGCTACTGTGCCCTCCGTTTACCTGCACCTGTACCGCTGTTCTTGTTAATGTCTGATTCTCTATTATTAACAGTTGTGCTTGGTGTGAAGCCTTATACTTTTCCATATATTTGTGTCCGGCTACCCTTCCCTATTACCTTGCGTTCCTTTACCCATTGTGTTTGTCTTTTGCCTGTGTTTGTTCTTCTTAACACCTTTTGCTTTAGTCTTTACCGGAGAGTCTGAGCGTCTGCTCTGCTAGCCATTACATTACATCTTCCAGCAAAATGGCACATTCCTTTCATAAAAATGTAAGAATAAATTGCCTCTTATTACTGTACAAGTCACACTTGAGAAACCCAGATTGACGTTTGATCATTGTCTGGCTTTGCTACTGTGGTAACACACAGCGCATTCCACCATGAGACCTCTGGCACAATCAAACACACTCACATTCTGACTCAAAGAGCTGTTATTTCAAGCAAAAATAACTGATAAGCAGGAATAACACATTTTTATTTTTCCATTTTTCCATGTTTTCCCTGTTTTGTCAGTCTGACACCTTCTACCATGATGTAGTTGTGATCAGCACTCCCCCCCCAAACAAAATGTGTATGTGTGTGTGTGAGAGAGAGAGGGAGAGAGAGAGAGCGAGCGAGAGCAAGAGCGTAAACCGGTCAGGTTAGAGAAGTCATTTTATGTCCTATGTCCTTTTTAATAGCTGGTTTTCTGTGAGAAGCTTTTTAGCAGCCTGCTGTAATGTGAAAGGTATGAAGTGACCTGCATTCATTTTATCATTTTAACATGCTGACCTGTGATTCACCAGCCAGAACTACTGTGCTTTATTATTGATTGCAGCCAAAAACACATACACGCAGTTTAGACACCATGAGATGCTTGGTCTAAAGTAAAACAGCCTGTTCTTTGTTAAAGTGAATTAGGAGTCATTTTCAGCACATGGTTTATATAAGCAATTTTTTACATTGTACACTGTGGAGTGAATACTTTGTGCTGAACTTTGGTCTATCTATTTCATGGACTTTTACAAGTACCATATATTAATAACATAAAAGCTAAATGCAGTAGGCTTACTGCATCATGCCAGGAGAAATTGGGACCTTGCCAGAGGTCTGGGAGCTTGAGCGTCTTGCGTAAAATCTTAGCTGTTCCCTGGACTGCAATCTTCTGGACAGAGATCTGGGATGTTGTTCCATTGTCCCTGGGATCTGCTGGAGCCACTCTCACAGTTTGGGAGTCACAGCCCCTAGTGGTCATATTACCACAGGAACCACTGTTGCCTCTCACACCTTTTCCAGCTCTTCTCTCAGCCCTTAGTATATTTCAAGCTTCAAGTTCCTTGGTCCTGATGTAGCAATCACTTGGATTGCTGCATCTATTCACTATGGCCTTCTTCTGTTTTTTGTCCATCATTTCTATGTCTGGCTGGAAGTCAAATAGGACCATGGGTAGGTCATTCTCCACCACCTCGGAGGTGTGTTCCACTTTGACCTCGGAACTTCCAGCTCGTATCTGGCCGCAAATGTTTCTTTATACTGTGCCACTTGGTTATAGTGTAATATCTTTCCATGTATGCTCTGCCTGCTAGCATCTTGCATCCCTCTGTTATGTGCTGGATTTTCTCAGGGTCATCTTTGCACAGCCTACATCTGGCATCCTGCCTGGCGTGGTAGAGCCTATATTGATCTTGTATTCAGAGCATGTTCCTGTGCTGCCATGCTATATTTCAATCCAGCCTTTTCAATTCAGCCTTTTACAGTCATTGGTAAGTTCTCTCAATATCAGCCACTTTCACTATTTACCGGTAGTACATACCATGCCAGGGTTTATCTTCCCATGATGGTTCCTGATCCTCCCCATTCTCATCCTCCTTGGATTTCTGCTGTCTGAGGTCCTTGCAATGCAATTCATCAATTGGGGCCAGCTTCTTGGTGTACTCCTGGATCTTGGGTGTTTCATCCCGGACAGTGGCGCTGACGCTCACTAGTACTCAGCCCCAGGAACAGAACAGGCGGTGTCTCTCGCGCTGGGGACTGGAACTGGATCAGGATGGGCGGCGTCTCGCGTGCTGGGAACAGGATCTGTTTGGACGGCATCTCTCGCGCCGGAGGCGGGGACTGACTGGGTAGTTTCCTTCACACCAGAGACAGGAACCAACAGGGTGTCTGGGAGGGTGGTAGCCAAAACAGGCCGTTTTGGTGGAGCAAATCGTGTGGTGAGCAACTGGAAAAAACCCTCCACTGTTCTTGCCTCCTGAGCCACCTCCTGAGCCCACTCGAGTGCTTTACCCTGGAGAATTGTTTTCAGAAACAATACTTTCACAAACTCTGGGGGATTAGGTCAGGCCAGGTGCTGAAGGTATATACGGTATTGCATGATGCATGCTCCTATAGACTTACCCTCCCCATTACACTCATTGCGTGTTGCCATAAGCGTGGGTAGAGCCAAAGGTTTCCCCTCTCTAAGCATAAAGAGCAGGGCAATCCATGTCCCCTTTAGGGAGTAAACCATTGTGTAGGGATGGCTGGGCTGATGCGGACGACATGACTTGGAGAGGTCCTCCCGCTGCATTCTCGTTTGACGGTCAGTGATTTTGTTACAATTCCAGTAGGAATGAGGCAAAAGGTAGAATGCAAATGCAGGAGGCAGTTTATTAAATGAGGGAAATACAAACACAAACGGCAAAACAAACAGAGGCAAAGGGGTAACACTGAGGGTAAAATAATACATGACCAGAGTAAACAGAAAAGCAATGCCAACGACCTGACAGAAGGAATGTAACTTACCACAATAACCAACAACATGCGAAACCAAGCACAGGGCTTAAATAACCAAGACAATCAAGCACAGGTGAACATATGAACAGGGAGAACAAAAACAAGGACTGGAATAAAGGAATATACAAGATGGTGCCGGTGAGGTCGGCTGCCGTCACGACTGCTCCGTCCACACCTGGCACTTTTTTCGCTCTTTTCACTATCTTCTTTGCTCTTTTCGCTCTTTCTGCTACCCCTGATTTCTCCACAGCCCTTCTTACACCACGACACAAATCTCTTACAGCAGAGATGCTCTTATTTCTCTTAATCTACATAGCACTCACCTCAAGCCGTCTCTAACCCCGGACACAAGATGGCCGACGGGGATCCTGAGGGAGAACAAAGGACGTGACATGAGGAAAAGGCCTCGAGGGAAGCGAGCCAGCATCAGGAACAGGCTGACGGCTCAGGCACACCGAGCTGCCTTACCTAGCATCCTGCTAGCCAATGTCCAGTCTCTGGACAGCAAGCTCGACGACCAGGATAAAGTTCCAGAGGGACATTCGAGACTGCAACCTCCTCTGCTTCACCGAGTCGTGGCTGAACCCAGCGGTACCAAATCACGCCATCCAGCCGGCCAAGTTCTTCTCGGTTCACCGCATGGACAGGACGGCAGATTCGGGGAAGTTGAGAGGCGGTGGAGTGTGTGATGGTAAACAACAGCTGGTGCAACAATGCCAGTGTTGTTACTCTCGCCCGCTCCTGCTCACCCAACCTGGAGCTGCTCGCCTTCAAGTTTCGTCCTTTCTACCTTCCCCGGGAGTTCACTTTGGTCATCATCAACACCGTGTACATCCCACCTCAGGCCAACATGGACACTGCACTGTGGGAACTTCATGAGGCTCTCACACAGCTTCAGGCACAACACCGGGACGCTGCACTTATTGTGGTTGGGGATTTCAACAGCGCTAACCTCAAGCGTGCAGTGCCCAACCTTTACCAGCACGTAACCTTCCCCACCAGGGGAAATAGATCACTTGACCACTGCTACACCCCATACAAGGACAGCTACAAGGCACTAGCTCATCCACCATTTGGTAAGTCGGACCACGCTGCCATCTTCCTCCTACCAAAATATAAACAAAGGCTGAAACGGGAAGCTCTGGTTCAGAGGGAGGTCGCGTGCTGGACAGACCAATCGGTGGATGGTCTGCAGGACACTCTGGATGAGGCAGACTGGGACATGTTCCGGCGCAGCACTGATGATGTCAGTGAATTTACGGAGGCAGTAGTAGGGTTTATTGGGAAACTGGTGGACGACACGATTCCAAGAACCACCATCAAGAAGTTTCCCAACCAGAAGCCCTGGGTGGACAAAACCATCCGCGAGGCTCTCTGAACTCTCGCACTGCTGCCGACAACGCGGGGATCATCAGCAGGAACATGGACAAGTACAAATCTACGGCATATGGAGTGGCCAGGGCGGTGAGGGAGGTGAAGCGGTACTACGGGAGGAAACTAGAGACACAGTTCCAGCCGAGTGGCTCTAGATCCCTGTGGCAGGGACTACGGCCGATCACGGACTACAGGAGCCCACTCTCCGGACTGATGAGTGCGGATGAGTCTCTGGCGAAAGAGCTGAACACATTCTTCGCTTGCTTTGAGGCTACATCTAGCAGTGCTAATGCTAACAGCGCTTACGCTAACAAAGCTAATGGTGCTATCGGCACAGCCAACAGCGCATGCGCAGAGCCCACCATAGAACAGCGCCCTCTCATCATCACAGAGAGTGACGTGAGGAGAGTGTTCAAAAGAGTGAATACCAGGAAGGCGGTGGGACCAGATGGTATCTGCAGGAGAGTACTCAAAGCCTGCGCAGACCAGCTAGCCCCGGTATTCACCGACATCTTCAATCTCTCCCTGATGCTCAGTATTGTCCCATCCAGCTTCAAGCGTTCCACCATTGTCCTCGTCCCGAAGAAACCTCGGCCCTCTGGCCTCAATGACTACCGCTCTGTTGCCCTCACATCAATCGTGGTGAAGTGCTTTGAGAAGCTAGGCAGAGATTTCATCACATCTTCACTGCCAGCCTCCATGGACCCACTGCAGTTTGCATACCGCCACAACCGCTCCACTGATGATGCAATTGCACATCTGCTCCACACCACACTGACCCACCTGGACAAAGGGAGGGGTAATTATGTTAAAATGCTGTTTGTAGACTACAGTTCAGCATTTAACACCATCATCCCCTCCCTACTCACTACTAAGTTGGAGGATCTAGGACTGCATCCAGTCTGCGACTGGATCTCCAACTTCCTAACAGACAGACCACAATTAGTACGGGTGGGCAACTATGTCTCATCCACCCTCACCCTCAGTACTGTAGCTGCTCAGGGTTGTGTCCTAAGCCTCCTGCTCTACTCACTGTACACTTTCGACTGCACAGCCACTTCCAGCTCCACTATCATTGTCAAGTTTGCTGACGATACCGTCGTCATGGGCCTGAGCTCGGACAACGATGAGAGGGCCTACCTGGAGGAGATTAAACACCTGGAAAACTGGTGCCAGGAAAATAATCTCCTCCTAAACGTCAGCAAGACAAAGGAGCTGATCGTGGATTGCAGCAAGAAGCAGGAGCAGCACTACCAACCTGTGAGGATCAGTGGAACCACGGTGGAGAGAGTAGATAGTTTCAGGTACCTTGGTGTTCACATCTCACAGGACCTCTCCTGGTCCCACCACACCAACTCCCTGGCAAAGAAGGCTTGTCAGCGTCTTTACCACCTCAGATGCCTAAGAGACTTCAGACTGCCCTCCAAGGTACTGCGGAACTTCTACACCTGCACTATCGAGAGCATCCTCACGGGGAACATCACAGTCTGGTTTGGGAACAGCACCAAGCAGGACAGACAAGTACTCCAAAGGGTGGTGCATTCAGCAGAGCGCATCACTCATACAGAACTTCCTGACCTGCAGAGCATCTATTACAAGCGGTGCCAGACCAAGGCTAGGAGGATTGTGAAGGATCCCACCCATCCCAACAATAGGCTCTTCTCTCTGTTGAAGTCAGGGAAGTACTTTCGCTCCCTGATGACCAAGACAGAGAGACTGAAGAGTAGCTTCTTCCCACAGGCCATTCGGGCCCTGAATCAGGGAAACTGATAAACTGTGGAGACCACCACCACCATGTAACTGTAAATATTCAATTGTAAGCTGGAACTGTACATTGTGTATATACATTTATACATATCCATATATACATTGTACATTGTGTATATAAACATATTATACATATATTGTACATACATTGTTAATATATTTTGTATATATATAGATATATATTTCCCTATACACCCGTTTTTTTTCCTCAGTTTGGACAGAGCACTCTCAAACCATTTCACTGCAAGTTATACTATGTATGACTATGTATGTGACAAATAAACCAAACTTCAACTTGAACTTGAACTTGAACAGACGAGGGCTGGAGAAAACAAAACCAAGAAATGGAACAACCAGTAAGCAAAAGGAAAACAGACAACAGGGAAACTATGGAAACAGGGAGGGTGGGTTATGAGGGTGGCCATTCATGACATTATGTTATCTTCTGGTAATACAATCCCTTTAGTACTGGTTACCTTTCCTCTCTTTGTAACCATCCAACCACACGTATCTAGTCTGAATGACATTCCGATGTCATTGCTGTATATCCTGGTGAAATGGATTAGTGAGTCAATATCTTATTCACTTCTGGCATAGAGCTTGATGTTATCCATGTAGAGGAGGTGGCTGATGATCTCTCCATTCCATAGCCAGTATCCCTTTTCACTCTTGGTGATTATTTTATTGAGAGGGTTTAGGCCTATATAGACCACCAGCATGGACAGGGCATCTCCTTGGTAAAATCTTTTTGATGCTTTTTGCCTGAAGTTGGCCTGTAGGGTTGTTTTACATATCCCTCGTTGAGTTCTTGATGAAGGCTCTTAGAGTACTATTAATGTTTTACAGCCTCAAGCATTCCAGGATCCATGTATGGGACATTAAATCACAGGCTTTCTTGTAGTCAATCCAGGCAGTATACAGGTTGGTCTGTCTGTTCTTGCAATCACAAATGACTGTTTGTCCATTAGTTGGTGCTTGGCTCCTCTGGTGTTCTTGCCAGTGCCGTTCTGGGTCTCGCTTATGTATTGAGCCATGTGCCTACTCATCTTAGTGATGCCTGACATGAGCCTCCATGTTGTGCAATGGCAGGTTATCTGCCAGTAGTTGGATGGAACAGCCCATTTCTGGGCTTTCAGTTAACCATTCAGGCTTTCAGTTTACCATTCAGGCTGTGTGCTCATGAACTGCAGTTAGCTTCTTCAGCAAGTAGGCATGTACCATGTCAGGGCCAGGAGCTGTCCAACTTTTCATACTTGAGACCCATTCTTGGACATCTGCTACCGTGGTGGATAATGGATCCTGTTCAGTGAATTTTCTGTGGTCTGTTCTCAAGTTTAGTAACCACTGGGCATTGTTTTATTGTGATTCCTCTTTCTCCAATATGCTTTTCCAGTATTGTTTAGTCTCCAGCTTTGGCAGATCTGTTCTAATGCTGTTACCCTGTCACTGAGAATACACTTTGGATGGCTCATGGGAGAACATCCTGTTCATTCTCCTGGATTGTACTTCTCCTGTGTATCTCTTCAGGTAGGCAGCCAGAGCTGTGTCTTTGCTTGGGGGTAACCAAGGCCTCAGGTATGGATAGCTTTTTGTACCTCTCAGGTACCTTCATCACCCCTTTCTGCATTTCTGATAGCTGGCTAACTTCTCTTCGTGTTGCCCTTATCTTGGCCTCCAACCTCCTCTCTCCTCTCAAGCATCTCAAGTATCACTGTTGCTGTGGTGTATATCAGCTGAATGGTCTCGGTGATGGTCACAGTAGTGATCATCTGTAGAGCTGCATTCACATCTTCCAGCAGCTTTTCAGGTACTTCACTTGATCTTGGTAGTCTGCTATGACTGGTACCCAGCAACAGGAGCTGCAAGCTAATTTACCTTGCAGACACTATTGCTCATAATTCAAATTTAAATGTAATGTTGAAAATGCTAATTCAATGGTGTATTTACAGTTGCATTTCCTATGCATTCTCTGAAGCTAGGGAGCCTTCAGAGAGGGGTGAAGTGAAATTTGTATTGTTTACAATCAGTGAGGCCTTGGTGGTACAAGTGAGGGGCAGCATAATTAAATGCCTAAAGTTAATATACTTCCTAAAACAATATACCCTCTATTGATGATACCACTTCATATTAGAAAGAAAGTTAGCACTGAATTGGATTGACACTTTAGCAGATTTATTTGGCATAAAACTAGACTCAGGTTTTCAAAGCTCCAACTTTCAAAAGATAAAGAGCTAGCCTTACCTAATGTATGTCTCTATACTTAAAATAACTAAAGAGGCTACACTCCTGGAAAATACTTTTGACGTGTTGGATCCGTATGAAAAAATCAATAAGTAGAGATAGTTGAACAGCACTCGACATGAATGTTTCAGCTCTTAGGCCTTCATCAGCGTGCTTGTAACATTTGAACCATCACTTATATACAGTGATTAAAGGTCACTCATTTGGCTATGTCATCAAGGTGTCGCAATTATCATCAATAATATTACAAACTGATATCCACAATATAGTGAAAGATGAGTTACATGTGTGCAGAATCAAAGAAAAGAATAGAAAAGAATAATTCAAGTTCAAGTTCAAGTTCAAGTTTGGTTTATTTGTCATATACACAGTACAACTCGCAGTGAAATGGTTGAGAGTGCTCTGTCCAAACTGAGAAAAAAGAAAACAGGGGTGCATAGAGAAATATATATTCTATATATGTACAAAAATATATTAACAATGTATGTACAATATATGTATATTATGTCTATATACACAATGTACAATGTATATGGTTGTGTATGTATATGTACACAATCTACAGAATGTACAGATCTATTTGTAAAATGACATATTAACAGTTTTTATGTTACATGGTGGAATAGAATATCTATATATATACAGTTATGTTACATGGTGGTGGTGGTCCCCACAGTTTATCAGTTTCCCTGATTCAGGGCCCGAATGGCCTGTGGGTAGAAGCTCCTCTTCATTCTCTCTGTCTTGGTCTTCAGGGAGCGAAAGCGCCTCCCTGACCTCAACAGAGAGAAGAGTCTATTGTTGGGATGGGTGGGGTCCTTCACAGTCCTCCTGGCCTTGGTCTGGCACCGCTTGTAGTAGGTGGTCTGCAGGTCAGGAAGTTCCGAGTGAGTGATGTGCTCTGCTGAACGCACTACCCTTTGGAGTGCTTGTCTGTCCTGTTTGGTGCTATTCCCAAACCAGACTGTGATGTTCCCCGTGAGGATGCTCTCGATAGTGCAGGTGTAGAAGTTCCGCAGTACCTTGGAGGGCACTCTGAAGTCCCTTAGGCGTCTGAGGTGGTAAAGACGCTGACGAGCCTTCTTTACCAGGGAGTTGGTATGGAGGGACCAGGATATGGTCCTGCGAGATGTGAACACCAAGGTACCTGAAACTATCTACTCTCTCCACCGTGGTTCCACTGATCCTCACAGGTTGTAGAATAGTTATGTTAAGACAGGTTCACTCCTTACACACAAACAAGATACTAAACATGACTGAGTTACTGTCAGTCAGATGAATTTAGCAGAGCAGATCCAAAATTGTCAACCAGGAAATTAAGAAGGTGGAACTGAGAATCTAGAATGCCAAACCCACTGTTCATCTGTGTAGTGAGTGACAGTCATCTGGAGTGTGAGTTGCCCAGTGCAAATTCTAGATGGCTAATAGTCCTTTCCAGTGGCAAGCTCCAGGCTTTATTGGCATTTAACAAAAAATAATAATAAAAATAATAATTTTAATAAAAAACCTGAGCTTAAATGTCTATTTCACTGTTCATTATGCCTACAATCTGCTGTAATTGGGGAGCAAATTAGCAGATAGCTTTAAGGCAGACAAATGTGTTTTGGCACTGAATGTAAAAAGGCAAATGAAACTGAGGCAATATAAAATAATGAAGTAATGAATAAAATCTAAATTATTAAATATATTATCCAGCCTTTTCTGGAATTTTCTGAGACGTGCCTCTGTGGACTAAAGCATGCTGATACACTGTCACCCACAGAAAGGGAATCAAATGCACTTTAAAAAAACAAAATGAAGAAAAACAATTTTACAAATTAGTAAGTGCATTAGCCAGGCTGATTAATTTCAAAGTCTATCCATCTCTGTTAGCTGAATCAAAGACATTTATGTACTGTCACGACAGCTATTTGCCATACTGGTGAAGGGATAAACCACACGTTGGAGTCAAAGATTTAATGTCAATCTGTTCGATCAACCTCACATCATTTGGCACCAGATCAAACCAAGATCTGTGTATGTAGTTTGCATAAGCCCTTAGTGCTCTAATTGTGACATTTGATAAATAAAAATAATCAACTCCTTTATGATTGGAGAAGGAATATTAACAGCTGATTTGATTTACAGATGGCTTGATAATTAGTTAATGAGAGATAATTCTGGTGGAGGGAAAGCATTACAGGGCATAAAGTTTGACACATGATTTATTTCAGACTCAACACAATTGCCTTCTTGATGTTTAGTGGTAACAGGGCTGTCAGTGCCATGAGTAATCACAGTATCACCATCTTCTAATCAACTAATGTTTTCACTAATGAAACAGTTATTTCTAGAGCTATGGTAATCCATTTAGGTGTAAAATTGCTGGAGCTTTTGAGGAGTGTGTGTAATTACAGTCAGAGACACTGAACAGGGCTTTCCACTCCTGCTAATTGGGTCAATTCAAGTTCATTCTGCTGCAAATTGTGATGTTACAATAAAGCGTACTAAAAGTATATTCAGAGTTTGTGTCTGCAGCTCACTGAAAGCTGTAGCATATTTGATCAAATAATTATAGAGTGGATTTGCTTAATGATATTGTTGAGAATATGTGTGGATACTGTTTTTCTAAAATGTAAGATGCTCTGAAATGTAAATGCTCTTGCTTTGATCAAAGAGAAGTAATTATAATCAGTGATTTTAAAACATAGATTCTGAAAAAGTATAGGATGAAAAATGCCTGCAAGTTATGAGAATGGTAGCAATAATCAAATAATGAAAGAGAAAAGTGTCTTGAAAATGTCGGATGAGACAACCTTGACAAACAGTGCATGATTGCTAAACTTGCAGATTAATTGGTTGTAAACTTTCCATGCATCTCAGAAGCTTTTAGTGCTTTTATGTTTAAGGAGCTCCTTTATTTAGATTAGCAAATCTTGGTGTACCTTGAAAATGTGTTTGTACTTTTGTCTTCTTACATTATTCAAATTAGAAAGTGTGACTACGCACATAACTTTTATTTAAACAGATGTATTTTCGTCTGGATGTCATACCATGTATGTGAAGTCTCTAAAGTACCTGATATGTGAGCTTCTTTTATTTCTTTTGTATTGTTTAGTGGGTTTACATTATGATTATGGTGGTGAATTTGAATTTGAATTTTGTGTCCTTTTCTTTTGTGGTAAACCCACTGCCATATTATTTTTGTGACTAAAAAAGAAACATTGCTCCACCTCACATTCGGCAATGGGCAAAATAAATGAACCCCTATGAAGATTTGTTCTGTGTGTTAACTTGTCCCATAGGCTACACATATAATAAATTGCCATTTCACATTGGTAAAATGTAAGTGATTTGGAAAAGTAATGAAAGCATGGATGAGTGTTTCTGCATCTCTGATACTGGGCATGGGACAGAGATGAGTGATGTTGCAAAGATGAAAATATGAATTTTTGTGACCAGGTTCATGCGGGTGTGAAGGTGAGCAAAGTGTCAAATAATACACCATTCATTTGCGAGGTTTGACAATGACACCGTCTATATTAAAGACAAAATTAGGGAATTTCGAAGACAGATTTGGGGGCTAAATGAACATGGGTTTTATACATTTGATGAGAGAATTGGGTGGCAGATTAGAGGTGGATCTTGTGTCACAATTGTGTGAGGAATTGTATGAATAATGACCTAAATTAACTAACTAGATCTCAGAGTGATTCTACAGGAAGAAATCACTTCATTTAGTACAGACAAAGAGTAGAAAAGTTGAGGGAGGCTTAAGACAATTGAAACATTGTGTATGTGAGGGAAGAGGTGCAAGAAACAAAAGCTCCCAAAAGCCTTCGATAATAGGTGTGAGGAGTGGTGATTTTGAGTGTTTGCAAAACTGCTGTATCTTTCCTGTGTGTGCATGGAATAAACAGACAGTCAAAAGTTATCCACCCACCAGCAGGTCATTGAGGGAAAGGACTCCCTGAGGACAAGGCTGAAGGGAGGGTGAGACAAATTTGTGATCATCAGAAGGTCTAAGGCAGAAAAACACATGGTTGTGCCGAATCAGAAAAAAACATTGGACCTCTTGTAGGGACTGCAAATTTATTCTTAGATTTGTTCATTCTCAATATCTGATTACCTATGATGACACGTATTCTCCCGTCTGTCATTTTAGTCATCTACTGCCTAACTTTGCCAACAGTTTTTTATTTATTTATTTATTCCATAACAAACTATTTCTATCCCTAAACCTTGAAGGTTCTCAGAAGGAAACCTTCGGTTGGAATCTGTTCAGATACACTACAAGGACCTGCATGCCCCAACAGCATTATGCAGTTTCTACTGTGTTTATGGGAATTAAACAGTATTGGGTTTACATATTCCAGAATTGTTTAATTTTAAGTGGATCACAACTCCTGATACAGCTGCAAGAAAACAAAATTACAAAGTTGATTATGTTTCACCTATTGGGCTCCTTAATAAAAGCTTCAGTGGCACTGGATATTTGTGCTTTGTTATTAGTCAGATGAGAATCCATGCATTGTCTTCTATCAAGATAACATGTCAGTTAATTCCTTGGCCTTGAATTATTTCCCCTTCTCCTTTGGAATGCAGTTGTTTATCTTATCAAGAACCATACATAAGTCTAAGGAGGTATATACTTATGTAACAGAGAAGATTTTTCAAAAAGCTGTTTAAGAGAGATAGCACCGAAATTTTGGTAGAGCAGACAAAGCAAGTTGATGGCAGCACCTAGGTCTACAGGGGGGATACATATTGTCATACTAATAAATATGTAGGCTGCTCACATTAGAGCATATACTGAAAATGTAAAGATGGAAAGAAAGTATTTACGGGGATAACATGTTTAAAAATGGAAAATTAGGTAATAAATGAAGCAATAACCGCTTCTAAACTAGTAAATATATTAACCAGGCTTTTTCTCTTTTTTCTGAGAATGAGTAATATCCCTGTCACGGAATGTTACCCCCCCCCCCCCCACTAATAGTGCTCCTGTCTATTAGTGTTGTTATGTGTGAGTGCCACGAGTGTCCTTTATGTTTCCTGTCATTAAATGTTTCTCATCAAAGGGAGTCTGTGCGTCCTGCTCAATGCCCTGCGGCACTCGGGCCATGACAGTCCCATTCTAATTTTATAGATTGATGAAGATTGAGCCACACAGTTATGCAGTTTCCAGCTTAGTCATAACACCTCCATCGTGTGGGACATTTGTGGTATGAAATAGAACCAGCAGAGTTCCACTGCCAGCCAGCCTAGCGGTCCTGCACTCTTTTGTTGTGTCCACACAATTGTGATGAATTGAGCCCAACCTGAGGGCATAGGAGGTGAAGCACAATATTAGCAGGACATCTCTAAGCTGTTGAAGAGTTTCGCAATGACTTTCTCCTCTAGAGGTTGTCAGTAGAGATATAGAAATATAGAGATATAGAAATTCCAGAAAAAAAGCTACATACTGCTTGCCTCTGACAGCACCAACCCATTGCTTTAGAAGTTCTCTGTAGATACACACAGGAGAGGAGCAACCAAAGGCATTGTTAGGGCTATAGTAAAACATAACATATCCTCAGGTACTTATTGAAATTTCTTGATTACATATAATAGCTTTATCCAGGTCAGTATTTTTTGAGTTCCTGGCCCAATGCACTTATCAGCTAATAAAGAAGCCTGTATCAGCTGAACCAGATGTAATACAGTAAAGTCTAAACTGCTCTGTACAGTACAGGGCTGCTAAAGAACTAGTCCTGTTCTGAGGGGGAACGATGTTCCAAGCTTTTACTGGTCCATGTCTCTCATTATTATATGGGGCATTTTATCTCTGGCTGTCAGATGTTCATTTGAGTATGAAATCAAGAAGACATATCACAATGTTGGTTTTATGGGTTAGCAAGCGGTTTTGGTTGACGGCAGTGATTTATTATTAAGTGCAATGCTACCTCACCCATGAACTCCCTCCCAGTGCCTTCGTCCTTATAGGTCCTCATTACTGGATTCCAGGGTCCAAGCACACACACGCAAACAGCAAACTGAACCAATTTTGCCAACCTTTGACAAGTGTTTTTTTTTTCCCAGTGACACATTGCTGTTGTCACTGAACCTACCTTAATTCCCATGAAGAGGGAATGAGGTGCTTGAAGCACACAGCTCCCAATTACACAAAAATTCAAGGAGGCACCTCCACATTTCAGTGCCACTATGAGGATAAAGAGATAAGGCCACACAATAAGCTCACCATCATTACAGGCACAGTGGACTCTGCAGGAGTAAATGCAACACTGATATCAAATCCAATTACACTGCAGTCAATAACAGTACTGAAGAGCCTGATCAGCTCATACCTCAGTACCAGAGAGAAACTAAGAAAGAGGATAGGAAACAGAAAAAGGACGGGGGGAGGGGAGTGGTAAGGCTGGCTAATGTGATAAGCAGTGCACTTTTTCAGGGATGAGATAGGAAAGTAGTTAGAGGGATTCTACTCCAGCTCTTAGAGGTGCTGGATTGATCCAGAAAACACACTGCAGATGAGCACCCAGAGCCCCCTTAAGGCTCAGACAGCATGTCCTGTGCTCTTGTCAAAACCACCTCCCACCCCAAGGGGACAAAGTGAAATGTTCTAGATTGTAGATTTTATTCTGGAATTATTTCCAGCTAGTCCATCTACAGTAGGGATGTCAAACTGAAGTCCCAGAGGGGCATCCAGAGTGTTGGTGTTTATCCTGGTCCAGCATATTAGGCTGAGCTCATGAAGGCTTCTGTGATTAGCTGAAGAATGAAATCAGGCATGTTACACTGGTCAGACACTATCAAGCTCTCCTGGACAGGAGCTCAGTACTGAGCTGGAATACTCTTAACCAAGTGTTTCGTAAGTACACATAACATAAGTCTGAGTAACTAAATTAAAGGCGAGTTGTTAAAGGAAACGGCTCCTAGCAGTCATTGCTCTTCCTTTACATTCTTTCTTTATTGATTTACCCACTTTCTCTCCAGGTTGCTTTTCCCCCTCAAAGACTCCTCTTCAACCCTGAGTTCCGAGAACTGATCAAAAATTCCTCTTTAATAAGGGGCTTTTGATCATGAGACACCAAATAATTACCAAGACCCTAATGAGCAGAGTAAATGTGAGAGCATAACACATTCTGTTCCTGAGCTCTCTTGGTATCCTACAGATAAGAATAACACACAGAGCAGCATCAGATAAGAGAACACACCAATGGAGAACAGATGAAGTGGTAGCTCAGAAGAAAGGAGAGACATGGATCACATACAATCAAATGATGCCCACTGGAAAATATGTGTAATTTTTTTATTTTTTTTAGAAAAAAGTGGCATTTTCAGAAAATCAATTCCAGTATACATTTATTATTTCTCTTTCTGTATATTCCTGTCGTTCCCCTCCCTCCGTTTCACTTTATCTTTCTCTTAACAAGACAGCTGACCTGCCAATGTCTCAAGAATCTTGAGCTGGAAAGGTTTAATTATTGCATACAAAACCTAAACATGGAGAGGATGACATGCTGACTGCTATCACAGAGCATCATCTCTTCAAATTCAGTATGATCAACACAGTGAGTCATAGCAATTTTCCAATTAGGCTATTTTTTTCAAATAAAAAAACTAGATATATAACAATTTATATATCACATATTGGGCTTAGTTCTCATCAAAGATGTAGCTACAGATGTGTCTCATATCAATTTTTTATATCAGATAATTTTTGTTTTTTCATGTCAGTTTAGAAGTCAAGAGGACTATACCTGAATGTTATACTAAAAAGCAAGTTGTTTTGGTTGAAGGCAGTGAGAAGGAAAGAAATTTAAAGCTGTCTTTAACAAGATACCAAGCACAGAACTATCTCCCTGCTGCAATGATTCAGACTATACTCTGAATATTAAGCTCTAGGAGATTAGCTTGATACTCTTGATACAGTTGCCCTGGTAAAATGGAAGAGAAATTCACTCACTTCAAACAGTCCTTGGTTAAATAAGGAAATGGCCAGGCTTAAGAGAAGCTGTTGTAAAGCTGAACATACATGAAGGAGAAACAAATCAGCAGTAGTTTATTATTGTCTTATGGAATAGATAACTACTTACAACATTGCTATTAAAACTTTAGTCTAATTAACAAACACAAATGTAATTCCAAAGTGCTGTTTCCAACTATTAACCACTTAATTAAGTTGCGGGTAGTGATAGCTCAGTAGCTAAGGTACCTGCCTAGTAATTGGAAAGGTGCCAGTTCCAGCCCCACCATTGCCAGGTTGCCACTGTTGGGCCCCTGAGCAAGGCACTTAACCCTCAAGTTACCTTCAGTGATCAGTAAATTAAAAGTTATACATAAATTAAGATCTACTTAGATGTGACCTGGATCATGTTCCTATATTATTTTTAAATGGTTCATGACTGTATATAAACTGAAATATTATATATGTTACACAACTCTCTGTCAGTTGCCTTGATGAAGCCCTTACAAAAAAAAGTAACATGGATTCCACTTACAATTTTAGACCCATTTCAACCTTCTGTTTCTCAGTAAAGGTCTAGAGAAACAAGTAAATGCATACTTGGTGTCTTCTAACCTATTAGAAACATTTCTGTCAGAATTTTGCACCAAGCATAGAACAGAAGTGGTACTGGTCAATGTTGTGAGTGACCTGAGACATAGGCATAATTCATGTAAACCATCTATTATGGTCCTACTTGACCTAAGCGGAGCATTTAACACAGTTGATCATGAGATCCTGATTCATAGACTTGGAAAATGGGTTGGCATTTCAGGGATTATCTTAGAGTGATTTAAATCTTATCTGACAAAAAGAAAGTGCTGTACTACACTAATAAATCATCCATCCAAATATTTTGTAAAGTTTCCTTTGGAGTCCCACATGATTTCATTCTAAGACTGCTACTTTTCTTTTCTCACTGTACATGCTACCTCTAGGAAATATGATTAGGAAACAGGAGGCAAATTTTCAAACATATAGTATTTACTTACAATTACACATTCCTTTCCCCTCTGAAGGTCAATACTCTGTTGGCAGGCTAACAAATTATGTGTCATATATTCCTAAATAGATGTAAAACAAAATTGTCTGCAGTTAAATCAGGAAAAAACTGAAATCCTAATTCTAGATCCTGATCCTGAGTGAAAATTGCTTGATGAAATTAGGTCCTTTGCATTATATGTTAAATCTGAAGTATCGAACCTAGATGTCATTTTAGATTCTAATATTTGTTTTATCCCTAAATAATGTAACTAAGCTTGTGTTGTATTATTTGAGACATACTGCTAAACACAGACCTTTTCTGTCACAGAGCGATGCATAGAAACTTGTTCATGCATTTGTTGCAAGTGGAATTGATTACTATAACACACTTTTTACTGTTTTCTTTCTAAGAAAACAATTAATTCACTACAAGTTGTATAAAATGCAGTATCACAAATCTTAACAAAACCAAAAATGAGCTCAGATCAGTCAAAAAAAAGCACTGGATGCTAGTGTATTCTAGGATAGATTTTAAAGTTCTTTTATTAAATTTTAAAGCCATAATTGCCTAGCACCTGTGTCCCTCAGAATGAATTAATGTTCCAACTCAGGCCTAAGGACTGCAGATTCTGGTCCTCTCCAAGTATCCTGTGTAAACTACAGAAAATACAGCCGAGAGGCCACCTTCTGTTTTATGCTCTAAAACTTTGGAACTAATTACCTCTTATAATTAGGACGGTGCTCCCTGAAGCTCATCAGGGGTTTGGTCCTTGTGGGCAAGGACATCTCAGAGTTCTCCCAGGATGTAAGATCAGCTCCCCAACGCTCACCAGGGATGTCAGTCAACCAAAGAGCACCATCGAAGCAAAAGGGTGCCAACCCTGTGCCGAGTCAATAAGAGGGCACTCTACTGACAAGAGATCCAACGCCTCCAAGCCCTGTCCATGGAATGGGGCCCTGTTGATGTAAGGGGCGGCCATTGACAAAATGGGCACAGTCTTATTGCTGTCCGGTGAGAAGCTCCAGATAAGTCATTGTCGCCTACGAACAAGGCATTCGTTTTTGTTCAGTCTTGCTCATGTTCTTTTTTACTTTTTGCCACGCCTCCTCAGGTGTGTGGTGTGCCCCATTTGCCACTCCACCTGGGTTGTCTTTGTTATGCTCTATATTACCCCTTTTTGTGTTTTGTGACCATTTGTCTTTCATTGATATATTCTACATTGACTTTCTTTTGTTCCAGTTAGTACACTCTTTTATGTTCGGTTTCATTTTTGTTTTTCATTAAACTCCAAATTAAAACATTTGGAGACTCATGTTGGTTTCCTTCCTTTTTTTACTGCACTTTAAAGCCCTTGACATATATGTTTTAATAATCATTTGAAAATGCCTTTTTAAATTCAGTTTTTAAATTACTTTTGCTGTTTATTTTTTTGTGTTGTTCTTTCATTATTTAATATTTTCTTATGTATGAAATGTTATGCTTATATATTAAATAAATCAAAAACTAACTTAATAGTGGACAGTTAATGCAGTTATAATGTTTGTAATTTCTGCTCATTAGCTCATAGTGCCTTCATATGGAGCATGCAATCACAATGGTGTCTCTACAGCAATATGCTCCTTGTAGAGACAGTAAAGCTGCTCGCTGTTACTTAGCTTCTTGCCGTCAAAACGTCACAGTATGAATACAGTTTATGTTTAAATTCAATTATTTAACAAAGGAATGCACAACAAAGAGTTTGCATTTCAGTATGATCTCTGTGCTGTGGCCATACTTTTATCAAGTCTACACATCACATATAATTCACATAAACAAGACACAGTGTTTATGGCAAGCATACATAACCATAAACACTGTCACTTTATGTCATCGACTTAGTCTTGGAAGAAAGGAGAAGAAGTGAGAGCAAAACTGGTATGACTGCGATGGATGAGAAATCGCAGACCATACTTTTGTTTAAATGAAAAGATAAAACCATTGTTGCATACAACACAAACTTACACGTAACTAAACAATGTGTGTCACTTCCAGGTGCTTTTATACAACTCGACCAAATGTTCAGTGCACATTTTTTCCCAATAAAAGGCATCTCAGAATGACGCAGGGTCTGGTTTTTTAGTGTGTATATCACATTTATCAATACATAATACACCCTAGCCCGGGGCCCCCTTTAGCTTTCCTGCATGAACCCATTGTGGTTAAGCATCAATTAATACAGCAGTTCTGGTTAATGCAATGACAGTTACAGTGGTCCGTTGCAGCTTGCTCCAAGTTTCCTAGGAAGCAGATGTTTGATTAGTACTCTGTCCGCAGTTTTGAACTGGTGCATAAGTTGTTCTGCTGGGACAGGGAGAGAATAGGCAACATTAGCTTGCATGCTTGAATTCATAACACCAAATTTGTTAACTTTATCTTAAAGCTGCTCTATGTAAGTTTGGGGAATTTGCAACTTCTCAGGTGGAAATATATAATTGCATGAAATGTGCATAAGAACATTTTTAATGGTTTTTCTGCATCCCATTTCTCCAAGCAGATGTATCTGATGTGTATCTGTGAACAAAGAGTACATGCAGGGTGACAGAGTTCAATAAGTTCTCTGAGATACAGAGGCGCCAGCTCTTTTAGAGCTTTATATGTCAAAAGGAGTATTTTTAGTCAATACGAAATTTAACTGCTAGTCACTACAGTGTAGACAGAATAGCAGTAATGTGCTCAGATTTTCTGGTTCGAGTGAAAGCTCTGGCTGCTGCATTCTGGACCAACAAGACAGACAAATGGTAGCACTGAAGCAAAAAAAGACAATGTTAGCAAAATAATTTGTGAATATTAGGGAATTAGCAAGATATATTATTATATTATATATTATCACATTATAAGGGTAGCAATAAATTCCACAATAATAATCCGGCTATTAGCTAGCTAGCAATCCACCAACATATTTTAACTATTCAGTAATAAGAAAACCAACAGTGCATCACTTCTGAACCCCTTTAGGTCATGGACCTGTTGCCATCTCTGATAATCCAAGCAAATGTTTGCTGGTTATTGTTTTTTGTAGCTTCCTACAGAATCCCAAATAAACACTTTATGAATAATGAATGAATTATTCTTAGTCATTATTTACATAGTATTTTAATCAAGAAGTCTTTTGGGAAACATTAATTAACAAACATTCTTAAAGATGCACTAAGTAAGATGTGTTTATTAAAATTAAAAGATGTTGCATTACTGAGCTGAGTACCTGAATAACATTAGTGGGGATGTGGCTCATGGTGCTTATCTGTTCAGCACTGAAAGGAGATATTACTGAATCGGAATGGCAAACCCAATTCTTTCAGTTTATGTCTTCATCCCAACAAGACGAGTAACCTGCTTATTGTCAATATGTGGTGAGAAAATGGGGAACCTAAAAATAATCCAATACAGCAGGGTGGTTTAACAGGGCAGGCTAGCATGTGCCTCATTTGGTTTTTATTCCTATGTCAGATCCCGCATGAACACTCACAGAGATAATTTAAATATTTGAGGCATTTCACCTGCACCCAGCCCTGCTGTCCCACCATCCCTCCCTGTTGCCTCTGCATATCGTATCACTACCCCAGGAGAGTATGGGAGACCCTGAGGGTTACGAGGCATTTGTGGTGCAGTGTGAGCTGTCTTTCACCTACCAGCAGATGATGCCAGGACACACCAAAGTGGCCTTTGTTATCAGCCGCCTCACAGGGAGGGCCAAGGTTTGGGGCAACACCCTGGTCACCAACAACTCTCCCCTGAGTCAGGTCTATCCCAACTTCATCTAACAGCTATGGGCTGTTTTCTATCATCTGAAGCAGGAGGAGGTCCTGTGGGAGATCTCCGCTTCGTCAGTGCTTCATCTGCTTCCTCACCTCGATTTCCAGATGATGGTGGCAGCTACACACTAGATTCAGTAAGCACTCATAAGGCCCTGCTGCCCATGCAGTTCAGCAATGGACACCTCAACCCTGAGGAAAGCAAAAGGGGGATCTAGCAGCACTGTCTACTGAAGGGGTGCGTAAGACATCCATTCATCCTGCCACCTACATCCTCCCGTAGCATACA
The DNA here is from genome assembly GCF_041902795.1 of Electrophorus electricus. Classification (NCBI taxonomy): domain Eukaryota; kingdom Metazoa; phylum Chordata; class Actinopteri; order Gymnotiformes; family Gymnotidae; genus Electrophorus; species Electrophorus electricus. The sequence continues at coordinate 4,749,032 of NC_137507.1, forward strand.
AGTCCAGTGTGCATAGCATGAATGTGAGTGGCAGTCCTCCTTTGAACCAGACCTTTACAACTGATGTGAAAGTTATACAATTACACCACACAATGTGTGTTTTGGCACTGATGGTCTCTGGAGCAGGGGCCTGTTTCATGGATGTGCAGCTGGCTCTCCACATTGAGGCTCAATCCCAGCCCCTCTGGCGGTGCATGCATTGGATTGAGGTCCTATGGGGAAGGGACTCCTCAGGCACTGCACAGCTGATCTCACCATCCAAGCAAGTACACTGCACACAGAATGAATCACATTTTATCTGATCAGTGCTCCCTCACATCCCATCATGTTAGTGCTCCTTTGGCAGGGTATGCATAATCCCTCAATATCTAGGTCTGACAGACAAATACTGAAATTGTGCACTCGCTGACACACATGTTGCCTCTTGTCCTCCTGTCCTCCCTAGAAAGCCAAGACACCACCCCAGGTCAACCAGTACTACTCAAATTCAAATCATTCAATACTACTCACATTCAATACAACCTGCGGCCACTACGAATACCTGGTTTCTTCATATGTCGTAGGAAATGCTCCCTCTGTGTTTCAGGTATCTATTAATTACATCCTACATGAGCATTTGGCTAGATCGGTCATCGATGACATTCTCATGTTAATAGAGGACAAACATGATCAGCACATATGCCAGGACCTCTCCACACTCTATCAGGACAACTTGTATTGCAAACTAGAGAAGTGCTTATTCTAGCAGTGGCAGGTGCACTTCCTGAGGTATGTCATTGAAGAGGATAATGTACAAATGCAACCTGAAAAAGTAGATGCAGTAAGACGTCTGAGGCCTGTGCATGCAAGGAACTTTTTTTACTGCAGGTTTTTCACTCAGTCTCACGACTGGAGACTGGCAGCTGTTGGACACCAGGCCTGATGGGGTACCTGTGACTTTCTCACATCACTCGACAGCTGCAGGCAGTGCTCATGTAAGCCATTCCACATTATTCCTTAACCTTTCTATACTGTTTCATTGATAAATAAATACATAATGTCACCATATAATACATTAAATAGATAGGTTTGTCCATGTCACCTGGCCCAGTTAGGAAGAAAATGATCATGCAGAATTGCAGATCAGAGTATGTGAACAGAGTGGAGCAACAGAAAAATTCCACTCCTTGTTCAAAGCTTTCTGTAATCATTCTGCTCCATCTTTTCATTCCTGCTTCTAATACTCTACAGTCCCTCAGCTCCAACTCCGCTCCATTGCATCTATTTCCCACTCTTTGCCAGAAGCCAGAGAAAAGTTGGTGTTTTAATATGCAATAAAAAATATGAGTTCTTTGCTTAACAGAATGAGATAAAGTGTCGTGTTTTATTGAACTGGAGGAAAAGCAGCTGCAGGCTGCAAAAGATGTTAAGCCAAAATAATTTTAATCAATATAATTAGGGATTTAATTTTTGATAACTTTCATGGAAAATACTCAGAGAACTCCAAGACTGTAAATATGTATAGTGCAATTTTTCGTTACTGGCCATAGTCACATGTTTCACTGAAGTGGTACTGAAGCAATCTTGGATCAAGAGAAAACACCAACTCTCCAACTTTATGAAAACCTGGTCCTCACTCTGTGCAACCCCATTCTGCTCTCACACCGCACCACCCACATACTCTGGTTCAGACTAGTCTCAGCCACAGACACTCCAGCCACATGTAAATAAAGTCTGATATCTGTAGTGCATTAACCTGGCCACACAGTCAAGAGTTCTGCCAGTTGCATACTGGCTGGCTATCTGCACTTCCGTAAATACGCACTTCTGTGCTCTGTTTTGTACTGGTCTACAGCTAAGTTCAGCTTTAGCAAACAGTTGCATATAGTGAACTAAAATGAGTATTTCAGAACCAGATATATCAGTGGAACTGAAAAACATTTGTGAAGTCCATAGTACCTCATCATTACAAATAATCTAAAGCTTTGCTTAAAGCAATTAGTAATAAGATAGATATCTTTAACAACAGGCTATTGAAAAGGCCTTATATTTGAAGTATTGCCTACTCTATGAACAGCTATCAGGATTTCCAAGACATCTTGTTGAATGTGATACCTCACAAAGGCATAGTTGTGGCTTATTCAGTGAAAAATGAAGAGACTGATGCTGACATTGCATCTATCTGATTTAATGTCATATTCAGAATTCCACAATTGCTCATGGACACTTAAAATTGGAGAGAAGTGCTACAGACATTTAATGTTAATACCTTTCTGTTTTGTCAGTGTTTCAACTACAGTACTTCCCGCATTTACATTTACCGCATTTGGCAGAGCGACTTACAAAAATGCTTTGACATTTACTCATAGAATATATCCTAACCAGTACAGTAGGTTAGTGTTCAAGATACCATTTATCTAGAATACTGTTGAAATACAGGGATTGATGCTGATGCCTAGAAGTGCAAAACACTTATATGCTCTAAGACAACGATAAGTACAATAACAAATAATGTCAAACTATATTTGATAGAATTTCAGTTACAAAGCAGGTGCAGGATCAATGGTCATTCTAAACTTTCTTAGCTCATTTTCATTTCGACAAAGTTCGCAGCCGCAGAGGAAAACAACTCCCATAGGTAGGGTAATTCTTAGTTCCGCCAGGGAAAAAGGCCGAATTCGATTCCAGGGCTTTCACGTAAGAGCTTTTTGACAGTGCCAAACGCTGCCCGTATTTTTGCTATCACGGAATAGGAGAGGTTTTTCCCTGATGGCTGAGTGGGGCTGCCTCAGCCACTCGCCGGAGGATATCTGACGTGGACTCTGGCTATGAATGGTTGCGATGATTTTGTCTTGGTCGGTTTAGCTCGAAGCGAGCGACGTGCCCTGTCAAGTAAAGGCTTCCCGCCTAGGACAACTTGAAGCAACTTAGCAACGAAGCCAGTCGGGTAGTGTCCCTCTAGACTTTTCGGGTACTCCCAATATGCGTATGTTATTTCTTCTTTGTATCCTTTCGAGATCGTTACATTCTGCTTTCAGTGCTTTCACTCATGAAAAGGGTTCAGACAGTGTAGTCTCGATGGCGGTTCCTACATTGCTCTGAGAAGCACAACGTTCCAGTTCAGTTATGGTGTGACTATGTGCGTCCAGAGTGAGTTGTAACTGAGATCGAACTTTTGAACCCATGCCTCACAGTTGCTATATGCGATTTAAGGTTCTTAGACAAAGAATCAATTTTAGAATCAATTTTGTCGCATATATCAACTGTTAGTGCCTGTAGTGCTTAGGTAAATTTGGTACTAAAATTTGGTACTAAGAGTGACATGAACTTCAGTCATGCCCGTTGTTCCGTCGTAATTGTTTTGTTCTGCAGAACCGTTGAAGTGTTCGCTATGTAGGTCGCTATTAATCATTCCTAGGGCAGAATGTGGGCCGCTGTATGCAAACTTTAGGGGCGTATATATTAATTAAAAAATGTCACAATCTAGGATTTTTTAGAAGTGATTCGTTTCAGTAGTATAAAGGATTTACAATTTCTTTTTGCAACAAACAAAATGTAAGAAATGTATTAAAAATCGGAGTGAAGTACATAAAATTTCCAGAGAAAAAAAAACTACGGGAAGAGGTCCTTCATCAGCTGTGTAAGCAAAGTACTTCTTAAGATGGATCTTGTTTATATTAGAAAAAGTTGATGTTTAAAACAATACATTAATTCCATGAGGTTCTAAACTTAATTGCTGCTCTAAATAGTGATAACTGGCCATGTAAATATATGAAATTAATGCAACGTCTGCTAGAATTAATATGCCTGGCAGTTTTAGCTTCCGAGTCATGTCGGAACGACAAATCCTTAATTCTGATTGTCCGAAGGTTTTCAACAAAACGATCAGCAAGCCTTCTCATGATTTCTCCGGTGTACAGTTGATGCTACATCTCTTGGGGCTAATACAGTAGACAATTCTTGTAGAGATGAATGAGCAAGAAGGGTGATAATTCATTCTTTCGTGCTAGTTATTTTATTGGCTGTGTTGACGATAAATTGACATGTAGCATATCTAGTGCGGTTGCAGGCTACGGTACCGAACGATCATTTATCTTACTCTTGACAGCCATGTTCTTGTTTCTGTCTCATTTTTAGATCATAAGTTTAGTAGAGGATCCTTATAAATGGATGTACTCTCCGCATAATCCTGGTGAATTATTAAATGTATAATATTAGCCACTATTTAATTTATTTTTTTAGAAGAATAATGCATGGAAACCAAAGGAATTAATGTTGTCTTATGTCAGTAGGACATCTTATTCTCTGAACAAGTAAAACAAGCAAAAGCATAATCTGTGATTTCCTTAGGAAATCCACAGTTATGAAAATATTCACACATTTCCATACTTTTCTGGACAACGTCTTAATTCTCACTGCAAATACACACAACTCAATAGGCGTGAGTAAGGCCTTGGAATGTCGAGTTGTATTGTAAATAATGGGAATCTGTAGGTTTATAATAGATGGTGGTATTTAAACTGTTCATAGAACTGAATTAATGGAATTATCCATCTGGTTTTGTGGTTACTTAGCATAAACACTTGAACTGCCTCATTACAATTGGGCCATTCTCAGACTGGAAATTGGGAAGAGTTAATGACAACACTTTCATTTTTCAAAAGACATTATCTTTTATTAGCCACAATTAAGGTGCATCAATCACAACAAGCTGAATATATTTGATTACCACAAGAATAATGTCAACAAATTACAAAGAGGATAGCAGGAATTAAAATGACCTCCATTCTTTAATATTTAAAATTAAACATTTTTACCTGCCATATGAAGTGCATGAGGTATAATTATTGATCTGAAAACTAAACTGTTGGTATGTTAGAAATATGCTTCTAACTCTGAACAGTATACAGAGCAAGACAGAAAAACTATACATCAAATGTACAAGAAACGTTTAACACATTCATACTCTATTGAATATTAATTGGAACATATACATACAACTTCAGTTATTACAAACTTAATAAACATATTAACAAACATTGGGTATATTTGGAAATTTGGAAATTAGTGCAAAGAAACTTGGATTTGATTATCACAAGATCAATGTTGATTAACTACAAATAAGAAAGCAGCATATATAAATTGCCTTTACTGTTCAGCTTTTAAAAATTACAGTGTAATCCTTAATCTACTGTGGGCCTTATTAACTGTCTCACCCTTCCAGTGATTTAAAAAAAAAAAGTACATATATATACACAGTGTTAGTGGTTTGAAACTGTACCCTGAATACATCATCCAGGAGCTTGGAGCTCAGGGTTTGCACTTTTGCGTGGAGAGTTTGTCCAGCCTTTTAGCTTCGTCTCAATCACAATGCCATAATATCAATGTAGTCAAAACCACCCCCTCATTTTCAGCAAGTTCCACAGTAGGATCCATTTTCTTCAGTGCAGTCAGTTAGTCGCTACCTCCATGCTAAGCACATGATTGGCCAGTGCATACTCACCATGCACAAGTACAGCATTTGAAAAATTATTTAGAGTCAAGTACATGTTATCTGAATGGACAGTGGAGGTTCGGGAAATCTTAAGATGAGCTACTGGCTGGTGATTGTTGCCTTACTTATGAACTGACGGTAATTACTGGCTTGGGCCCTTATCCTCTAGATTACAATTACTTGCTTCTGTTGGAAAGACCTTTTCACTTGACATAAAGCAACAGACTTATGCTAGCGTTATGGTGCTTGCATGTGATATAACCACTGGGAAATCAAAGAGGTTTTAGTGCAATGCATTCCTGGAATACTGTAAATACTAAGACCGAAATACACTGATGAACAGCAAATGGTGGGTATTTATAAGGAATATTAATGAAAGTGGGGCATTGGCAATGCAACCTAGAATCTTGTAAGATTGAAAAGCAAAAAAAATCACAAATCAGCACTTTGATATCAACACATCTTATTCCAAGACCATGATCTCTGACCCTGAAATTTACATTTGAACTATAATTTACACGTAACATAGAACAGCACAGTGCAAAGCAGTGAAAACAATTAATTACATTAATACATCAATTACATTAATACATTAATTATACAAAGAAAATGTTTAAACACAGATCTCTTTGTATATTAATTGGAACATGCATGAAGACTATCAAATAATACAAAATTACATATTAAACTAAGTAAGAAAAACTAGTACAATACTGTACAATACATGATTCATAACAAAAATGAAGTGAATTTCTAATTTAGAAAACAAGGCTTCGTGTGGTGAGAACTATCATGATCAGTTCTGTTGAACAGAGCTAAAGAATGAATTTTTAAATGTCGGCTGGAAAGCTGGGATTTTTAGTGTACCAGCACCTTTGGGGACATTTCCTCTTATTGACAATGGTCTTCTGCTAATATGTAGTTCACAAGAGATCTGCTGCCACCATAAGAGCAAGCGGTAAAGGCATCGTTGTGAATGATGACACAGAATGGGGTAGTGGGGTTACCCCATTAGAAGGGTCTCCAAAGAACCGTCAGGCAGTAAAATGGCAAGAACATTCTGCACACTTCTGTCTTTCATGTCAGGCAAAATCAAACCCTGTTTTAAACAGTCCACACAGACTATGATGAGACTTTAGATCACCACAGCTGAAGACAAGACTGCAAGGTAGCTTGACACTATTAGTGTGTATACCATGCTTGCCACACCAAGCCCACCAGACTCTGGCATATACCATTCACTAATACTACAGACCTTAATAAAAATGCACGCTAGCCATCCCATGTACTGCGACAGTCCTGGGTATTTCAAATAATCAGTCTTATTTAAGTCACATAAGTCATCAGCAATAAACTGTAAACACAGTAAATGTATTTTTTTTCTAGACAGTCGAATCTCACTTAATCTGGACATAGATCTAACTAATATATGAAAGGTGCTCATTTATTAAGTGCACTGGACTTGGGAGCCCTCACCCAGAGCCCAAGTTTTACTTGAATGCTGCAGTACAAGTAACTGGAGAGGGTAGTGCCACCTTTCTTACTGAACTCGGACCCTTCAGCTAATTTGGTTGGAACACCTGCTGTTCACTAGCCAGACTACTGGTTGTGTGAATAGGTTTGGATAGGAAACACACTAGTAGTCAGTCTCTAGCCCTTGGCAGGGGCATGTGGGAGCTGATGAAAGCTCCATGCCTGATGAAAGGGAGAGGAGCTGCTCCTCCTGCACAGTGTGCGAAAGGAAAATTCCAGTCTCGGTAGAACTCAAGATAGGGCATGAGACAGTTCCATTAGAGCAGAAGAAATGTTCAGACAAGACATGTGCTGGGGCAGGCAGGCTTGAAGAAAAAAAGGGAAACTAACGTGCGTCTTTAAAGACCAAACAATAGAGCGGGAGGTTGAAAAAGAACAAAAGAATTATTTCAAGAATGTTCATAGAATGATTATTGTACAGTTTTATAAACTGACATCTATGGCTTACGTTTATATTCTTTTCCCAACACGATGATTTTCCCAAACTTTTTAAAGAAAGCATTTTTTTTCAAAGAGGTGGAAATTAGTAAAATCTTTCGTCTTTTCTTAACTCAGGGAAGTGGATCAGAGCAAACAGTGAATGGGAATTAAACTGTTCTTCCTCTTGTATAAATGTTCCTCATTATAGAGAAAGCATAAATATTACCAAATCATATGTATAATTACTGCTATAATAATTACTATAATTACTGTAATTACTATACATCTGAAGAGGCCCTTTCTTGGTATTCATGGTCATCTTGTCTGCAGCAGCTACGGCTTTTACAGATGGCTCTCATGTCTGGTCAAATGAGATGATGAAAGGGAAAAGCAATATTCTCTTTTTTTAACCAAACAGACAAAGCATGTCTTGAACTTAGTGTTTTCAAGCCTAATTTAATGCCTCTCTAAAAACTTGCTGAAAACCTTGCTTGCTTACTCAGGTAATATCAGTCTAGTTAGCCAACAGTTACTATCGGCTCGACTGACAGAATATCAGTTTTGCCTGACTGGCCAAGAGAGGTGGATCTAAGAGCGTGGCTCTCTTTGGGATTGGACTGCTGTGAAGAGGCTTGGCTCTCAGGCCAGGCTACTCTGTGGCATATATCATGGGGAGGAGCTACCGGGTCAGGATCCTCTCGTCGCCCACCACTGCTCCTCCCCCTTGCCCGACCATGTCTGCACATGCTCAGTAGGTACGTAAGCTCTGCTCTGAAGCCCTGGTTGAGCCAACAGTAGATGAAAGGATTGTAGCAGGTGGAACTCATGGCCAGCCAGTGGAAGCTGAAGTAAATGGCATTGTTTGAGTGAATGGCCTGATTGGACAACAACACCACGTAGCAGTTCAGTGGGAACCAACACACAGCAAACACTGCCACGACCAGCACCAACATCTTAATGGTCCTCTTCCGCTTCCTGCGCTGCAGGAAGTACTGCTCACTGGTTACGTCCCCGATGGCATTCCGGCGCCAAAGTCGGCATGCCACCGCGGAGTATGCTGCTGTGATGATGAGGAGGGGAAGGACATAAAGAAGGATGAAGGTCACTAAGTCCAGATACTGCCGGTACCGCTCCGATGGATCAGGAAAATCTGGCACACAGAGAGAGCGGACTACGTCCTTACTGAGAGAGAGAGAGAGAGAGAGAGAGAGAGAGAGAGAATGAAGGTTGACAATTCTTCTCTGCTTCTTTGAGAGGAAAGAACAGAAAGAAGAAACATAACTGGACACAAACTAATAAAAAGCTTTTTTGATTTAATGACATTCTCTCCTCTCTCCTAAATAACCCAGCAAGACTGTTGTTTCTTGTTCAGACAGAGGGACAGACGGAAGATTGCACATGCAAACACTCACAGTTCCATGCATACGCATGAGGAGATGGTGTACCTGTAGTCAAAGGTGAACAGCTTTTGGAAGATTGCATGAGGCAGGGAGAAACAGGTGGCCATGAGCCAAATAAAGACAATACACACAGCGCCCTGGCCAGTACACATCCTTGGCTTCAGAGGATACAAAATGACCTACAACCATATAGGTCAGTAGTTAAAGTCACAGTAATTTTCAATTACATTGAGACAAAAAAACAAACAAACATTTAATGTGTGTCATATAATGATAGAGAACAAGACAGTAAAAATGTACATTGAAAAGATCACTCTGTCTGTTTTGAAAGCTAATTTTGTTTCTTGTGAGTGAGGAAAAAGCTTTTAGGGTTATGCAACAAGAATTATTTTCTTGCTGTTTCTTATTGTTAACCAGAGAGACAACCAAAACGTTTTGCCCAGTTGAGAATTAAACAGCTTGAAGTGCCAATGAAGGCTTATTTGAGCTTTTACAGTCAAACTATGTCAGAACATAGTGCCACTGGCTTGGAAACAGGAAGCAGAACTGTCACTTACAAAAATACTCTCGCGGTATGAATTCAGTTCACCTACTGTAGCTACACCACGCAAAATTTACTGACGTTACATTTCAGTTGACAACAGAGCCGTGTTTCAGCCTCTATTATAAACAATCCAAACACACACAAATCTATAAAAGCTTCTATTGGCTGTAAGAATTCAGTTCACCGTCTGTAGAGAAATGGATTGGGATTACACACAATTTTTGAGTATATAGAAAATTACATTTCATCAGTGTGCTGCCTCGCTACAAAGATTGCTATAAACGTATGCATTTGTAGACGTGATTAATTGGCTCATGTTTAAAACTACACCTATTTATGTCTAATTACACTTTTGTGATTTTCTCTAAGTCACAAAAATAACAACTGTTAACATTAACTTATCTGGTCATGTATGCTCAATCAGTAGCCTGGTATTAATATAGCAGGTAAATTAATAAAACAGCAATGTCAAGAAAGGCTTTCATTTTTCTATCACGAATATAGACATTAACATGTCCGTTACACGTTCATACTGGTCGCGTTTTTCTAAATTTGGCTTCACTCTCTGTATACTTAATGTATGGAGCCTATCCGGATATTATTCAGCCTGCAACATGCAACTGTTTAAGCGGCTGATGAAAATTAAAGGTATATTGGAAAAGCTCAATAATAATAAATCACATACCACGGACATTTTCCCCAGAGAGGTCGCTAGTGATCGAGTGCTGCAAAAGCTTTATTTTTAATTACCTTCATAACCATGGAGCTGAACAGCTCCAACAAACCCTTGACGGAAGGGTATCAGCCCCCATTATAAACAATTCAAAGAAACTATAAAGAATCCAGGTCACGCACTGCTATTTTTAATCACCAACTAGTTAATTAATTACTGCTTAATAATAATAATATGAATATGAATATGAATACATCATTGTTATTACAATTATATATTTTCCCGCCTAATTATTTTACCCTACTGATTTATTGTCGCTAAGGAGGTCGTTTTGTCAGAGTCCGCGCTGCAAAATTACCTGTCTAGTAGGCCTATAGGCTAATTATTACTATTAATGGTCATTTTACCAACCCTGACTGCAAGTTTACGGTTAAATGTAATCAGAATGGGAAACCGTGATGCAGTCTGACTCATTTTAAGCAACATGGAGATTTTTCTTCAAAAGATTTCTTCGAATCTTTTTCTTACCTGTCGCCTGTCCAGGGCGATGGCGGTAAGGGTGAGCGTAGACACGTGAAGAGAGCAATACTGTACAAACCGGCTTATGTGGCACATGCCTCTGCCAAAAACCCACGTACTGTTAACAAAGCGGACCTACGGAGCAAGAACAGCATGCGGACACAGAGAAACCCACCCACCCGCACACACATACCGCTGTAGCTCGGGACGCACCGGTAGGAGTGATTTTCAATTGAAAAGTTACTTTTTTCCTCGTTTTGCCGCAACACTGCCGATAGTCTGGCAAAGCGTAATGTAAACAACCTTATCATGCTACATGTAAACGTTGATTCGAATAAATTAATCAAAAACACGTTTCACGTTTACGGTAATGAGCATACTGTACCAGGGTAAACGGCGTATTCAGG
>NC_137507.1:4772500-4820000 GCF_041902795.1 Electrophorus electricus
TAGGTTAGCGCACTGTGTAAATAAAGTTTTTTGGGTTGGCTCACTGGTGTGGATATGTAAACCGTATATCAACTGTATATGAAGGAGCAAATTCAAAGTCATACACACAAAGCAAAACAAACAAGATCAAAAAGCAGCAACACTATCAACAACAATCTCTTCTCCAAAGATCCTAAGCCGATCCTAAGAGGTAGAGGCAAAACCTGTAACACAGGGAAGACAGACACACAGGCGGACATAACGCTGCCCCCCTTAAGCGTGGACTTCTCCACAGAGATTCCATGTTAAGAAATACATCAACACTATAAAACATCAAATAAATCTAAACCCGGGATAGGGTGTCTGCTACCACATTCTCACTTCCTTTTTTGTGTAGAACATTCAAGTTAAACCCCTGTACAATGAGGGACCAGCGCATAATTTGGTGGCATGTTTGCCATATGCTAAGAAACACCAAAGGATTATGGTCAGTATATACTGTAATTGCCTGAGAACTGCAGCTGATATAGACTTCAAAATGCTGCAAGGCTAACAAGAGAGTAAGTGGCTCTTTTTCTATGTATGTGTGTGTGGTGTGTCTGTGCTTGGAACAGTCCTCCAGTCATAAACCTCTCCCTGGGTTGAGATGACGGTACTTGGATTTTTCAGCACATCTTTAAATCCTCATGTATGTCTGACGTTTGGGGAATGTAGTCCATGCAGTCAGCAATATCTTATGTTCTTTTAGCAGACTAACTCCACTTTTCAAACATTTAAAAGCGAGGTAAAGTGAACGTGCTATCTGTAATAATGTGAGACATTGCTGGCTTGTTAGCTAGTGCAAGCTCACTACAATAGCTCACTACCTGGCTAGTTTTGAAGGTCTAGCGGACTCCTCAATAGCGTGTCTTGTCGATTATAGGGCAAAGCTTCGAAATTTAAACGTGTACTTGAGTGTCTGCATGCCAATGTTTGTGAATTTGCTACCAACATTACACTTAAGTTATAAAACAGGTATGTGCATTTATGTACAATTTATGTGCATTTATCAGTGTCCAAATGTAAGTGTGATTAAGGAGACATTTTAAAACATACAATGTATTAGTCAGATGATTCTCGACTTTATAAAAGGCAAACAATTTTTTTTAAATCAGGGGGACAAGACAATGCAGCCAGAGGAGGGAGGTAAAAGAAATTAAGAGGTGAGATTTCAGACTGAAGCGCCCCAACTTTTGAGCCCGTAGAATTCTTTTTCCAAATAAATGTTAATTACAAAAATAGGAAAGACATCCAAAGTAGAATAAGCTCAATGACTTGACTATAGTGCAGAGTAGGTAATATAGTTATAGCATGCAGGCCAATCTCTCTGGCTGTGTCCTGTAGTTGCATTCTCCTGCCCCTTTTCACACTGGGCTAAATCATTAGGGGTAAAATGGGTTTACAAAATAAAAATGTCCTTGTCTTTCCCTTACTAGATTTCCGCTGTACAGGTTTCTATTATTATGACATTATACAAAGATAAGTCCATTTCATTAGCTATCCTTTGTTCAGTCCACATTTTTCTAGCCAGTTATTTACACATTCCACTGTCTTGCTCTCTATGGAATACCTTTGATTGATCTCAGAAGCCGGATGACCCATGCCATCATTTCTATTAAGGAAACGGGTAAGTACGTGTCCATTTACAGTAACACAAATGTCTTTAATGTTCTTCAGGTTTTGGTGTCCTGGTGATGGGTTAATCCAGCTAAATTTATTATACGTTCTCTCCAAAATGTGTTTATTTCATGCATTTTAAAAATGAGGAAAAACAGCCAAAAACTATACTTTTTAAAAATCCCTTGGATGAGACAGTACAGCTCCATGTTCACACAGGCAGACAGTTCGGCACAAAGTCATCAGTGCATTTATAGATCAGTACATATATGTAATGTCAAGTCTAGAGGAAATGGCCACTGGATCGTCTGATAGTTTCTATGATAAGGTTAATGAGGGTAAAACAGTACTGGGGCTTCTATTAGCAAAAGACAAAATGAGAGAGCTGGAATGTCTGAATTCATCACTTCAACAGAGAACACAACAGGGGGAATGCAGGTTGCTGTGAAATGTCTAAGACGTACACTGCAGAAAAAGATGAGAACCCATCAGACAAAGTTTGAAGAGGCAACAGAAATGGTAGTCCCACATGAAGTTCACAAAATGAAGATGCCCCATCTCCAAAAACCCTCTGTAGTAGAGCTGAAATGTATGTACCAAAGTCAGTACACCCGATATAGAGTTGAGAAATCAATTGGATCAAGAGAGACTGATGTGCTTCAACATCTTTAAAAAATTCTTCTTACTGCATGTCTTAACAGCACAAAAGACCCATATCCTGATCTGAACATGCAGGCACTTCAGATTGAGTTGGCCATGATTCCTTCAAAGTATTCATACAGTTCCTCTGCAGAGGCTGCTGAGAACCTGAGGAAGATGGCCACAGATGTTAGGGGTTGTTAAGACATGTTGAAGCCTTAGCAAGATTGCATGGTTGAACCTACCACCTCAGCTGAAGCTGAGACGTTTTAGTGCCCCTAGAAGGTTAAAAGCATGGCTGTTTTTTTTAGCCAATTTACAGCAGGCAGCATATGCCTGCAGTAAACTGGCTTATTTAACATAAAACAGTACATCATAAACTATGTTTTATAAACATTGTTTATTTAACAAACACTACATGCAGTTTTATTTAACATAAAACACTCCTCATATGATGTTAGGTTGGATTGGACCCCCTGCAAAATTTAAACGAAACCTATGCAGTCTTGGCAAAACATACATTAGCTACAACATGCCTTTCAATCTGGAATAAAATGTTTATAAATCATCTTCACTGTAACTGATTAACTCAAAATATAAAAGAATTGACTACAAATGCTATGCTTTAAAATGAAGCTGAACGGGACGTGAAATCAACTCTGACATTTGATGGAAATTAAAAGTGGTTTTCACTTACGTTAGAACATTTTCTTACATTCACATGAAGCTGAAAGGGCTGGCGTCCTCGCGCTTCCAGACTACGCTTTTTGGCAAACTGCAGGACCGCGAAGGCCAGAAATCTATCACAGCTGTGTTTAGATCAAATGGCCAAGGATTCCACCAAATGCACAAGGTAAAATTCTATTTAAAATGGACCAATCCGTCGGCTAGACAATACCAGCTAAGTCTACGGAGTTTTTTTTAATAATAAAAAAATCCATTTCGTTTGGTTTCGGCGTTCTTGCATTTTTTAAATTGAAATTCGCGATTCCGAAGTTGTACATGGTGCAAAATGCTCCCAAAGCTTCCACGAGACAGACAGCCGAAATTGATTTCAGAAAAATACCGCTGTCTTCAAGAACGATGCGATTATTCCCGCCCTGTGGTAAAAGTGTATTTTGTATCTCACCCATGACTCCTGCTCCGCGTTTATTTTTATTGATGTGTGTAGAAATGCGTGTCGGATTATGAAATTGTTATTTCCCAGGAGTGCATCGCATATTCCAATTAGAAAAAAGGTTGAGTATGGACAACTTCTGTCTGGGTTGAAGTACCGCTGAAATGTGAAAACTCAATGTTTCCGGGTGTCAGGAACTTGGTAAAACCCGAAAGGAAGCTCTTAAACATTTTAAGGGGGTTTGCACATCTAATGACGTGAACAGTGTGGAAAAGTGACATTTCGCCCACAGTGCGCACAAACACACAGATTCCCAGTTTGCAGAATGTGAATGAGCCGCACGTAAATTCCTGCAGCGCTCCGCCGGATTACTTCGTTAAAAGCCTGAAGAAAAGTCCACAGGCGGAGCCGACATCTAACGGACTCGGTGTACTGAAAGGATAACGAACCCAAAGCAAAGCACAAGGGAGACACGAGGCAAAAAAGAAATTTGGAAAATAATTTACTGAGCTCTCAGGCGAAGGAAGCTCCATATGGAGAGATTTGCTGAGCCCGGCTGTCTAAAGGTTAGACAACACCTGAAGATCACAATCAGGACGAACCGAACACGCCGCAAAAAGGCATTAGGGAGCAAAAACGCTTCCATCGTCAGAGACATATCCTCATTGTAGAGCCATAAAATCTTACACTGAACACGTTATTATGGAAAGTTTGATACTCTTAGTAGGAAAACAAGAAAAACAGGACTGAATTCAAAGTGAAGTTTCTGAAGCCTCCAACTCCGCAGCGATCACAAAGAGACTGATGGGAGAACATCTCTCTGATCTGCCACTAGGTAAACCTGGACAGCTAGAGGCTTAACAGATCTCGTTTCAGTTTTCAATTTTAACTAAGACAGGCAGGAAGTTACTACAGTTAAGCTACTTCTCAGTCTGATGTGTTGAAGTTCGGGTGTTGCAACAACAAAATGAAGTCAGAGGGGAGTGTTGTGAGGGCTTTGTCAAGTTATCTTTTGCCATGCCGACTTGAACTTTTGAATGGGTCAAACTCATCCTGAAAGAGATAAAAAAAAGAGGGGACACAGGATGAGGAAGAGGACAGAAACAGAGACACAAAGAGAGACCGTAATGGAGACAAGGTGATAGAGGGAGAGAAACAGAAAAACATTAAAAAGCAAAATGTTCTTGAGATTCTTTAAACATTCACAAGAACGTTATTAAGAAAGTGAAACACTACATGTATGTGTGTACAAGCCTTTACCTCATCATCATCATCATCATAGCAAACTCCTTTATATGACTGACTCTGACCCTGGGAGCTGTTCCTACTGGTGGAAGGGACAGAGGAGACTCTACAACAGGTCACAGACAGAGAATAAGGGGTTTTTGGCTACATTTTTAGAATCAAGATTTAACAAATGCCTCATTTCAAGTCTGTAAATGATTTATCCTCCTGAAATGATAATCATAAAATGATAAGCCCCAGGCTACCTGCAGCACATGGTACAGATAACTTTTTTTTTTTTGGCACACATCAACTTAAGTACTAAAGGGCAAAGCAAGCTAAGCTTCTTAGATCTATGATATACTCTGGATGACAAGAATAAAGATGTAAGCAGAAGTAGGATTAAGCCATAGTGAAACGTGTGCAAATCTGTTGACATTTTCATTTATGTAAAAATGCATGCGTGCGTACACACACGTACACACACACCCACACCCACACACACACACACACACACACACACACACACACACACACACACACTCCCTTACTTTTGTGCAGGCTTGGGGTTAAAAAAGGACACATCATCTCCTGAGTCACTGTCCTCTATATTTACCTGGAGAGACAACAAAGGAGAATGAAATAATGGCTATGGGAGAGATGGGCAAGGTCCAACGAGAGAACCACCAAAGCACCATCATTTCAGAAGCCATCAGGTCCACTCTGCTCCCTGTTTCTTCACTCTGCTTTTTCTGCCCCTCTCTATGGGTATCTGGGATCTATGAAAAGCTGTCTTTAGAAGAGGTGCCCAAGGATTTATTAGCACACTATCTGAGCAGGAGCCAACCTGAAATGTAATGAATCCAAAAACAGTGCTGATTGGTTCACTTGGCCACAGGGAACGGTTACTGCTCTGAGAGAATGAAGCTGCCAGGAGCCTGACCTGCTCTCAAGCTTATAACATTTAATGTTCTACTGTTCTCCATCAAGGATAGGTGATGGGGTGGGAGGGGGTTTCACATTTCTATTTATAAAGATAATGGATAATGGCAGTTCTCCCAAAACAGTGTATTTTCATTAATATGCTCATAAAAATGCTCACATTTTCCAAGTGTATAGCAATTTTTTAATAAAAAAAAAAAAAACCAATTCATATTCATTGCTTAGTTAAGGACAGACACACGTATTAAGAACTTGACTTTCGTCCCTGTAGCAAAGAAGTCTGAAGTGCCTTTAAAATTATCCAGTTGCACTAACCTCCACTGCAATGTGCAATGTGCTTTGAAACGCTGAATTAGATTACAAGCATCATTTCAATTGCAAATGGACCCCCTCCACTTTGTGTACTGCCAAAGCAGTCTATAGAAGATGCCATATGCCTTGTGCTTCATAACATTTGGGCATATCTGGACAATAAAAACTATTATGCAAGGCTATTGTGCACCATGCTATTATAGGGCAGGGTTCTATACTGATGTCCCATTCTTAACACTAAACTCTTGGTAGCAACATTTATGGCATTTAGCTGATGCTTTTATCCAAAGTGACTTACAATTATGACTTTTTGAGCAATTGAGGGTTAATCACTTAACCACTGAGCTACCACTGCCTATCATAATGTAGTCCACTCTGCTTTATTCTTCATTCACGTGGGACTGCATGGCCAGACACAGCTCCAAATCCAGTCAAGTATGCTGATTACACCACAATTGTTTGCTCTATCTTTACCATGCACACTGTCTCAGTGAGGCAGCCCAACTGCTGAATCCTGTCACCCTGGTGAAGGACCCCAGTCACCCTGCTCACACACTGCTCTCTCATCTTCTACCTGGGAAATGGTACAGTAGTCCCCAAGCCATCAGACTGCACAATATGTACCAATTCACTTCACAAAAAACTAACTTATAATAAATTAAGTGGACATTAGTGCACTTTCTCTGTCAGTGTACTGTTAGATCATACAAACAAAATGCAAGCTGGAATTTTATTGTACTTTGTGCATATGAATATGAAGAGCTTTTACTGATTTATTATGCATAATGAGCTACTAATGAGTCACTCATTACATATAAACATATAAATGATTGTTTATAGTACTAAGTTGTCATTCATTACATATAATCCTCAAATTCAATATGTTGTTGACTTATAAGGGACTGTTATTGATCATATCCATAAACTGTCACAAGTATTTTTGTCGAGGACATTATTTCATGACCTGCTGTAATTACCACATGCCTGCATGCCTTTAACTTGCACCCTCATGAAAATAACAGACTGTGTGGTGTTTCAGATGTTTAGCTTGACACTGCTTGGTCGTCATCTGTTCAGTAACACACGCATGCTCATAAAGGATGCACTATACATAATGGTAAAGCATAAAGCATCATGATAAAGCAATTTATACTGTCATGAAAATAACATGTTCCAATGCCATGCCTAAAATTTATTGATGGCGTTTGCAAGCACATGAAAAGAGGACCCCCAATGTAGTTTCAGGTATCACTTGCACAAGACCTTTTTTTTTTTTTTTTTTTTTTTTTTTTTTTAACAGCTATGAAGACAACAGGCAGTGCAATTTTATCATCTCCAACAAACACATGCACCTGCTACGCCAACCACCCAAGCTTTCACACCCAGCAGCATCCCATGGTTTCCACAACAGCTGTTTGCTGAGCAGCACATGAATAGTGTTGCCATGCCGACCCGTATCTCCTGGATACAGCGTCACAGAACGCCGTTTATATGATGGTGGATTAAACGAGGATGCGGCCGTACTGCAAACCCCACTGATCCCTCCATGTTCCCTTGGTGTCCCCTGATTTGAGCCTGCATCTAAAGGTAGTAGTAACTCAAGCCACAATCTCTTTCCAGTCCCTTGAAGAAACCAGTTTATCTGTGTGGAGGTTTCAGTGTTTCCCTCAGTTTGCCCCCAGAAGTGCTCATCTCCTTGTTGTTAATCCTTCAGGATGACACTTATTTCACGCAGGACCCCGTGTCTGAGCACATCTCAGGTTTGTTTTGTCTCAGCTGTTGCTACGGAGAGGGAGTTGGGTAGAAGCGTGGTTTTCTGCTCAGACTGCTATGTGTGTGTGTGTGTATATGAAACTATGCCCGCATTTAGGTAAGTGCAGGTCAGACCTAGCTACCCTTTTCAAGGGGTGTTTATCCTGAAGGTTCCCATATTTTTTCAAACAGTGAGCTTCACTGTTTAAAACCTTTTGCTAAATAAACATATGGAACCACATTTTTTGATAAATAAGACTACCTTTATTTCTAAGATCAGAGGACATTCAGAAGCTATCTGAAGAGAAATCCTGATAGTTCCAAAACATTTCACACCCTTTTCCTCATAACTGTATGTTTGTGTATGTACATGCATGTGTACATGTGCATTTAGTGAGTACGCAGCATGTTTTCCTAGTCAAGGCATTGAACCATTCTAATGTACAAGCTTTGATAATCCGGGCTCCATCTGCAGACTGAGGTTGCCGATATTATAGTGTAGAGGGTTCTATGACTCACGACACCGCCATTGCTTCAGGTTAAGCAGCAACAAGGCATTTGCCCACCAAACACAAATCACCTTTATTTCACAACACTTGAGTGGTATAGGCAGAGGAAGCTGACAAGTCTCTTTGCACTTTTTATTTCATCTGTAACCTAAACACTAAAAAACTCACTCACTCGACTATACGCTTGTCTATGACAGAAACCTGTGGCAAATTTGTACATGCTTCACAAATGACTCCAAGCTGTCACATGGTACTCAGCCAAACACCCAGACTAGTATTTGCACAGTATTCTAGGGGATCACTTGAAATGCCCCCAAGGTACAGCTGCCAGGATTACAAGACTACAGTTGTGATTCCTGAGCAAATAAAACAAATTGCCAAGCAAATATAATGCAGTTAATGTCAAGCTAAATAATTTCCGTTTCTCTGCAGGGGCAGCTCTATATGACATTGCCAGCAGTCAAGCCAGATGATAACAGACTGAATGAAGCTAAATTAAAATTTGGTTTTAATAAATCTGGTGTTCAGTATTGAGCCCCACATTTATTTGTATAAATCTGCTCTGGGGGGGATGAGCTGCCCAGTCGCCAAGCTTGGATTAGCTGGGCAGTGTTG
This sequence comes from Electrophorus electricus, assembly GCF_041902795.1. Lineage (NCBI taxonomy): Eukaryota > Metazoa > Chordata > Actinopteri > Gymnotiformes > Gymnotidae > Electrophorus > Electrophorus electricus. The sequence goes on from NC_137507.1 coordinate 4,781,246, forward strand.
CTGTTTTCAGGAATGTCTGCAGGGGGTATGCAGAAGTAGCCTGACATTAGCTCAGGAGGGGCACTTCATATGTAGGAAAAGTCTTTTGCATTTTGAACACAGTCAGCACCTACCTGCTGTTCGTAATGGTGCAAAGATGTTTGAAACATCTTGCTTGAGTTCCAGATTCTGATGTGTCTGTGGTCTTGTCATGTTTGTCGTGTTTGGGGGTGAACTTAGGTTGAGTTCGTGTTTGTGGGGGGGTGGTTAATGAGGCTTTCTGTATTCTGTGTGCATGAGAGAACAAGGTTAAACTAGGTATGTGTGTGGTGGGGGGCAGGGGGTCGCGGTGTGTGTACCTCTTTAGCGTAGGACTTTGGGGCAGAGCTGCGTGACGGCCTTGCAGCTGGAGCCTGGAAGGCTGTGGAAAAAATTGAAAACAAATAAACCAAAAACAAAAACAACCCTTAAAAGTTTAACAACTGTTTCTTTAGCACTCAAAGCACATGTCTCGGTGGCATTTGAACAGATGCACACAAATTTCTGTGTGAGGTACAAAAATATTTTTTTTAAAAAGGTTCCATGCATGCTCTTTAGGGTAGCTTTGTTCTCATTCATAGCATTTGGCAAATGCTCTTATCCTGAGCGACTTGCTTAAATGCTTTGTCACTTAGAAGGATATAATTAATCCCGATGGCATGTACCTGTAGAACTTGGACTAAGGATTGTTTTAATATAAAATAATTAATTAAGTGCACTCATAATTGATCATTTGAGGGTTCACTGAAAAAGTATGTCTTGAGTGCTTGGTGACAAGAGGAGCTTTTGTTCTATGTTTGAAGACAGCAAGGGAGAGACTGCTGCACCACCTGGGTACCAGTAAAGAGAAGAGTCTTGATGCCTGTCCTCCCTTAAGAGGAGCTTGAATACGAGTGTTTTAGCTATCTGGATCTGTTTCAAGGACCTAATGGTACATGGGGGAGACCTGACCAGATGCTGTACTCCATGAACAACCAGCTGGAAAATGTGAGGAGACCAGAGGAAAGGGGTACAAAGCAGCGTATTCTGCTCTCAGATGATAAGGTAGGCAGAGGTTACAGAGGGGAAGATTGTCACAGGGCATTGTGCCCTGTTTGAATGTAGTCATTGGGTCAGGCTGACCAAGGGCTGGATTTATTCAGGCCACATTGTCAAACATAAACAATAAATAAATCTAAATATTATAGATATAAATAAATAAGTCTACAAACAGGAAATGAAATTAAACTGGAAGCTCCACTCCACCTGGCAAGCTTTTTTCAATTTTACAAAGGCTTTGCAATTTTACAAAGATAATTTAACTATAGAACTTTATTGCCAAAAAGTTGTACTTGCTTACAAACTTTATTCATATTGTGGGATTAGTTTGCCATCCGGTATCAATCTGAGGAGATTGTTCCCCTTTTGAGTCTTGGTGCCTCAAGAGTGCTTTCTTTCTTTCTCTTAAGGACATTCTCCTTATAACTGTTGTCTTTGTAAAGCGGTTTTCTCAAAAACTGGTGTATGACAACACATGTTGTAAAAAGTGCTATAAAAATAAATTTGCATTTCAATTTGAATTTGTCCTAGGTTCATTATATCTCACCAGTTCCTTTTATGAATAATGGTGTTTCTCTTAACTATAAATGTGGTTCTGCAAAGATTTATTCTTGGAACCATATTGCTTATGTAGTTCTCTAGGAGCATACCTGACATTTACGTAATTGTTCCTTGATTTTCTATATTCAGGTGTATAAACACCTGTGGTCTATTGGTACTCAGGGTGGAATAGCTGATGCTTTATTGACTGCATCAGCTTCTGCTGGGCATTCAACACCTGCATGCAAATTACACATTTTTCACAATGGTCAGTTTCAGAAGATCTGCTTATTTTGCAAAATAGACAGCTCCTCTCAGAAAAATACTAATTGACCAATCCTGGGGGCATTTTATACGTTTATGCAATTAGCATTACTGCAGCCCATCTTTTGCCAGGCACAACTTTCCAGCTACCCAGTGCTCTTATGGTTAAAATCTCACCATAAAAAGCTTATTAAAAGCTTTTTTTTTTGACCATTCAGGTAAATTTAGTTTGTACAGCACTTTTTGCAACACAGAAATAAACCATTTATTTCAAAGATCCTAGAAAAATCTGTAGCTCAGCAGCTAAGCTCATACCCGAATCAGAACCAGATACGTGAAGTCCCTCAGTCAGGGTTCAGGCCTCATCACAGTACAGAGACAGCACTGATTAAAGTACTTAACCCTGGTCAAAAGCCAGCAACAGGTCATTATGTCTCTTTCACATTTTGCTTGGTCTGAGTGCAGCATTTGACACTATAGATCACAACATTTTACTAGGTAGACCCAAAAATGTTGTTGGGATTACGGGAACAGCCCTTTCCTGGTTTGAATCTTATCTAGCCGGTTGCTGCCAGTTTGTTAACATAAATGGAGACTTCTCAGCATACAAGGTTAGCTTGTGCAACCTATGTTGTCCCACAAGGATCTGTTCTAGGGCCTCTGGTTTTTTCTTTATATATGCTACCTCTAGGTGATGATATATGTAATCACTATGCTAGTTTCCGCTGGTACGCTGATGATACTCAGCTATATGCCTCAGCCAAACCAGAGGACATATATAAGCTTTGTATTATTGGGGAATGCATAAAGGATGTCAGACACTGGATACTGAGAAACTTTCTCTCACTTAATCCTGACAAAACAGAGGTGCTTCTATTAGACCCACAGACAGCTAGGACCACACTCTCTAAATACATAATGAAGCTCAGTGGTCTCACAATCACCTCTTCTGTAACAGTTAGATCTTGGAGCAATTATGGATCCGTGTATCGTTCGAAGCTCATGTAAATAATATTTCTAGGACCACCTTTTTCCACCTCAGTAACATTGCAAGGAATAGGAACACACACTCCTTAAATAATGCAGAAAAGCTCGTCCATACATTTATCACTTCAAGATTGAACTACTGTAATGCCTTACTATCTGGCTGTACCACTAAGTGCATAAACAAGCTCCAGCTTAGCTACTTTATATTGACTCGCAGTAAAATTTTTGTATTGATTATAAAATACTTTTAATGACCTACAAAGCACTAAGTAGTCTTGCCCCACAGTAACAGAGAATTCCTAGTGCATTATGACCCACCACGTCTGCTTAGATAAAAAAAAAACAAAAAAACGCAGGCTTTTTACTAGTATCAAGAATAAGAAAATCTACCGCAGGGGGAAGAGCCTCTTCCTATAAAGTTCCCACACCATGGAATAACTGTCCTGTAAATGTTCGAGCGACAGACACAATCTCAATATTTAAGGCTAGGCTGAAATCTGTACAGTCAGGCATTTTATTAACTTCTTCCCATCTTAGGTAAAGGTGTAGATCTGGGGGTCCATGGGCACTGAGTTATGGTAAACTGGGATGTTATGATGATGTCACTTCACCTCTCTTTTGTCATTCAAGATTGTTGACTACGACCAGCGGAGTGCTGATGTTCCAGGGTGCCCCTTATGCCTGCGTTTCCTTATGGCTCTATAAGGAAGATTGGACTTTTAGCTGTACTGCCATAGCTAGATCTGCTGGAGTCTGGTTTTGCACATTATAGTTTCCTAATTTACACACACACACGTACCTGTACATGCCTAATAATCTATTCTCTCTTTCTGTCGAGGTACACCTACCCCCGATGTTATGATGTTACTGAGCCTCAACTCCTCTCAACTGCCATGGCTACTCCTAGCACCCCCTGATGTCCCCTGCCTTAGCTCACCCAGCCAACTACTTCTCCATTACCCTTGATGGACGTTTTCATGCAGGATGGGTTTCGGACACACACACAGACACACACACAGACACACACACACAGACAGACACAGACACACACAGACACAGACACACACAGACACAGACACACACAGACACACACACACACAGACACACACACACAGACACACACACACAGACACACACACACAGACACACACACACAGACACACACACACAGACACACACACACAGACACACAGACACCATCGAGACCGGACTGGGACTTCTAGAAAACTGGACTAGACCTGAATTGCTCATTGAAGTCTTATTATTGTCTATATTGTTAATACTGTGGTGACCGTTGTCGGCCAGAGGAGGTTGGGCCCCCCCTTTGCGTCTTGGTTCCTCTCAAGATTCCTTCCTCATGCTCTAGGGAGTTTTTCCTTGCTAATGTCACCCTTGGCTTGCTTACTGGGGGCTCAGACATATGTAAAGCTGCTTTGTGACAATATGTGCTGTAAAAAGTGCTATATAAATAAATAAGACTTTGATATTATTTGGGCACTGGTAGTGGCATGGCACAATGATGCACAGGTATGTCAGAGCAGTGATGTAGCTGCATTTTCTAACAATACTTGACCAGATATTATTTTGGTTGGTGAAGCATTGTCAACCCAGCAGTGACACTGACATGGTAATACATGTTGAGGTGGTACAAGATTATCAGTCACAGCAGAGTTGCTGGGGTTTTTATACATCTGCCTCACTGCTGGGCTGATAGATGAGAATGAAGGGCTATAGGATGAGAAAAACTTTAAATACCACTGAACCTAAATTCTTTTTTCTAGTAAATACAATTGTAAGTAATTACAATTATTATTATTTTAATTATTATAGCTAATGTAGTGTATGAAATGTAGTGTATGAAGCCCTCTATGGAAATACTCTGATTTGACTGAAAGACAGCAGATTCTGCTCTGTGTGTGTGTGTGTGTGTGAGACCGAGAGAGACTCACCCTCCTTTATAGACTTTGTTTTAACAGGACTTGACAAGAGCGCTTTCTTTCCCCGACCTCTCTGGCCTGACTGGGAACCAGTACCTAGAGGGTTAAGAACAAAACCACAACTAAACGCTGTGAATCTGCATCATATTCATTTCCACTAGAATGCCTCTGTATGCCTCATAAATTAGAACAAGCCTAGGCCATAATGATTATTCAAAATGATTTATAAATCTAGTCCCATCAAGGTTTGGTACTCCAAGCCTAGCACATAAAAATGAATAAACCCACTTTATAATGACTAATAAAAATGTACAGAATTAAAAAAACAGACTCGTCAAGTGTTCTTTATTTATAGCAGCTTTGTGAGACTCCATGACAAATCCACTTTTTAGATCCTGCAGTTCCTGCTGAAAGCATCTAAAATCTGCAGCAGGTACAGCAACCACCCACCTCTGCGAATCCCCTGTAGTCAGACCAGGCTACTTAAGGGCTATACAGCTTGACTAGACTACTTAATGGCTATACAGCAATAAAGGAGAACACTGGAGGGGAAAAAAAAAACGTTTTTTTTTAGCGTGTGAATGGTCACTTCCTCCAAGATCACCCCCCCCCCCCCCAAAAAAAAAGTGTGTGTGAGACCTCTTGCTCTTCCTCTTGTTGTTGTGTTTTGGCCTCTTCCCCCTCTGGCTCTAGAGCCACGCCCCCTTCCACGAACTGGTGGTTCTGAGATGGAGTCTTCATCTGACTCCATGGCAACATCAACAGGCTCATCTGACAGGTTGAAGTCATCGTCCCTTATGTTATCAGGCCGGTCCCTGTGGGCTTTCGCGCGGTTAATAGCCTAAACAAACCATATAACACTTACTGCTGTGTACAAGGAAGAAAAGAAGGCTCTCTGTGCGTGTGTGTGAGTGGTGGTGCATGTATGTTTAACTGACTTCTTGTACTTCTTCATCCTCCTCTGCAGTATTTCTTTTTGACTCCCTAAAGCGGCGAATCTGAGAATATACACACACACACACACACACGTTAGAATCCCTCTCAAAAAGCATGTTTACAGGCATAAAAATCAATTGCTCTATAACTCCCTGCAGGTGCTCTTCTGACCTATACTGACAGCTATTAATACATTTTTAAAAATCCCTTATTCTCAACCTTGTCGATACTGCGAAACTGCATCAATGCATAAAAGACAGATAAAGAGCAAAGCCATTAAAGGAGTTATCAAAAGGCTGGTTTGATCTGTTATTGTATCAGGCTGTTGGGGAGGATGGAAAAACAAGGTCAATTATGTGCCATTCATCATTCGTTCACCCAGGTGGGTTTACATTTTATTAAGTCCCAAAGTTCCAAATGGAAAAGTACACATGGTACAAGAGTGACATCCTACTGGTGCTGACATTTAATATATGAATGAGTGAGGGAGAGAGTGGAAGGGGAGAAAAGCAAAGGAAAGTAAGCACTTATCTTTTCATTCAGCACTATTCTACTTTCTCTCCTCACCATTTTCCGCCTGCCCCCCTAGAGTTCTTTGTGATCTTGGATATGAGTAAGTGGCCATATTAATATAACAAACAAAAAAAAAAAAAAAAAAAAAGGTGAACAGGAGAGACAGTGAGCACAGTGACAAAAACCTATGATACGGTTGCTACGGGAGACAAGCATCACATGGAATGAAAACATACTTGAAGAGGTGAACGTAGCGGAATGAAATATGTCTCATCCTCACTTCAGACTGAATGCAAAGGCTAAGAATAAGACTGGATTAGTATTGTCAAAATACCAAAATCTATGTTTTGATATTAATACCAGGTCATAAATTTTGATAGTGAAACAATTTCACAGCATATGTTGTTAGGAAACCAGCTGCATTTCATAAATTGCCATACATTTCCTCAAATGTCATGATTGTGCTTTCTCTCACATCTGGACATTTTCAGTCAAAGCACAATTTTTTAGTACAGTGAGAACAACCCAACAGAATTAAAGCAATGGCATTCAAGGTAAAATGATAATAGACTAATCTGTGTTAATTAAAATAGCAGGATAATATCAAACTGTACAGTTACCTCGAATCTATTCTAAATCTTGATTGTGTAATCTTTTTTCCTCCAAGAAAACTATTGTCAACACAGCCTCTGAGCTTAAGTCTGAACAACTACTCCTTCTCAAAATTTAAACTAGATTATGGAGATAAATTCTCTCACAGCATAGGATCTAGCCTATTTAGTTGAGACACACTATACCTATAAACATTATGAGGAGGCTGATTAGATACAACCTAAATTAGACCCAAGTTATGTCATATTTCACAAAAAATAAAATAAAATGATGGCTTGATACAGTGGGTATGAAAATGTAAAATGGCCAAATCGTTCCAAATAAAATGATGTTTGCGACTTTGCTATAGAGAGATACACATGTTCATTAATTCACTTCTGCTGTGGATAAGGTAATGATGAATTAACTTGCTTGTTAGCTTGGTTCACATACATCATCAAAAAGTCTCTCTGACACTGTTATTTGCATATGATCTCATGAACAATCCTATTCAGATTATATTAGTTTATGAGGGGGACATTTGTAACAAGACATTTCACACATCTCAGTTATGAAACTCATGTATCTGGAAAATCAAAATTACGAGTGAGGATCTATGGTGTTTTATTTTACTATGAGCCTGGATATTTGTGGAAGATTGAACATAAACAATAATTTACAGTTATATTATCTTAACAGCAATTAACATTAGATATTTAAGGAACTGACAGTGATGAAACTATTAAGTAATGATGCACACCAGCTGCTGTGATTATAAACGCCCCTTTAATAAGCCTGCAGGACCTCACTTTTCTCGTTGATTGTAGTTTCTTTTTCTTCCATATAACTGGCAAGAACATCAGAGGAGCCAAGCACCTGCTATGGGTGGGGAAAAAAACAAAAACAGTCACTCAAGACCAACGTGGACACTGCCTATATTGATTATGATTCAATGCCCCACACAGGTTTCCTGGAATTCTTTAGGCTATATAACAAACAGGACTCCAAGAGCCTTCATCAATGGGGCTGTAGAAGACAACCCTAGAAGCCAACTTGGTCAATATCACGAGTCACCATCAAGTGCGGGATTTACTAAGGAGATACCCTGTCCCTGCTGCTGTTCTGCATTGGCCTGAACCTTAGTGAAATAATCACCAAGAGTGTCTATGGATAACAGCTACCCTCAGCCACCTCCTGTACATGGATGACATCAAGCTGTATGCCAGAAGTGAATGAGACATCAAAACACTCATCCATCTCTCCAAGATATACAGCGATGACATCGGAATGTAATTCGGACTGGATAAGTGTGGTTGGATAGTTACAAGGAGAGGGAAGGTGGCTAGAACAGAGGGGGTCACACTACCAGAAGGTAACAGAACAGATGTTGAGGGCAGCTACAAGTACCTTGGAATCCCACAGTCAAGTGGAAATCATGAAGGGGCCACAAGGAAAGCAGCTACAGGCAAATTCCTACAAAGAGTGAGGCAAGTACTGAGAATTCAGCTGAATGAGAGAAACAAGGTCCAGGCCAACAACACCTGTGCTCTCATCAGATACCCTGCTGGCATAATAATCTGGTTTGAGGAGATAGAAGCCACTGACATCAAGACAAGGAAACTCTTCATAAATGCATGGAGAGGTTTCATCCCAAATCCAGCACTCAGACTGTACACTATGTGGAAGGAAGGGGACAGCGGACTAATGAGCGTCAGAGCCACCATCCATGATAAAACCACCAAGACACAGAAGTACACCAAGACAATGGCTCAAAATGATGAAGTGCTTAGTGAGTACCTCAGACAGCAGAAACCTGAAGAGGATGGAAATGAGGAGGCGCAGGGACCATCATGGGAGGAAACTCCCCTGCACAATATGTACCAATGGCAGATAGTGGAAGTGGCTGATATTGAGGAATCCTACCAATGGCTGGAAAGGTCTGGATTGAAAAACAGCACAGAGGCACTAGTCATGGCAGCACAGGAATAAGTACTGAACACAAGATTAATAGAGGCTGGAAACTACCACACCAAGCAGGACCCCAGATCCAAGCTGTGCAAAGATGCCCCTGAAACAATCCAGAACATAACAGCAGGATGCAAGATGCTAGCAGGCAGGACATACATGGAACGCCACAACCAAGTGGCTGGTATAGTGTACAGAAACATCTGTTCTGAGTATGAGCTGGAAGTTCCAAGGTCTAAGTGGGATATACTACAAATACAAAGGTGGTGAAAAATACTAAGATCCTGTGGGACTTCCAGATACAGACAGACAAGATGGTAGTGGCTAATCAAGCAGACATAGTAGTCGTGGTTGCCATGTTAATCAGAGCACTTCGGGCTGTTACCCCAAAACTGGGAGAATAGTTCCCAGAAACATCTAAAATTTAGTTCCAGAAGAGTGTACAAATCAATTACCATACTCAGACAAGTTCAATGTAAAGCATTTTATTCAAGCTGTAATGCTAAAACAATGCAATGTTATTCAGTTTTTGTCATGTAAATTTAAATAACTCTATGTTCAGTCCCTACAGTAACAGAATGGATGTAATTGAGTAACAGAATTCAGCAGGGAACTATAAAATAGAACAAGTTTGTTGGTTTTGCTTCATTGACTGTTAGATGGAATAAAAGATTGTAAACACCGTTTAACAAATAACTATAAATTAAGTCAAATAATAAGTAGCAATCATATACTAAAAGAAGACCTTTTGAAACCTTAACAAGCATAAGAACAAAATGTAAAAAACACAAGTCACTAAAAATGTATGTCCCATTGACTGGTTTTTACCCTCAATACCCAGATGAAGACATGCATACAAAATCCATGGCCACAGCCAGACCCTTCGCAGTTCACCTGCAGATGTCTTTCTCTTCATTTTGAATTGGTCCACCTCATCCTCTGCTAATTTCTTTTTATGTTTGTTGTGTGTGCTCCCTCTTCTTCTTTTCTTCATCAAGGTACATGTGGTATCTCTGTCTTGCACAGCCAGTAGACTGTAGTAGACAGTCATCCTTATATTAGCTATACCATCCACATACTGAAGGCGGTCTACCATTAACTGCTAGGCATACAATGTTCTCTCTGTCATGCTTGCCACCGTCTTTCCATAGAAAACTGGCCATGGGTCAGTGGGTGAAGCTTTTGGATGATTTCACAAAGATCTCTGAGTAGATGCTCCTTTGGCCAGCTGTGCAGGGAAGGTAGTGTCCAGTCCATAGCGATGCATTCCACTGTCAAACATCTCTGCCCAAAGAGGAATTAAACTAACCACTGCTACTTATATTATTTGCATTACTTATATTGAGTAAATAACAATATAAGTTTCATTATAATAATTTTCATGCCATCTGTGAAGCTTTGTTTACTCTTAGTGTCCATGGAAACAACCAACACTGCCTAACTGCATAAATCATAAATGTTTAGACACACTTAATATCTGGTTATTTGTGAAGCTATGAATATATACAATTAAAAATATATTGCTGTATTTTCTTTCAAATGTGGTCTTGGATTTGGCCTCAGATATCTGGATTTGGTAGTTATAAGGTACTTGAGGCAGTGCTGAGACAGAGGCACAGGGGCAGGTCTGCGTAGGTGTGTGTGTGTGTGTGTTCAGTCATACTTCTTGCTTTGCTTTCAACAACATCAAGCTCACATAGCCTGTGCTTTCTCACACACTGGTAAACATTTTCGCTGCGCTGGTTGCCTGATTTAAATGCCATGAAAATCACTGTGCTTGTATAAATCAATTTATTTTTAGAAATTCTCAATTTTTATATTTTATAAAACAAAATAGGGCCAATAGTCTCAAAACACATATTTCTCCATATTCATTTCTCCTTCCATACTTATACAAACCTGGAAATTCCATACTATTCCCACAGAAAAAAAGGAGTTCTTTAGAGTAGCATTAATTAGACACACTGTATGTGTGGTGTGCGTGTGTGTGTGTGTGTGTGTGTGTGTGTGTGTGTGTGTTTGTGCGCACACATGAATGCATGGATGCATGCTGAATGCATGGACACATGCTGAAATTCATCTGTGCTGTGAATCACAAAAGGAGGATTGTCCTCCAGTACAGATTACTTCTATAATTACTGTAATTACTATCTAAATCATTGACAAACATTAGACAATTCAATTTTGGTGCAGTGTTTGGCAGCAAGTATTCCTTAGACAAGTAAAACACCATGTTGAAACAGCAGTGATGCCTGCGTGAGCAAACTGACATTCAACAATAAGTTAATTTTGACCTTTCAAGTGTAAATCCATTCAGTGAATGGCCTATCTGGTAATCACTTAAACATGAAAACACCACAGTAGCAAGGACTAATTCAGCTGCATGTCCAAGCCAAACCATCGCTCAAATCATTGACAGCTGTCTGCAGAGTTATGCAGGATTTAAAACGTCAATGAAACACGAGTGCACAACAATCTGTGCTAGAAACATTCTTCCATCACAGAAAGCTCAGTTTCTGCTTATATGTTGGCCATTCTGCAGCATAGATGTTTTGTCGCTTGTAGTGCTTACCATAAAGCTATATTGCACTTTGTTTATATACTTATGTATATACAAGTTTATTTCTTGTAGAATTTGTATCATTGGGAGTGTTTCCACAGGACTTGAATTGGCATTAGTAATAACCTACACTTGCAAACCTGGGGATTGAATCCAAGTCTTCTTTGTTCTGTGAGTATGTAGCATGGAGGAAGAGGCATACAAAGTATAAGGGCGACTGCCCAGGGTGAGACACACCATCAACCACGAATACATCCAAGCATTGCTCCTACAGATGAGCTGATGTGCCTCAGACAAATGGGCGACATGGTCACTATGAAAGCAGAGGAGATGCCATGGCAGGATAAGCCGTTCCATGGACTGTACCAATGACAGATTGCAGTGGTGACTGACATAAGATGATTTGACCAGTGGATTGAAAAGACAGCACAGAGGCTCTAATCAATCATAGTAGCACAAGATCAAGTACTAAGTGAGTCAATCGAAGAAGGGGTGTATCACACCAAACAAGACTCAAATGGCAGACTCTGAGACAAACAAGCACCTAGTAGCAGGATTTAGGATGCTGGCACTGAAAGGCAACCAGTTGGCAGGGTCATATGTCCAAATGGGAGGAACCACACAGGGCGCTGAAGAACATCAAGGCTAAGATCCAGTGAGACTTCCAGATCCAGATAAGTAGTTTCAAAACATCATGATAGTAGATAGAAAAAATGCAGTAAACAGCAGTGATGATATAGGAGGAAGTCCCAAAGGAAGGAATACAAAAAGTCTGAAAAATTCCAGGAACTGAACAAAGAAATAGAAAAATGTGGAGGATAAATCAAGGCTGTCCCAGTGGAGCTGTGACCCCTAAGCTGGAGGAGTGGTTCCAACAGATCCGAGTGTCATGGTCTGCAGGACCCACACCACCAAGAAACAAAGCCACATGCATCCTCCAACCAACCTGGGGCTGTCCATGGTACTCAACATAAGATGAAAGCTTTCAGCACCAATGTTTTGGACAGCCCTTGCCATTTGATTCAGAGGTGGAAGCCGGATCACTACGGGAAGTGCATAATGCTGACACCTGTGTGCACTATCCAGCTGCTCCCCAACTCCATAAAAGATTTTACTCCCAAGGCAGATGGGTAAGTGCAGACTCCAGCAGTTACCTACTTTGTGTCTTTGTATTTCCAGTGGGGACTATGCCACTACCACTGGTTGCAGCCACTATCCAGGAGGGAGGGTTTCCCCCAAAAGAATCAGCCCTGTGTTCATTTTTTCAGTCTGAGTTTGTTCTTACTGATTTCTTTTCTGTTGTGGCTGCCTGCACAACCTGTACTGAAACCCAAACCTAATAAAAGGTTAACCCCATCGGGACTCTTGTCTTTTCCCATGTCATGTCACAGTTGTACTGCTAAGACAAGGCTAGACATCAATCTTAGTTAAGAGGTGCTGTGGGATCCCAATTGCTGGTTTGATCCCCATCCCTGGCTGGGAGTCCAAGAGAGCATAATTGGCCTTGCTCTCTGGGTGGGTGAGGGTTGAAAATGAAACGGATAAATCAGACATCTGATTCATTTGTCCAAAATAATAGGTTCAACTCAAACTTACCATCACTAATAGAGTCTAACAGGGTTAGGGTTAAGGTTAATAAACATTTTATTATCTAGAAATAAGGCATTTGTTTTGCGTAAATAATTTAAATATTCATTGAATTCAGAAACCAATTGCACATTTGGATGCATCAAACGTTTTAAGATACTTCTGCAACTGCACCTAGTGTGTCTCTGCCCAGTTGGCCATATACTGCATCCATCAGTTGCACTGAAAATCTGCAATTGCTGACCAAAAATGATAGAAAGCGCATAATTTTGGATTACATTAGGTATAGGAATAACCTCCAGTTCTGAACAAAGCATGAGTCTGTAGATGTGTTAAAATTTCCCTTTCAACATTATCTCAATTTTACTTTCCTCCATTTAAATGGCATAGAAAATTAGAGATGGAATTGATCCGATATCACGTATCGGAATCAGGCCAATATTAGCCAGAATACTGGATTTGATATTGGTGAAGAAATTTTTAAGGAAACCAATCTGATAACATCTCAAATCCATCCTGAAAACTCCACAGCAGTGCAGTGCAGGTTTGTGCAGGTTTGTGCACAGTTCATATACAGCTGCAGAGTTGAACTGTTGCATTTTCTTCCCCTTTAATGATTACAAACTATTATTTTCAAATGTAAAATATCCATGCACTCAAGTGATTTCCTTTGTTATAATTTTGATAACCTAGTTTTGAGAACAGGTTACCTGCCTTTTAGTAAAAGCATTTAAACGAGACAAAACAGCATTTTAGGACTGTTCACTGCCATATACTTGACCAACGGTGATCTGTTCATTAATCTGTTCTTTAAAAAAGGATGACCTTTCCTGTTTGACTATGAAGTAAAGGTAAGTCAAGGTCAGGGAAATGAGAAAGAGCAGCAGAAACCTGATAAACAGAGCTGGAGAGAAATAACAGCCAAACTAATGAATACTTATGTAACCAAACTAATGAAGCACACAAATTCATGAAGTTAATTGCTCTGTGGCTTTAGTGTGTTCAAACTGCATGAAAAAAAATGGGAAAAAATGCTGTTTTCTTTTAACCTGTTGAGTTTTAAGGTCGACTTGATATTCTAAATAGGCCTATGAAGCTGGAGAACAACCTAACTTCAAATGTTCACAGATTTCTTTAAAGCATAAGAAATAACCTTCTTGTAAGCATCAAATTTCTGTTGGTTTATGCAGAGCTCAAGTGAAGAGCGAGTCCTAGTAGAGGTAGTCTCTCTCTGTCTGCTCACTTAGTGCCTGGTGTATGTCTTGTGTGTAGCAGGTAAAACAGCAAGTTACTGCTGAAAGTCACAAAAACAGTTATAGGGTTACGTTGATGTGGAATTACAGCTGCATTCAGCAATAAGAAAAATATTTAGAAGAACTATAGTGTAAATTTCAGGAGTGAATGAGGCAACAGTACTGTGTAGAGACAGGCAGACTGTGTGTGTGTGTTCGCAGGCGTGTGCGCTGAGGGTGAGTACAATAAAGCTGAGAACCATGCAGGTAATGACCAAGACAATAAAGATTGTCTAGGTAAGAGACTGACTGACTGTAAAGCAATACAAAGGAAAAAGGGGAAAAGCTGTCTTAGTCCTGTAAACAAAGTTTTTTATTTTTTAGAATTTTATTTATTTTGGTCATATCGATGCATGACATCTGTAAAATGGCATATATAAAATACATCTCACAAAACAATTCCTCTAAATTGCTAAACCCTAGGCCCACGGTGGTTTTAAATCAGAAAGTATCAGCTGATATCGATATCAAGTGACATTGAAACGCAAGTTATTGATGTCGGATTGGTACCAGGAAAAATAAATAAATAAATAAATAAAAAATTTGCCATCTCTAATGAAAATACATATAAAAAGTCCATTTCTGCTTCATGAATGATGCAGCATGTTTATGTTAAACAGTAAGATACAAATACCATCTGTGCTTCAGATGGCAATCCCTTTAGATGCATGTTCTCTGTTGCGCAGCTGCGTTTACTCATTTGGTTAATCAGTGTTGATTGCTTTGTGTATAGTGGACATAGAAGCATTAATACCTCTGGAGATGCGCTTGTAGCCTTGTTATTGCCCATGGTTTTCTAAAGTTTTGCTTCTCAACTGGTCTGACAGTTTTTACCTCACCTTTTGTTTCTCCATGCTCAGTGTGGTACACACAGGCACAAAACACAAAGATTGACTGTTTTATTGGAATTACAGGAATTCAGTTTAAAATGGAGAAAAGCTATGGTATCTATATTTCCTATACCTGTAACTTATCAAAGGTGTATTTAATTACAAATGAAAGGAAATTATTCCAAACCAATTATCTCTTACAATTTCTAAAGTGTGCCAAAAATATAGCACATCCATTATCAGAGTTTTGGGTCCGTGTCTTGATGGGGAAAATAAGCCATGCCTTTTTCCCTCATATTTCCTTTGAGATGTTCCAGTAGAATGAAAGAAAATGCATATGGTAATAAAGCATTTTAATTTCCACAATTTTAAGGAAAATCTGATGTATTATCTGGAAAAACCACAAAGGAAACAAGTTCTAGTAATGACTGTAGGTCTTTTGCTCACAAGGTAAAACTATAGACAGCTGTGCCACTATGATTTTATCAGAATATTAATGATTGAGCCATTGTGTTGCTTGCACCTTTCTACCATGTTCTGTAATAAAACCTTTATAATATCATAATAGAAACATACATCAAGATTCTGGTTAAATGGTATTTTTATTTCTACTTTCACTGGTTAATGTTCACAATAATATGTAAGGTTCCTTTTGGTATAATATGAAGATAATTGCACAGTCGAATGAAAAGTATCAGGTTTCCATAAGATATTCTTTTAGCATAGCATTCTGCTACTCAAAAAACATGGGTTTATTAACCTTGATATATATATTTGAAAACAGCTGCTAATTAATTTTTCAATGGGGTCTAGCATATTCACATGTGCACACACGCTGGCACACATTCCCATCAAGGGCTTTTCAGGGGTGAACAGAAAAACTGCAGCCTGAGCAGAGAGCTGCCAGAAACCCATAACTCAGTTATGTTACCTGTCAGTAACAGGTGGAGTTACAGCAACTCACCCCCCCCCCCCCCCAGCCCCATGAGAAAATGAGAAAACCCCACACGCATAGTAGTTGAGTTACAGTACAGTACTGTTATGGCACAGTTGCTATGGGAGATGAGCATAATCAAACAAGCTACTGAATCGTGATTTGGTGTGGGTATGTGGCTGAACTTGCGCATGATTGTGTCTGTGTAAACTCAGCAGTGATTTCCATAAAGGGCACATTGCTCCACAGCCAAGGATGAATGGCGTGAGTAAGTGTGGCCACAGAAAAGAGCAGTAAGCTCTGTGCCTCCTGTCCTGAAGCACAATGCACAGTTACATGCACAGTTACATATGAACCAACAAAAGTCACTATTACCAGATAAATACACAGTGAATGTCTACAGGAAAGAAGAGGGAGTTTCAAGAGTGACAAGTGTGTGTGGGCTTTGAAACCCTGCAGTGTGGCCCACCCTCTAGAAAAGTTCTCTGACGCAAGCCTGCTGCCCTGGAAGCTAGGTGTACCTGTCAGGGTAAAGTGAAAAAAAATCTACCATCGTTTGGTGCCTCATCCCCTTTAAAAACACACACCTCAATCGTTATAAATTTTATTTAAAAAGTATCTACTAGTCCTATCTTAACCTTGAATAAGGTCAGCAAAAGCCTTTTTTAAGCGCAAAGCACAAAAGGCCCATTTTCCCATCTTAAAATACCAGATGCAGTTGGCGCCTGCACTGGCATTGCGCAGGAGAACGCATTAGACACAAACTGAGAAATTCAAAGGGTTCAATGTCATTAAGGATTCTGTGAGAAGAGCTTAAAGCAGAAAAATTAACAGGAGACCATGACAGACTAAGGGGAGGTTAACATGCCCATGCTATTACCAGGGTTCAAAGACACATTTCACATGCGACAGATGAAAGCTCATGTTCTGAGACAATGCACACCCATTCACGGGCACAAAGTGATCTATTTCTTGAAACCTGCTTAAACTCGGTGAATAGAGAGACACGCACACACCAATGTTGAGCTTTATCAAAACATAATTAGCTTCCATTAAAAGTCCCCTCACGTCTTCTTTCCCTATCCGGGCCTTTGCACCCAACACCCACCCTCACTCCCAGGGTTCTACCTTCAGGCTTCAGCATCTTCTTTCCACTCCATCATTGCTTCTGCTTACAAGCTCACTTCGATCATTTTTTCTATTCATCTGTCTGACTCATCTGTTCATACATCCCCCCCCCCCAAACACCACCACTAATATCAATTAAAAACTCCAAAATCCTGTCCTGTTTGTTCTTTCCTCTTCCTTCTCAATAACGTCAGGAAGTAAGAAATTCAGGACCGTTCACTAAGGTTTTCTAAAAAACAAGGAGGTCCTTACCAAGTTTTTAAACACAGAACCACTGGGCCATTCTGACACAATCTGATGGGCAGTGTTAGAGCTGGCATGTGTGAATTAGAAGGATTAGGACTTATTTGACACTACCAATCCCCCTACTGGAGTATGGTGTAAGCAGTTGGCTGCTGCTTCTCACTGGTGCGTTGAGTGGGTGTAAAAGCTTCGTGTTGTGTGTTCACTGTAATGTATCCTTGGGTACTGGGAAAGGTGCTATGTAAGTGTAACGTCACATCACCGTGTGAATATCCTGTACATTTACGTTACGTTCCGACTTCTGTCGCCATCAGTTAAGTGGCCTTTGAACACAAAACGGCAACTCATGTCATTCTCATCTCTACAGAGATCCTGTGAATGTGATGCAAGCCCTTTGAAGCAGACAAATTCATCATGAAATGCTGCATTTTAGACAGACTCTTCTGAAAGCAACAACACTGATCAATAAGTCAGAGGATTGCGCTCGCTAAAAGACAGCAGTCATTATCGGTAATTGGAAGAGCGGGAAAACCCTATGCCTGCGTTAGCAGTGCTGAAAGCCAACATGTCATAGAGCAGATTTGGACCGAGCGCGTGCCGTGATTTGGATCAGCAAAATGAAAGCCACAATCTCCCTACTACAGCTTCCACTCCACTACCCTCACCCCCTCAACCCCACACTCACCTCCTCGTCGATCTTCTCCTCGCTGGCCTCCACATGCCGCTCTCGGAGGTAGCGCTGCGTTTTCTCCAGCTGATAACTGATGAGCTCCTCAATGGCGTCGCGCTCCTCTTTATCCACAAACTCCTGCACCGCCTTCCCCATGCCCTGCTCCGTCAGCAGGGACAGCTGCATGTTCTACACACACACAAAACCAGGGTTACTCAACGACTGGGCCCTGGGACACAAGTGGGAGGCAAAGTGCCCTCTAGTGGTCAGCAGTCCAGTAGAGTACTGGACCAGTGACAGCACTCTTTGTAAAGATCTTAGAGGAGAAAAAGTTTACTTAATAAGCAAGAGGCTCTCATGTGTTCAGAAGGTAAACAATAAAAAGATCAATAGAGATGTGCCATTAAAAAGTATGAGGGTTACCACAGGTGTAGATAAGAAAAATTACTATTTCTATGGCTACTCAGAGTACTTTAAACTTAACAAGGGAGGTGATGACACTGAACCAAAAACCCAATGTGAGGAGTCTGGTTTGACCCAAATGGGGTATTAAAACCCTTCAATCTAAAAGGGGCCTCTGAAAGCCAAACACTGCGGAAAGGTTGTGGAGTCGCTTTCGCCAAAAGAACCACAGACATCACTTCCCAAGCACAGCTTGACAGCTGTTTGGCTTGTAGCAGTGGGGAAGCCTTCATCATCACCAAGGAGATGATGGCTAATGGTATGTGCTGCAAGGCCATCGAGGAATCTCATGGAAAAAAAGATACCACTTCCAAATTATGCCAAACTAAAGTGGAAATAAATGATGAATCAGGTATCAAGCATGTGGATCACTCACAGATTAATAAGTGTTTTTTCAGCTTCTATTCCAAGGTTTTTGATAACACAAGCACCTGCAAAAACTTGATGGTCCATTTTCTACAGCAGAGCTTCTTGCTATGGTGAAGTATTTGCAAAATGGGCAATGTCCTGTCCGTGATGGGTTGCTTAGTTAATTTCTTAAGAAATTTGGTTATTCTATATCCTTTATAGTCCCACTCCATTTGACGTCTCATATATTAACACTAGATGCAGAGAAGGCATTTAACCAGTGGAGTGGGATTGCCTTTCTGGTCTAGTCCAAAATTTGTGAGATGGATTGACATTTTTTATGCTTCACCTTTGCAGAAATTTATACAAATAATAGTTTATCTTCTTTTTTGGAACGTAGAACAAGGCTGGGGTGTCCTTTGTCACGTCTTTTGGTTGCCCTGGCCATTGAACCACTGGCTGTAATGTTACATAATAAGCACACAATCAGAGATGCATAGGGGAGAACTAGAGCACAAGGTCTCTTTGTATGCAGACAATAGGCTTGTATACTTGTCTGATCCTTTGGCTATCTTACCAAAGCTACTTACATTTATGGCATTTGGCAGATGCTCTTATCTAGAGTGTCTTACAAAAGTGCTTTGTCATTTACTCAATTTGCATGTTGAACAGCTTTGAGAAAATACCTGGATACAAAATCAACACAGAGAAGAGTGGACTCATGCCCACAAATCAGGTGATCCAGTCAGCCGCACTGTTTCCATTCAAAGTGATTCAAGCTTCATACAAGAAGTTTGAATATCTAAGGATCTGGGACATAAACTGAAGAATATTTATGAAGCCAAATTCCCTGTCATAAGCAGCCTGAAACAAAATCGTGAGTGATGGAATACACTTCCTTTATTGCTAGGGATGAATATTAATAAAATCAACAACACCTACATTTTCATCTTTATTCCAAAATATTCCAATATTCTTAACAAAACCCTTTTTTGCACATTGATAAATTAATTGTGGTACTTAAACGGAATTTTTAAAAACCACTAGAGTTCATAAAAGAGTACTGCGAAGACAACGTTCGCATGGTGGTTTGTCATATAACGCTGGATTGATTCCTAAAATAATCAAGATAACTCTACATGTTATCATCATTTAGCTTTGGTTCACAACAATTTTTTTACATGCCATAATCTTCCCATGCTCATGTCTATTTCCAGATATACAACCAACCCAGTTGTGAAACACTTAGAAATGTTCTTTCGCTTCAAGAACCCTCAATACATGCTCCCATAAACAAAAACAAACGTTCACTTCCACAGTAATTGACAGGGCTTATAAATAGTGGGTGGGAACGGATTCCATATAGTAAAACATTTCCTTTATGAATAACAACAGATTTGTATAATTTTTTTCAGGTACTTACAGCTTCGTAGTTTTATTTCATTTCATCACACTACTCCCAGTTTCCAACCATATCATCTAAACCTCTTCAGGATGGTATTCTTGAAAATCACCCCAAACTCAGTATAATTGGCAATGTATATTCTACAGTTAATTTAGGAAATCTGGAGCCTCTAAATGTATTAAAACAACAATGGGAAGAGGATTTAGATATACATATATCTGGGGAAACATGGGAAGGTGTCTTATGCAGAATACATTCCATTTCAATCTGCCAAATATATATATTGTGATACACTTTAAGGTTATCCACCGTTTACATTGGTCTAAACTTCTTACAAAATATTGACCCCATGTCCGATAGGTGCAAAACAGATCTAAACACCTTTGCACAAATGTTCTCGTCATGCTGCAAACTATCATCATTTGGGAAATCAATATTCACTTTCCTCTCAGAAGTTGTGGAGACCTTTATTGAGCCATCTTCACTTGTAGTGGTATTTACTTTTTTATTTTATTATTAGAGTGACATCACAGCATGTTTGTATAAACACTTCAGCCAAGCCTATGTCATCTTTCCATTTAAGCAGCACGTCATCTTGCCAGGAAGGCTGCAAAAGCTAACTCCCCACCTACATTTAACCACTGGGTTAAAGATCTGATGTACTATTTGACTTTAGAAGAAACACTGCTATACTACAAGTGGTGATGGTGCAGGATTTTACTGCAGCCTGTCTGGCAGCCTGTTATTACTTTTACTGTTATGTGGAAAAGATATGGATCTATCGATATCGGAATATAAGATTGTATGACCACTACAACTACTAGCAAGATGGTGGTTTTGTTATTATTATTATTATTATTATTGTTACTGAGCTCAGCTACTCATTTATTTGCTTGCTGAGATATCTGAGATGACAGGGTACAATGTGGGTTGGGGGATTCTGTTTTGTTCGTTATTTCTACCCCCCCCCTCTTGTTCTCTTTTTTCCAATTTCTTTCCAACAAACTGATCAAAACTAATTAAAAAAAAAAAAAGACACATGGAAATGGCACACACATTCATACACACCTTTTCAGCAGTCTGAAAATACTCCTTGACAAGATCCTCCACTCGCAACTGCAGAACTTCAGAGGACGGGCGAGAGAGGAGTGCCTCAAAGTCTATGCCCTCGTCTACAACACACACACCCACACACAAACTTAGGCAAAATGCCATCATAAACAGAAGCAATAATCTTGCAATGAAACAACCAGGTCTTTGTTAACAGCCTGAATTTGTACTGGTAATTGGAAGTGGAATAGACAGCAACAGCACAGCGAGTGACGCTACAGGCCATTAACATTCAGCTGGCATCAGACCAGGACAAGCACCCTGACTTGCATAAGAGCCCTGCTGTGTTCTGCAAACCCATATTAATATTAAAACACACACAGTTTAGGTTAATTATTTTGTATGTGCACACATCTGCGCGTGATCGCACACACACGTGTTATACATGCTTTGAACTCACCGAAGAGTGTGTGTGTGCATGCACGACTTGCCTCTCATGCCATCCTTGGCTTCTCTCTGTCTGGTGAAGTGTAGGAGGTCTTTGGGGTTTGCCACTCGGTCCACAAACTTCTGACTGAATCGCATAGTATTAAAAGACTCGAACCCCCCACTATAGTCAACCTGAAAGAAAGATGGAGAGAAACAAACAAGCTCAAGAGAGTGCAAGTGATCTAGAGAATCAACACTGTAAATCCATAGCATCATATCACAGTCAAATAATGTAATGCTCACTCACACACAACAGTGACATGCTTTGTGTGTGTGTGTGTGTGTGTGTGTGTGTGTGTGTGAGAGATACACACTCGCAGTCTGATGAGAGGCTTCTCAGGAGTTTGTGGGTTTCCAAGTCTCTCCTTCTCTGCTTCCTCCAACATCTCTTCCACCTAACCAATACAAACAACATTAAAACACCCTGACCCAACAGCCAGTTCATTCTGGATGCTCTGTGTCCAGGGCTGTGCGATAAAATTCACTGACCCTTTCTAATAAATAACAATAAACAAAAAAAAAAATCCATTATTCCAGGGCTAACTGTACACCTAACTGGTGAGTCTGTTCACTTATTTATACTCTTGTACTAATCACTACACATCTCATTTTAAAATAAACTGCAAAGAATGATTTAAAGCAATATTTCATAGCAGCTAATTTTGCTGGCCTCACAGTGTCAGAGAGAACATGCTAATTTAGTTCTTCTGCATGTTTTACTTCCAGGAACATTTGACTCGAGGTTTAGAGAGCCAAATATTGACATTTCTCGTCTCAAGTCACCATGTGCTCAGATATGATGGAGCAATGGTAGGACATATTTATCTGTAGATTTTTCATTAGGTGCTAGATCCTTCATTAAATCTGTTCAGTCCATAAGCAACCCATAAGCAACCACACAAATAGTGGTAACCGTGGAAATGGTGATGAATTCACTTTTTTGTGTACAGAGACGCATGCTGAGGACTGAAGCATATGCACTTACGCACGCACACGCACACACGCGCACGCACGCACGCGCACACACGCACGCACACGCACGCACGCGCACGCACGCACGCACGCACACACACGCACACACACGCACACACACGCACACACACGCACACACACGCACACACACGCACACACACGCACACACACGCACACACACGCACACACACGCACAATCCAATGGTCATCATCTCCTTACTGAAGTGCTTCTTTTGGTGAAGCCTAGGTTAGACTTTGGCAAGCATTCAACTGCTTAACAGGGCGCAGACATACAGGGGGCACACTCAGCTCATGTGGGGTATTCACACATGCACTCTCTCTCTCTCAAAAACACACACACACAAAAGGTTCAAGAAAGTGCGCAAGACGGCCCCACGCGCAGCAAGCACACAGCACGATGATCATTAGAAAGTCAAAAATCTTACAGTAGCCATGTAACTGTGGGTTGCAGCTCTTAATTTTTTTACATTGTGTATTTAAATAATTAAATAAAAGAATGAATGAATGAACGAATGAATGAACGAGGACAGTGGCAGCACATCAGTATCCAAGTTAGCACTGCCTGCAGGCTTTGTGTTCTCCCTTGGGAAAGAGCCCGATTTAGTGCCATATTTTTCACTAATCATCTGCCTAAAATGGTCAAGGCTGAGCTGTGTCATGTCAACTAAGCCTTTGATACAAGCTTAATAAACAAGAATTTCTCACTGAGTGTTAGTGTGCTAAATATATTGAAAGTTTCACTGAGGTTTTCAGAGAGCTACTGAGAAAGCATGCACCAAAAAGCAAGCAGCATCTCCTCTCTCCATCTCTGACTGGCCTGGCACAGAGCTGCTGGTTAGCAGAGCTTGTGCTGAGAGCCTACTTCCTGGCCATGCCCACATGCCTTTGTGTCACCAATTATTTATTTTTGCCTAAATTATAGATAAATGCCAACTGTAATTGAGGAAAAAAAAATGGCTTGACGTAAAAATCCAAATTTATATAAAAATCAATTATAAAGTTTTAGGGAAAAAGCTTTAATATTCAACCCAATACGTCAGATTTACCAGTTAAATCACATCCTCAAAAGCACCAAAAAGCAACCAAGTTCTAAACGTCAACCTTTCAAAAACTGGTTATTTAATTAGATGGATCTAACCCTGAATGCTGACCAAAGCAATCTTTGAACAAATGGCCCATGACCTCAACACTTTAATACTTGTCTACAACACGTGTAGACATCTGCCTGGCTTCTGCGAACGATATGCGAATTACATAGAACACAAACAACTGCAGGCGCCACGTGAAGGCTTCGTCCATCGGGTCAAACACAAGGCAGCTGGGCGAACCCCACGAACAACGCTGCATGAACAAGTCTGTAATTGGCTGTTGCAAAAGCGGCACTTATTCATTTAAATGACATTCAGATGATTTTGAGGAGCAGCTCTCAAAGGACTTTCTCCTTTCCTTTTCTCATTGTAAGTCTGAAACACTACAAGCAGCTTCTGCGTCCTTGGATTCCAACATTTGTGTACATGCTAGGAACGCTTGCATCATCATAGCTGCTAAAGTTGCAGGCACTCTGCAATGGACAGTCTACATTTAATCATCACGTAACTTACTGTGAATTTCTTATAGCACATACTGCAGTAATGAAACACTCGTATGTGACCACCAGAGAGCTTGTAGGCTTGCAACCCTTGAAAATTTATTTTGGTTGGAAGTACCTAAATCATCACTCTGGCAACTTCAATTTCCAAAACTAATTATAGGATTGTTGCTGGGTAATACTGTGCACTGTTTACTTCAGCTCCTATTTTGTTTAAGCTCTGGGCAATATCAGCAGTATTAATAAAATACTGAATCTATCCTGTAGGAACAGCACTGGGGTCTTGCTCAGCAAGCAGCTGGGATCAAACCCACGGCTTACTGAACGTCTACATCAATTAGTTTTTTTGCCAGCTAAGATGTTTTCCGAAGCGAAAAGGAGAGTCAACTCTTACCAGTGGAGTATGAAATCATAGAGACAAACGTACTTCAAAACATCATAATTTGGAAGACACATTGTTGACTGGCAGAGCAAATCTGTGAAATAAAGCTCTTTAACCACCAGATATATTGATTTTATAATGGCCAGTCAAAGAATAAGAACTAAAAACTCAAACAATGGTACAGTGCTACAGGTGTGTGTGTGTGTGTGTGTGTGTGTGTGTGTGTGTGTGTTGCAGATTTACACACCATCAGATTTTTAAAAGTACTTACCTATGTAATCTTATGCATTCTTAGTCTTATCTTTCATTTCACTTTTAATGAAAACCAACCGTGAGAGTTTCATACATCAAGAGGTGCAGATAAAGCCAAAACATGCAATGGATTCCAGCAGCGAGGTCTTTATCTGGGTGTGCTAGATGGTACTTGACTTGGATACTCCCTGCCTGCAGTATACTATAGATTCATTTTTACATGTGGCAACAGGCAATATAAAACGCTTTGAGAAAGAGTTCTCAGCCTGAGAGAAGCCTTCCCTGAAAGGCAAAAAATGTTATAAAATGGTATTTCTGTATGTATTGCTTTTCATATATGCAGTGACCTTGCGTACAAATGTATGAATTTTAATAAAATGGTGTGTCTATAGGTATGAATATACACCATATGGCCAAAATTATGTAGGCGCTAGAGATGTAATGCTATGAAAACATATCACAATTATACTGACCAAAATGATCAGTTATCCGTATTACTGTGATATTGTTCAAATTTGCTCAAAATGTTCAAAAAGTACTATTACTCAATTATTACTAATAGGCTTGTTATTATATCACTATTTATTATTATCATCAATATATCATCACCATCATCTTTCAAGATCTTCTGTGTTGCATTTGAGCATATATAATGACCCTATGGAAAATCTTACAAAAAGAGTACCTACAATGAGGAGTACAGTGTTTCTCCTGCTGGAACACTTTTACAACCAATTTGACTACTGTCGATTATAAATGAGCAAATTATGTTGCTTGGGTCAATAAATTATCTGATATCATGTACAATGGGCAAATCAAGTCTGCAGACACTGACAATGTAGGATGTAGAAAAATGTAGGAGTCTAAGCCATTATTATTATTATTATTATTATTATTATTATTATTATTATTACTACTACTACTACTACTATTATTATATTTGAAAATACCCAAACCAGGAGAAAGTGATAGGCTAGCCCACATCTATTCTGCCCATTGAAATGAATTAGCATACAATAATCCACTAGGTCTTTTATAGATAACATTACTTTCTCAGGCTACAAAAAACATTCAAAAATGTTGTGGAGACACCTGCTTTTAAAAGCAGAAATTAAGATAGCTGGTCCCACATTCCCATGCATGGCTCCAGTTTCTTAAATGAGCTTGTAAGGAAAACATGATTTTCCAAGCATGGATGCTAAGAATATGTTAACATTTTTTGCGCTTATCAGACACAAACATCTGTTAAAAAAGCACTTACTCCGATTTTTAGTGGTGCTGGGACTCTAGTTAGGGGTGCTTCAGCACGCCTAAAAAGAGGGTAGGCACGCCTATAGGCTATGCTACACAATGACTTAACTAAAGCTGCCGTAAGCATCTAGCTCGTCTTCTGGAATTCAGTGTTGCATGTTGTACAACACCTGAGGTTTGCCACAGACTTGAACGACCTGACGTTTCAGGCTTTTCAAAGACCCAAAGAAGCTTACAATAGTACAAGTTAAACAAAAGATGCTGATTGACATATGACAACATATCCAGTGTACATAACATTAACAGATAGCACTTACAGGACATGGGCAGAAGCTGATGAAAGGGTGTTTATGTTTGAGAAGTACAAAGGGAAGGGAAGGGGAAAAAAAATATATTTTTTAAGGTTAGATTTGAATATAGAGAGAGAGTTGCAGACTGTTGGGCCTTGAGTGGAAGTGAGTTCCAGAGTTGAGGAGCACATCTAGAAAAAGCACAATCACTATAGCCATGTAGGTTGGAGGAAGGAACAGTCAGCAGCCCAGCTGAGGAAGATCTGAGAGTGTGAGTAGGTTAGTAAGGAAGGAGAAGCTTAGAAAGATATGAAGGAGCGAGGTTATTTGGGGCTTTGTGGGTAGGCGATTTTAAATTGAAGGTGGTATTTCACAGGAAGCCAATGGAGATGTTGGAGAAGGGGCATAATGTGATGTTGAGAACGAGTATGGCTGAGAAGGCAGGCAGCAGAGTTCTGAAGCATCTGAAATCTAAACAGAGGAAGAGCTAATGCGGTAGAAGAGAGTGATGTCTCTAGTCCAAGGGGCTAGAGATGAAGCCACATCCACTGCGAACAGGTATAACCGTACAATCCATAGACAAACACTGAAAATAAAAATGGTGATACTGAAGAGCTCAGTGGTAGAATGCCACAAACGCTATCCTGCTAGATGCCCTGGTCAACTGTAAAATCTATTATTGCCAAATGGAAACATCTAGAACCACAGCCAAGAAGGGGTAGGCCACGCAAGCTCACTAAGTGGGGCGTCTGAGTGGTGAAGTATTTGTAACACATAAAAGAAATGCCCATCCTCTATTGAAGCGCACACTACTAATTTGCATGCTGCCTCTGGAAGCAAAATCAACTCTAGAACTGCGTGTCAGGAGCCGGGGGATTCCATTGCTGGGCAGCTGCATACAAGCCTAAAGTCAGTACACACAGTCCCAAGTGTCGGCTGGAGTGATGTAAAGCATACTGGTCCTGGACTCTGGAGCAGTTACTCACGCTGGAGGAAAGAAACATCAACATGCTGGCCGTCATGGGTAGGCTGCTTAGTTCCAGGAAACAGCTGTGTCAATGACGCATCATACACTGACATTTTAGACAATTACGTGTTTCCAACTTTGTGGCAATATTTAAAGGGAAAGGTCTTTCTTTTTCCAGCAAGACTGTGCTCCTTTGCACAAAGAGAGATCTATAAATGTGTGGTTTGACAAGTTCAGTGTGGAAGAACTCCAGGGGCCTGCACAGAGCACTGATCGCAACCCCAATGAACACCTTTGGGATGAACAGGCACGTTAACTGTAAACCAGACCTTTACATCACACATCAATGCCTGAGCTCAAAAATGCCCTTTTGACATAATTGGCACATTTTCCACAAGATACACACTCCAAAAACTTGTGCAAAATCATCCCAGAAGAGAGGAGACTGATGTACCTTTGATTAATCACAAGCCTGCTATTTTAGCATGAAGTATGGGAAGGAGCCAATCTTGACAATGAAGTCACAACACTAGTAGCTGTTCAGAGAGAGCTGGCCATGTTTGAAATATCAGGCTTTTCTTATGGCCCATCAGCAAACAAGCAATAACGTTTCTCTTTCTTATTACTCTTCTGCTTTAAGCAAAACTATTGAATTACTTCTAATAAGATACCATGGACTTCAAAAACCTTTTTAAGTCCCACAGATATGTCTTGCTCTGAAAGACTCATTTTACCTTATTATGCACTGTTCACTAAAACTGAACTTAGCTGGAACCACAAATCTTTGTGAGTTTGTGTGTGTGTTTTACCTTCTGCTGGCAGAAGGCCTGGACTTTATGGGTGACATTTGGCTGCTCTGGGCTGAAGATGTCAGGGTAGTCCATCAGGGTTATGTCCTGAATCAGGAACTGCCTGACAGTGTGCAGAGGAATCTTTTGTAAATTCATCTTCCTCCCCTTCACCCTCAGTAAGCCAATGTGTCTGCAAAAGGACGCACGTGCGTGCACACACACATACACACACAAACATTCAAAGGCTGTCAGAAAATTCATTTTCCCATTCATTTCGAAAACAATGCCATTCTGTAAAATGTCATTCAGTTTAATTTTTCTTCAGTATAATAACATGCAAAATATCTGTCACAAAACCTCATGCTATTCTTATTTTCTTACCTCTCCCCTAAAGCTCATGCATCATATCTCTCATATCTACATGCAAATTTTGGTTAAAATGAAGCAAATTTGGAAACATTGAAATCTCTACGGGCACATCCTACGACACCTGTTCTTTCCACATCTGCAGCCCTACCACACCAGTTATTGCATAAAGCTCTAATTGCATGCAAGGACAGAAGCAATAACTGCCTCTTCAACTTGGATTTTTGCTGGCTTTCAGGCCCTCGCTTGTTTTTGTTTTTATATAATTGGTGGGCTTTTCTGGTGGATTTGTTTCTGTAATGACCTCTTTTACCCTGGCATTATGTACACAATGCCCTTTGTCCAGGGAGGAAAAAAAAAAAAAAACAAACAGCCACTTTTTAAAAAGACATAGCACTGGATATGTATATTATTATTTGCCAATGTCTTAAGATTCTCTCACTCTTTTTGTTTATCTTCAGGTTTAAACATGCAGAAGAGAATTTTCAAAAAAAGTAAACGGGGGGGAAAACCGTGTAAAAAAGTGTAAATGCAACCAAGACACATTTGAAACAGATTTAAATATGCAAACCTCTCAAACCACTTCAGTAAGTGTTCAGATACACATTTAAGCCAGCTGTTATACATTTAACAACAAAAACCCTCTTCCTCTTCTCAAGTAAAACAATGAAATCATCCAGGAACCACCACAAAGTTGGCCATCTCCTCAAATTTGACTACGTGAAACAACCAAGTGTAAACTACAAGGCCTACATCCATGTCTGTTACCTTTTGCATTACCACCTCACCAGCATTCCTTAAACCTCGTCCAGACCCGGTGTAAACCAACAGCACAGATGGCGTCTCGCCTCTGCCCACAACCCTCTTTCTCTCTGGGGTCTCCTCAGACTGGGCACCCTGCGGCACCTTCTAGTCCTGCACTCCATTCCAATTCACTGCCTGGGCCATTTTCAGGACCACTGCAGGTATGTCAAGGTTAAAGAAGTAGGCAGAAGTTGTCTCGAATGAAGAGCATGTCAGTTGACTAATCTGTGGTGAGTTTCTCAATAACAATTAACAATGGCAGTTTTACACGTTTTGACCAAAAACCTTCTTAATCTCCACAATTACACATGAGTTTTAATTAGTTCTTTGCCGACCCCTACTCTACATACACGTTGGAAAAGCACCACCACTCGAAAACCAATTTACACACATTTTCTCAATGTTAAACCACGAAAGATTTATTATGAAAATATCATTAATAAATGAATCATTAATAAGCATTTCAATTAATAATATATTTTTTAAAAACATTAACAATATTAAATTTGTCATTGCTACCTATTGAATATTAAGGCTATGAACAGGCACATACACTACCTTTGCTGCATTCATCTAGAACCTTCGCAAATTAATTTAATTTTTCAAAAGAACCTTTTTGAAGAGAAGAAATTGAGTAAAAAAAAAAAAAAAATCCAAAGAAATAATATTTTCCAAAGCTCAGGCGAGTTCAACAAGAGGAAAAGGAAAAAATGGGAGGCAGAAAGCACAATAGTGCCTGTAGTGTCCTTAAAAGATCTGGCAGATATAAGGAAACCGTGGCATACCATTTACATACTTATGCCCATGCTCAGAGTTGAACCGCAGAATTGGGCGGCTGAATGCATTAACGCACTGCTTTCAGTGTAACGTTCTCCAATTCTAAGACATTCTCATCAGACAGAATGAACTAAGCCACTTGATAAAATTAAGGACATACAGTTCTTTGCAGTCTAGTCTCCGAGACTACCCATTTCTTGTGCTTCTGCTTTCTTTTAAATTTGCCCTTACTTAAAGATATGCATCATCTTATATCTAATTCTCTCAAGAAAGGTTTCCTTTAGAGATGTGGATACTTTGTATGGCTGCTTGCGTGAACATAAAGGCCTCTTGGAAGGTTAGCAATGTTTCACCTTTATGAACAACCTTGCACACAGTGGAAACTCAGTACTGTCAAGAACAGAAGAACAAGAGAGTAAAAGAATGGTAGTATGGTGCCAAAAAGTAAAGCGCTTCATATTAAACTGTCACTTTCTGGAAAATGTGTTTCCTACTGAAAACCAGTACCTAATGGCCATTTTGTCTGAAAACTGAATGAAACGGTATTCCCTATAAAATAGGAGCCATTACATAATGACTAAAGATTTGTGAATCTATCATCTATTCCAATAAAATGACATTTAACCTCAAATATGTAAGCAACGTCCACAGCATTGCTTGTGTGTAAAATACAGAATATGAGTAAATGAGTGGGTAGGTACACTCTATGGCCAAAAGTTCAGGGACACAACTAATAAATGAGTAAACGATACACACTGCGAAAACTGTAAACTAAACATAAATGTAAATGTAGCAGTGTCATAGGAGGCCACAAGTCAGTTTTTTACATTTTGGCCCAGGTCAACTTCAAAAAGTAGGTCATTTGTATATGTGGTTGTGCATTTACTTTTTGACCGCTTCCCCTGGAGACAGCGAGGTGACGACAGAGCTACCAGGTTGCGTGATGTAGAAGAGCTGCTGTTCATTTCGGACCGGTGCAATCTTACATTCGTGTTCATGCCCCCACACGACCAGGTCCAGGAAATCATCCAGAAACTGCTCAGGGATGTAGTTTGTGGCCCCGTGTTTACTCCTATTCACACACACACACACACACACACACACACACACACACACACACACACACACACACACACACACACACACACACACACACATTTCTTTAGAGAATTAAAAAGAATAAAAAATAAAAATAAATCAATAACTCTGAACTCGGCATGCGGGGGACAACAAAAGGAGCAATGAAAGCATGGCCACCGGAGTATTCCCAGCATGCACAGGGAGAGGCGAGAGGAAGCGAGGGCTCTGTTGCAGCTATTCTGAAGGATGAACAAGAGATGATGGAGGAAAACAGATGCAGACTTTATCCAAACAGAACAGAGGGGAGGAGGTGGGGACACACCTGTTTTGATGGATGACGAAGAGATTAAACCAGCTATTCTCATCCTCCCGGGGGCGGAGCATAGTCACCTGGTTGTTGACGAACATCCGGTAGAGCCTCTCATCTGGGATCGAGCCTGATAAGACGAGAAGCACAGACACTCACACTAGCACCAATCTTTCAGGCCAGGTTTTAGAACCGCAATGGCAAACGTTTCAAATGGCCTACCCCCTAAACCAAATATACCAACAGGGGACGGCGAGGTTACTGCAGTGCCGAGGCTGCAGTGCTGGTCGAGCAACTCTTGATTGATGTCTAACAAGAGTCTCTCACCCACAGCTGCTACGGTGACTAACAGTGACACAGCCTCAGAGCCGTGCTCTGAAGAGCTCAGCAGTGCAGAACGGTGCCTCACAGCTCCAGACTGAACTGCACTGGGTCTCACCACAGACAGGCTGCCTCTTATGTTACATCGCTAAACCACATCCCAGCTATTCATGTAATGTATCAACTAGTAAGGCCTGGAAGAAGGGGTGTTCTGCACAGAAACGTGAACCGCAAGCAAACAGAAGTCATTTTAAAGTCATGCCCAAGGCACTTGGCTGCCAGCCATGCCCCCCAGCAAATTTTTCAATTATGCTTCATGTAAACGCACTCAGAAGAGGTGCAAGATAGGTTTGCAGCTAGAGTCAAAACTTGGCAGGGATGCTGGCATTTGGCCACCAGTAATATTAGCATTACAAAAAGCTCAAGGCTTGCTTGTGGCACAATTTGTCTGAACGTGATCGCGAATAGTCTGCTCATTCCCACGTGTCTAATGAGGTTTCTCAGCGCTCAATGAAGGCCAGAGTCCGCTACTCAATTCAACATTTATTTTAAGGCACTTTTTAACAACATATGTCATTACAAAGCAGCTTTCCAGAAATCCAAGTCTAGACCACTAATGAGCGAAGGCTAGGTCATGACAAGCTCTGCAGTGGAATGAGAACATCCACTACCGAGGAGACAGCATTTCACACTCCTCTTTTCAAATCCTCCTCGGGCTAAAGGTCTCCCTATCCCGTCACATGCCTGGGAAAGTGCTGCCAATGTGCCCTCACAGGTTAACCCCGCTGAGAGAGGGAGAGTGAGCGAGAAGAGAGTATGAGAAAGAGGAAGGAAGGAAGATGGAAGGAATTAACCAAAGCAGAAATAAAGGCTGCTTTGAAACTGAAAGCTGTTTCTGAACAGACCTGCATTGTGTACTTAGGATGGGCACTTCACTTTTTTTTATAAAATCATAAGCAAGATCATGGAGTATCTGGATTCATTCGTTTTGTCTCTTTCAAGCCTCTATGACAACCTTTAGAATAATGTGCTGTATAAAAGGTAAACGCAGAGCACGACATAACACAGTCTGCGCACACAGACGCATGCCCACATGCATGCAGTGTACTTCATGTCCATTTAAGCTTTTCTTCAAGGACAAAAAAAAAACAAAAAACAGTGTTGTGACATTTCAGGCATGAAAACTCAAGAGGAGTGAAAAAGATGAGCAGTTCAGAAAACATGCTGCTGTAGGCGAGTCCAGTGGAATTCAGTCTGAATTTTAAGGATTTTAACATGAAAGTTTAAAACAAACATTCTGGGGTAGACAAGGTTAAACTCTAGGGAAGCAAAAACATGCAGTTCAGCCAAGCAAAAACATTTTTATAGGCAATGTTTGAGGCTCAATTGTAAACAAACTGCAGATTTCAATGCAGAAAATGTCTATTCAAAAATGTTTCAAACGACTTCTGTAGCTGCTCCTAGTGTGTCTCTGCCCAGCTCGTCATATATTGCATCCATCAAATGCACTGAATACCTACTATTGCTGACCAAAAATTAAAGAAGAAAAAATGTTGGCTTTTTTTGGCAATTATTTAATTTTATCATTATCAGTTTGTTTCAGGCAATAATTACAACAGACACATTTTTCTGGTACTTTTTAGAGGGGGTTAGGTGCCCTGCTGAAGGGCACTTCAGCTGTGAATACTGGTGGAGAAGAAAGCACTGAGTATTTATTCCCTGTGCTCTCGTGTCTGCTTGGTCGGTTTTTGTGGCGCTCTCCTTGTACATTTTCTCTGTGGCGTTCTCCATATTCATATCTTTATACCTACGTTTCCTCTTTATGGTCTTTGTCTTACGTTTGGTTTAGTTTTTTTGCATGATGTTATTTGGTTGCATTTCACTGACTGCCAGTGCTGTGTCCACAGATCGCATCAAGACTTCTGAATATGGATATGCCCTAAATAAACCTTGTTCATCTCTGCAAATGCATCCTGCCTCACCTACATCACAGAATAAGCCTTTTTGTATCATCGGGTCCTTTTTTGTCATCATCTTCATGTTTCGTTTTATGCCATTTGTTTAATTTTGTTCTTGTTTTCGCTACATTAATCTGGTTTCACATTTATGGATTTATCCAAAATAAATGTCGCTTACCTCCACAAATGCCTTGCTTTACAGTATGTTTACTATAATTGTGATGTTTGATTTCCCCATGACTATGTAAAATTAATTTCTGATCTATTTTTAAATCAGTGTAACATGCCTTACTCACTGCACTTCATACAGAGAATACAGTTTGAACTTGCTTTAAGATGCATAAAGGTAAAATGATCAGTTATTAATATTGGCATCGGCTATAAGGTGCAAATTATCATATTGTCCCAATATCAGTGCATCCATAATTTATATGTAAACAAAGCAAAAGTCTGCAGGTGTCTTCCTATTTTAATTTTCCATTCCACCTAAACAGCTTCCTTTTCATATTTTCCGTTCCATCTTAAATCTCCATTTTCTTGCCTTTTCGTACTACCATTTAAGGTAGCATGGAAATTAAAAAGCCAATCTCAGCTTCATGAACACCATCATAAGTTTACTTTAAAACAGTAAGAAACAGAAGCATGAACTGCATTTCAGCTGGCAAACCTTTCCTGACAAGTCAAAGGCATGTGCTCTGGTGCATAGCTAGGTGCAGAGGACAGGAGGCAGCTGACTGCTATTAAAAAAAAAAGAAAAAAGAAAAAAAAAGAAAAAAAAAAAAGAAAAGCTGCTCAAAGCTGTTTGAAAGGAAACATGTGCATGTGTGAGAAAGAAAAGAAGTGTGTTTATGGCAGGGAACTAGAGTGTGCATGGAATAATTGTGTATAAATAACAAAGGGTACAAGAACACCACTTTACATTTCACCATTGTAGAAGGTGATGAGAGTTCTGAGAGCGAGAGCACGGTTAGGTACGCTATGGCAGGTGCTGCCGGGAGCTTACCAATGCCATAGAGGGCAATCTGGGTGCTTCCTTTCTGCAGAAGGACGGGGCTGATCTCCAGCTTCTCCACCGAGAGGCTGCGGCCAAAATGATTCAGCATGCCAGCACAGCTCAGCAGGTCCAAGGCACACAAACCATCTGCCTGTTGCATAGACATTCGCATCAACACAGTCCTTTAAAGTACTGTATACCTCCACCCATCAATACATAGAAGAATTTGAGAAGAGTTGCACAATACATCGTTTGGTAAATGTCATCACTGATACTTCAGAAGATTGTGATATGCAAAAGAAACCTTCCAACAAAATAAATTTTTTGTGTGCACAGTGAAGACATTTAAAATGTATATGTTGTGCGTGTTTTGAATGCAGTGGTTGATCGTATAATCCAACAAATGATTTTATGTCAAAATTATATATGCCACCCGTTAGCATGTAACAACAGAGGTTCACCAGTGTTTTAATGTACCGCCAGGTACATGACAACATATAACTGAATATTTGTAATACAGTATCCATATCATGTTGCCATAGTTCAAAGGGTATTTGGAGACTATGCGTTAAAGACACACATGCATGCATGCACACAAAATGCAGCCACAATGCACACATTTCAAAGTGCTAGATAAGGGCACTATTTTATGCTGCAGTGTTGTACTCTTACTTCCTCCATGACTTCAGTTTCATTTACTGACACGCTCATTCCTTTACCCTTTCATTCCCTGTTCCCCACTATGCAGCCTCTAGCCTGTCAGCAGCCAAATCAACCAGTTCACTGTAAAAAGCTTAAACCGTCACCAACTAATCTGCACCAGAGGCTAATTGGTAGTTGTTGCCAAGGTGACCACATGTATACCCCCATCAGAGAGTTGCCCAGTCTCACGGAGTGCCCCCCCCCCCCCCCCAAAAAAAAACTATTATTCACTATTAATCTGTCATAAAAGACAGGTACTGAAATGAGGAAAAGCCTTGACAACTGCCAGTCAGCTTTCAAAACAAGACACCCATAGATATGCAGACTAATATTGCATTTAAAATGCCTGAGCTAGAATGCCAGTGCTAGAAAACCATAAAAACAAACAAAAGTAATGAACAAAAACTCTTACCTCAGAAGTGCAAGGAAATAATTAGGATTAATTCATCATTTGTTGCTGTATATGTGTGTGTGTATGTATATATGTGTGTATATAATATATATATATATATATATATATATATATATATATATATATATATATATATATATATATATATATATATATATATATAAAATTACACACACACACACACACACACACACATATATACACACACATATATATACACACACATATATACACACACATATATACACACACATATATACACACACTCCAACTCCCTCTGCTTTGTCTATATGCGAACATCCAGCTTCAGAGCTGACAGTTTCCCTTACCCCAGTTGGGTCATCATGGTTTCCATGCACACTGAAAACAGGAATGGAGATGTTCAGGTTTTCATCCTGGTAGTTCACCCATGGAAACCTGAGATGAGGGAATAAAAAGAGGTCAAGATGTTCTGCACAGCCATGAATTTGTGCACGTGTGTGTGTTTACAACATCAGCTCTGGATGAGGGCACGAGACACATTGTCCACTTACGAAAAGCTGAAAGCAGCAGAAAAAATGTCAGTTGGGAATCAGGAGCAAGACTTAATTTCACAGCAATAACTTAGAAACTAAAGGTTTCTTTATTTTAAGCTATGGAAAGTACATTAAGCTAATTACACTTCACTTCACATGCATACATAAATCTAGAAAATTGTAGTTTAACACTGTTAGTCTCAGTGAGCAAGGACTTTATAACATGTCATGCAATAAAGCAGGTGGTTGACAATATAAAGAAAATCATGTGTCTCATAAGCTTGCGATAAGGCCAAATAAAAAAGTAAATATTATTAAGCAGATGACGGAGGTAGAATGAATTATAATAGACTGTATAATAGTCATGTCATTCTGTCTTATGTACATATAATACATGCTGGATCTAAAGGTTTTTTGTCAATGAACAAAATGAATGAGTTTTTGAAAACTGCCCGTCACACACTGACAGCAAAAATGTCCAGCGCCAATGTTTTTTTTCCCCCCCATTTTTGTTAAATAGGCTATTCAAACTTCAGTTT
The DNA here is from genome assembly GCF_041902795.1 of Electrophorus electricus. NCBI lineage: Eukaryota > Metazoa > Chordata > Actinopteri > Gymnotiformes > Gymnotidae > Electrophorus > Electrophorus electricus. Next base: position 4,818,322 of record NC_137507.1, read on the forward strand.
TGTCAGTTTGCAGCTGTCAAGCTATCTAGAGCTATTTTGAAAGTAAAAATGATTCAGTTAGCTAACCTTCATCTAATACTCACTGACAAAACAGAACTTTCTCTTCTGCATACAGCTCACTCTGACAAGCTCAAAAAGCTGACCAGCACTCAAACTACACTGCACAATGTGATCGCCAGTCAGCCTTGAAAATGGCCAACAAACCAAACCACGAGGGATACGACTAGGGTGGTCAAATTCATAACTCCTTAAAGAAGGACATACCAGGTTTGAGTATATAAAAATATACAATAAGAAACCATAAGTTGTATATTAGAACTGATCAAATGGAGCTAGAAATCTGTAATATATTAGTGTTTTGCTCACCAAAATTGGCACCTACTTGTAGTATTCTGGTATGGTATGTACAGAAGACATTATAAGGAAAGGATGCACTGACAACCGAGATCTTTAGTACAACCACAAAATACCGAGCGTCTTATGCTTTAAATGTGCACACTGCCCAATGACGGGAGTTTTAAAGAGCCACCCGTGATAAAACTCTGTGCTTCAAGACCGACTGCCAGTGGCCTAAACACAGGGAGAACCAATGGTAAGAACATGGATATTTTTATGACTGGACGGAGCCAACATGGAGAAACACACTGTGGAACGCTCCAAGTATCACTGGCGAGACTTAATGCATTTGCATTTATGTCAATTAGCTGATGCTTTTATCCGAAGCAACTTACAATTATGACTTACAATTATACAATCACAATTAGGACTTACAATTATGAGTACAATTTGAGCGATTGAGGGTTAAGGGCCTTGTCTTAACAGTGGCAACTTGGCGGCAGTGGGGCTTGAACTGGCAACCTTTACTAGTAGAGTACCGTAACCACTGAGCCCTCTACATAATACAACTTAATACAACTGTTACACTGCCAGACTTGCTCAGCTCGAGCTGCATGACACACTCAATCCAAACATGAAAATGAAAAGGAACGGAAGACAGGTGACAACGTCTTTTATGCCACTTGTCACGCAACTTTGTGGACATAAGTCTCGATCCACGCCAGGGAATGGAACCAAATGCCAAGCTGCCCCCTGGTGGTCAGGAGGCATGCAATACAACCATGCAGAGCCACAGTTCCTAATATGGGCATGTCACCTGATGGCACCTGACTTAAATTACATTTAGAATTAATGGTCCACTGAATTAGACAGTATGCATTTTCAATGCTCAACATTATCTACAAGTAAATATTATTTTGCTATTATTGCGTTAATGCTGTTATATTCTACTCCATTTCTTCAATGGCAGAAGATGTTGTTCCATCAGAAACGTGGTAGGTTTTTTTTTTTACTGACGTTTATCATTTATTTGTGGAAAAAAATATTTCTGGATTAGTGTATTCTTACTTTCCATGTGGGCAGATACCTGTAAAACTCCCAGGTCTTAAGAGGCACTGTAGCAAGAGCATTATTGCACTTATAAATCATTTCCAACTATTTCTATTTAAATCCTGTTTTTCCATATCTATGGTAAAATATACCAAAATCAGGATGAATTCATTTTAAAATCACAGGATGACCTCTGCCCTTTTTTGAAAACTGTTTTTATAATCAAGTGATCATTCATTAAACTAAACACCACTAAGATCCAATGCACATTTCACCTTCAGTGCAACAGGGAT